>NC_087346.1:86951742-87254772 GCF_030014295.1 Loxodonta africana
ATACATGGAAAACCCTAAGGAATCTTCCAGAAAACTACTGAAACTAATAGAAGAGTTTGGAAGAGTCTCAGGTTATAAAATAAACATACAAAAATCACTTGGATTCCTCTACATCAACAAAAGGAACACCGAAGAGGAAATAACCAAATCAATACCATTCACAATAGCCCCCAAGAAGATAAAATACTTAGGAATAAATCTTACCAAGGATGTAAAAGACCTATACAAAGAAAACTATAAAACTCTGCTCCAAGAAATTCAAAAGGACATACTTAAGTGGAAGAACATACCCTGCTCATGGATAGGAAGACTTAACATAGTAAAAATGCCTATTCTACCAAAAGCCATCTATACATATAACGCACTTCCAATCCAAATACCAATGTCATATTTTAAGGGGATAGAGAAACAAATCACGAATTTCATATGGAAGGGAAAGAACCCCCTGATAAGCAAAGCATTACTTAAAAAGAAGAAGAAAGTGGGAGGCCTCACTCTACCTGATTTCAGAACCTATTATACAGCTACAGAAGTCAAAACAGCCTGGTACTGGTACAACAACAGGCACATAGACCAATGGAACAGAATTGAGAACCCAGATATAAATCCATCCACATATGAGCAGCTGATATTTGACAAAGGACCAGTGTCAGTCAATTGGGGAAATGACAGTCTTTTTAACAAATGGTGCTGGCATAACTGGATATCCATATGCAAAAGAATGAAACAGGACCCATACCTCACACCATGCACAAAAACTAACTCCAAGTGGATCAAAGACCTAAACATAAAGACTAAAACGATAAAGATCATGGAAGAAAAAATAGGGACAACCTTAGGAGCCCTAATACAAGGTATAAACAGAATACAAAACATTACCAAAAATGTTGAAGAGAAACCAGATAACTGGGACCTCCTAAAAATCAAATACCTATGCTCATCTAAAGACTTCACCAAAAGAGTAAAAAGACCACCTACAGACTGGGAAAGAATATTTGGCTATGACATCTCAGACCAGCGCCTGATCTCTAAAATCTACATGATTCTGTCAAAACTCAACCACAAAAAGACAAGTAACCCAATCAAGAAGTGGGCAAAGGATATGAACACACATTTCACTAAAGAAGATATTCGGGCAGCCAACAGACACATGAGAAAATGCTCCCGATCATTAGCCATTAGAGAAATACAAATTAAAACTATGATGAGATTCCATCTCACACCAACTAGACTGGCATTAATCCAAAAAACACAAAATAATAAATGTTGGAGAGGCTGCGGAGAGATTGGAACTCTCATACGCTGCTGGTGGGATTGTAAAATGGTACAACCACTTTGGAAATCCATCTGGCATTATCTTAAACAGTTAGAAATAGAACTACCATACAACCCAGAAATCCCACTCCTCGGAATATACCCTAGAGATACAAGAGCCTTCTCACAAACAGACATATGCACACCCATGTTTATTGCAGCTCTGTTTACAATAGCAAAAAGTTGGAAGCAACCAAGGTGTCCATCAACGGATGAATGGGTAAATAAATTGTGGTATATTCACACAATGGAATACTACGCATCGATAAAGAACAGTGACGAATCTCAAACATTTCATAACATGGAGGAATCTGGAAGACATTATGCTGAGCGAAATGAGTCAGAGGCAAAAAGACAAATATTGTATAAGAACACTATTATAAGATCTTGAGAAATAGAAAAAACGGAGAAGAAGACATACTTTTGTGGTTACAAAGGGGGGAGGGAGGGAGCGAGGGAGAGGGTTTTTTATTGATCAATCAGTAGATAAGAACTGCTTTGGGTGAAGGGAAAGACAACACACAATACAAGGAAGGTCAGCCTAATTGGACTGGACTAAAAGCAAAGAGGTTTCCGGGATAAAATGAAAGCTTCAAAGGTCAGTGGAGCAGGGGCTGCGGTCTGGGGAATATGGTTTGAGGAGACTTCTAAGTCAACGGGCAAAATAATTCTATTATGAAAACATTCTGCATCCCACTTTGAATTGTGGCACCCGGGGTCCTAAATGCCAACAAGCGGCCATCTAAGATACATCAATTGGTCTCAACCCACCTGGAGCAAAGGCAAAGGAAGAACACCAAGGCCACACGACAACTAAGAACCCAAGAGACAGAAAGGGCCACATGACCCAGAGACCTATATTATCCTGAGACCAGAAGAACTAGTTGGTGCCCGGCCACAATCGATGTCTGCCCTGCTAGGGAGCACAACAGAGAACTCCTGAGGGAGCAGGAGGCCAATGGGATACAGACCCCAAATTCTCATAAAAAGACCATACCTAATGATATGAATGCGACTAGAGTAATCCCAGAGACAATGCTCCCCAGAACTTCTGATGGCTACAGGACAGGAACCATCCCCGAAGACAACTCATCAGGCATGAAAAGGACTGGTCAGTGGGGGGGAGAGAGATGCTGATGAAGAGTGAGCCAATTAAATTAGGTGGACACTGGAGAGTGTGTTGGCAACTCTTGACTGGAGGGGGGATGGGAAGATAGAGACAGAGGGAAGATGGCAAAATTGGCACGAACGAGAGACTGAAAGGGCTGACTCAATAGGGGGAGAGCAAGTGGGAGAAGGGAGGAAGATGTATGTAAACCTACATGTGACAGACTGATTGGAATGGTAAATGTTCACTTGAAGCTTAATAAAAATTAATTGAAAAAAAAAAAAGCTAGAAATAGAACTACCGTATGACCTAGAAATCCCACTCCTTGGAATATATCCTAGAGAAATAAGAGCTTTTACATGAACAGATATATGCACACCCACGTTTATTGCAGCACTGTTAACAATAGCAAAAAGCTGGAAGCAACCAAGGTGTCCATCAACAGACGAATGGATAAATAAACTATGGTATATTCACACAATGGAATACTACACATCGATAAAGAACAGTGATGAATTTGTAAAACATTTTATAACATGGAGGAACCTGGAAGGCATTATGCTGAGTGAAATTAGTTAGTTGCAAAAGGACAAATATTGTCTAAGACCACTATTATAAGATCTTGAGAAATAGATTAAACTGAAAAGAACACATTCTTTTGTGGTTAGGAGAGTGGGTACGGAGGGAGGGTAGGAGAGGGTTATTTACTGATTAGATAGTAGATAAGAACTACTTTAGGTGAAGGGAAGGACAATATTCAATACAGGGAAGGTCAGCACAACTGGACTAGACCAAACACAACCAAAAGCAAAGAAGTTTCCTGAATAAACTGAATGCTTCAAAGGTTAGCGGAGCAAGGGTGGGGGTTTGGGGACTATGGCTTAAGGGGACTCCTAAGTCAATTGGCAAAACCAATTCTATTAAGAAAACATTCTGCATCCCACTTTGAAGTGTGGTGTCTGAGGTCTTAAAAGCTAATAATTGGGCATCTAAGATGCATCAATGAGTCTCGACCCACCTGGATCAAAGGAGAATGAAGAACACCAAGGTCACAAGGTAATTATGAGCCCAAGAGACAGAAAGGGCTGCATGAACTAGAGACTATATCATCCTGAGAGCCGAAGAACTAGATGGTGCCCAGCCACAACCGATGACTGCCCTGACAGGGAGCACAACAGAGAACCCCTGAGGGAGCAGGAGAATGGTGGGATGCAGACCCCAAATTCTCATAAAAAAACCAGACTTAATGGTCTAAGGCTAGAAGAATCTTGGTGATCACAGTCCTCAAACCTTCTTTTGGCCCAGGACAGGAACCATTCCGGAAATCAACTCATCAGACGTGGATTGAACTGGACAATGGGTTGGAGAGAGATCATGATGAGGAGTGAGCTACTTGCATCAGGTGGACACTTGAGACTATGTTGGCATCTCCTGTCTGGAGGGGATATGGGAGGGTAGAGGGGGTTAGAAACTGGCAAAACGGTCACGAAAGGAGAAGCTGGAAGGAGGGAGCAGGCTGACTCATTAGGGGGAGAATAGATGGGAGTATGTAGTAAGGTGTATATGTTTGTATGTGAGAGACTGACTTGATTTGTAAACTTTCAATTAAAGCACAATAAAAATTATTAAAAAATGTATATATATATATAAGTAAAAAGCACAATGACATATGACTTCATACTCACTTGGTTGACTATAATCAAGACAAAATAAAGTGTTGTCAAGAATGTGGAGTATGTAAGTTGATGGTGGTGAAATGATTTGGGAAGAGATAGTGAAATAATGACAACGGAAAGAATGACAAGTAGAAATTGTTGAATGCTGTATATTTTTTCTGTCTGTATTTTCAGCAAAAATAAATATTATTAAAAAGAATTAGCATTAGGAAAAAAATAATGTGGATAAATTGGAACACTTATACATGCCTTTTGGGAAAGCAGTCTGGTGTAAGGTTGAACACAGAGTTATATTATCAAGGCATTCTACCTCTATGTATGTTTCCAAGAGAAATGAACACATGCCCACACAAACCTTGCAAATGAATGTTCATAAACAGTGTTATTCATATACAGTATAATAGTCAAAAAGTTGAAACAAGCCAAGTGTCTATCAATTGATGAATGGATGAGCAAAAGTGGTATATCCATACAATGGAATATTATTTAGCAATAATAATAGATAATGTCCTACATTTAATATAACATATATAAGTCTTGAATATTATGCTAAGTGAAAGAAGCTAGTCACAAAAAAAACACACATATTATATGATTTCATTTATATGAAATGTCCTGAATAGGAAAACTATAGATACAAAAAGTAGATTAGCAGTTTTCTAGGACTGGGGTTAGACAGAGAATGGGAAGACTGAGGGGCGATGAGTAAGGGACACAGAGTTTCTTTTTTTGGAGTGATTAAAATGTTGTAAAATGATCATGGTCGTGGCTGCACAACTCTGTGCGTATACTAACAGTCACTGAATGGTACACTTCACATTGATAAATTGTTTGGGATGTGTTAATAAAGATTTTACCAGACACAAAAAGCTATGAAACATGATATTCATAAATAAACTGACAGAAGAATATAATTACTTTGTCTTAAGTTCTTGTATCAAGGAGACTACAGTCACAAGAGGCTTCACATTTGCCACTGTTCTTAACACTATTCTAAAATCTACTATATAACAAAGGTGACACCCAAATGTTAGGTCATCAGCTCTTGGCTGTGTGATAGCACTTGTGATAAAATGGACTTTAAGTACACTCATAATAACACAGGGTCATCTATTCTTTGCTTTTTCCACTTGGCATACTCTGACTATTCATATAATATATTTATTTTGACCTGTAAGAGATTGATTTCTCCTGGGACATATGCATGAGCAATGTCAGAGGGAGCAGAAATTGAAAAAGAAGAATTCATTTAAACAGAATGTCTATGAAATGGATTTCAGTTCTGCTAATAAAAGTTACTTTAGCTTGAAACTTCTGGAAAAGTGCTTGTGTGGCCAAGAGAATACAGATATTGGATCAATATAAAGAAAATACTGGATGAACTTATTCAGAGGGCCATGAGGTAACTGTTCTAACATATTCAGCTTCCATTCTTAGTGTCCCTAACACACAACCTGCTATTAAATTTGAAGTTTATCCTACTTCTTTTACTAAAGATGATTTTGAATTTATTTTCATGCAAATGGATCAGGAAATGGACATATAATCTGCCAAAAATACATTTTGAATATATTTTTCAGCAGCACAAGAAATCTCTTGGGAATATTATTTATTCAAAGGCTCTGTAAAGACATAGTTTTCAACATGAAACTAAAGAGGAATTTACAACAATCAAGGTTTGATGTCATTTTTGCAGATGTCATTGGTCCTTGTGGTGAGTTGCTGGCTGAACTACATAAAATACCCTTTTTGTATAGTATCTTGTTCACATCTGGCTACACAATTGAAAAGTATAGGGGAGGACTTTAATCCCTACTTCCTATGTACCTATGGTTATATCAGAACAACATGATCCAATGACAGTCTTGGAGAGGGTAAAAAATATGATATATGAGCTTTATTCTGACTGTTGGTTCCAGACGTTTAATGAGAAGTGGGATCAGTTTTACAGTAAAGTACTAGGTAAGTCATGTTCTTAGTTGATATAATGAATTCCTAACTTTTCCTGTGTCTTCGAAGGTGAGTTTGTGTAAATAAAAAAAGAGATGAATTTCTTTTTTGTTAGTGAAAGAAGAAATGAAAATATGAAATGACCTGTCAGTCTCACAAATATTATAGAGAGGCCTCTTTTAGAATCAGTTGGAAGAAGCCGGTGGTACATCAAAACAGACTCCAGAAAGTCAGAAACTCAAAAATTAAGACACTTAGAATTTCTTTAATTACCTATCTATTTTATTGTAATTTTTATTTTTTAAAATGTCATTATAAACCTCAGTGAATGGCTGGATGGTCATAGACACGTAGATTGAAGAGTGGCACACTCCTTCGAGCATAACTGTTTATGTAACCAAAACAAGTTCCCGTCCAGTCGATTCCAACTCATAGGACAGAGAAGAACTGCCCCATAGGATTTCCAAAGAGCAGCTGCTGGATTTCTAGCTGACTTTTTGGTTAGCAGTGGCTCTCATTTTTTTTTTTTTTTTTTTTTTTAGTGGCTCTCATAAGCATCGTGCCACCTGGGCACAAACTATGTATGTAGCATTGAAAAAACCACTTCTCCTTAGCTCACTATTCTTATTTATTAGTTAAATATGTTTCCTTATTAACTTCTGACGATTCTTTCTCAGTTGAGGGATATACTGGCTCTATCCCAGATGCAAAAACTTATAGTTTGTGCCTACAATAACTTATTAATCTGCTAACCAAATAGTCATAATCAAAATCATGAAATCCTACCTAACTTTTGTGTAGTGAAGCTTGAGGTTTCTAATACACATTTCTTCACTAAGCGCTTACAAATCATCTGTCTTACAGGCTTATCATGTTGTTGGGGGTTGGCATGCGAGGTGTTAGTCTGTATTAAATTCGGAGTGAGTGCCTTTCTCTGTTACCATACTTTTTGAGAATGTTTTCAGTTGTCAATTGCAAATAGTTTTGTTTAATAATAACATATTATTCAGCTCTTAACTTGAACCAAATGTAGTAGTTGGTACAAGAAATTGAGCCATACTCACAAAAACCTCAAAGTTTAGTTGGAAAACCGAGTGTTAAGGGACTAGACTGAGTACTTCTGGGGACTGTGTTTCCATGTCTATGGTAGGATTAATTGACTGGGGAGTTCAAATTCCAGTTATCTGCATTTCTGCAGCTGCTACCTTTACAACTTTATTGTGTTTATTAGGTGCCATCCAGGTGGTTCCAACTCATAGTGATCTTATGTACAACAGAAAACACTGTCCAGTCCTGCACAATGTTCACAATCATTGTTATGTTTGAGACCTTTGTTGTAGCCACTGTGTCAATCCATCTTATTGAGGGTCTTCCTCCTTTCAGCTGACTCTATGCTTTACCAAGCATTATGTCCTTCTCCAAGGACTCATCGCTCCGACAACATATTCAAAGTATGTAAGATGTGGTCTCTTCATCCTTGATTTTAGTGAATATTCTGGTTGTACCTCTCCCAAGACAGACTTGTTCATTCTTTTGACAGTCCATGATATATTTAATATTCTTCACCAACATCACAATTCAAAGATGTCAATTCTTCTCGTTCTTCCTTATTCATTGTCAAGCTTTCACATGATACCCCTGAAAATACCATGATTTGGATCAGGCGCACTTTAGTCTTCAAGGTGATGTTTTTGCTTTCAAAACTTTAAAGAGGGGCTTTGCAGCAGATTTGCCCAATGCAATCAAAGTGTCTTTTGATTTCTTGACTGCTGGTTCCATGGGTGTTGACTGTGATTCCAAGTAAAACGAAATGCTTGATAAATTCAATCTTTTCTCCATTTATCATGATGTTGCTCATTGGTCCAGTTGTGACGATTTTTGTTTTCTTTATGTTGAGGTGTAATCCATACTGTAGGCTGTGGTCTTTGATCTTCCTCAGTAAGTGTCTCAAGTTCTCTTCACTTTCAGCAAGCAATGTTGTGTTATCTGCATAACACAGGTTGTTAATGAGTCTTCCTCCAATCCTGATGCCCAGTTCTTCTTCATATAGTCCAGCTTCTCGGATTATTTGCTCAGTGTACAGACTGAATAGGTAGAATGAAAGGATACAACCCTGATGCACACCTTTCCTGACTGAAACCATGCAGTAGCCCTTTGTTCTGTCCAAACAACTGCCTCTTCCTCTGTGTACAATTCCTCGTGAACACAATTATGTGTCCTGGGATTCCACGTAACAAGGGAAATAAATTCTGCATACATAGTAAAGATCAAATAATTTCTATCAATTGTATCTGAAATTTCCCTTAATTTGAAATTACAAAAAAATTCTGTCAGCATACAGTAAATATACCTTATGAAGGAAAGCAAGAATCTATTTTAAGTTAGTAATACACCTTTAAGAGATAACTAAAAAGTAAGCATTCTTTACTGTGCTACTTTATAGTCTATTGAGATCCATTTTGTCTACTATCTTATTGGCAACCACATAAAATTGAGATTCTATTCAAGGATTAAAACTTAATATTATTCTGAGTGCAAAGTATTTAAGCTATATATAATATCTTTGTAGGATCCGAAGCCTTCAGTAAGATTAATGAATATTTTATGCAATTTAACTGTATTTGTAAAAAATTTTCCCATTCATATTAAAGGAAAATGACAGTCTTAGGAAGGTGAGGAAAGGAAGAATGAATTGTAGCATAATAGTTAAAATAATGTATTTATACTAATTGTTATTTAAATTGCAGAAACAATACGGGCATTTCAATAGGTAACTACAAACGTATATTCATTGATTGTAAGTGAGCATGACTATTTCACAGACATTTCAAACTCAAAAATATTTTGAATGTTAGCAATTCTTAACCTCTGCACATTAGGGAGCAAATAGGGGGATATTTGGGAAACTATGAGAAAGTTTAAAGTGAGACATAAAGGTGATATACAATAAGCCCCAATAGAACTAAGTTTTCCTTAGTGTTCATTGTCAGGATGTAAAATTCCAATAACTCCCAACTGAAAGGACTCTCCAGAAAACCTGCTGGAATGAATACATGTGATTTAGTAGAACTATAACCAAACATGTGCTGTCGTATCGATTCCAACTCTGAATGACCCCGTGTGATCAGAATAGAGCTGTGCTCTGTAGAGTTTTCATTGACTGATCTTTCAGAAATAGACCTCTGTGCCTTTCTTTTCTTGCATCTCTAGGTGGACTTCAACTTTCAATCTTTTGGTTAGCACCTGAGCACTGTACTCATTTGACTATAGGGTTGTTATGAGTCAGAATTGACTCGACAGCAACATGTTTTTCTGGAACTCCAGGAGAAATATAACTATACAGAATTAAGTTGAGTTGAGATCTTGCTGTGGTACTTCCTTCCAAGGATTTATATTAGTAATAACTGTAATTGAAGAATTGAGTGTCCCTTTCACTACTGTGTAATAGCCTAATTTCATTTCTTGCTTCCAGCACACATAACACTTATATACATTTACACAAATATACATAACAGAGGCCACAGATCTCCTAACACTCATCTCTTTGCAAAGGAACTGACTGATTATTTTTGTTAAAAAGCAGCCACTCTTCTAATAATTTCTCTCTATCAATACTTGAAGATCCCTGTGTGGCGCAAACCTACAAAACAAAATATTGACAGATCCGGCCTACCAATGGAACTCAGAAGAAAGGTTAATAGATGCTTCCATAAAGATTATAGCTAAAAAATCATATGGTAATCAGTTCTACCCTGTAACACATAGGATTGTCATGAGTCAGAATCAACGCTATGGCAACAGGTTTTGTTTTGGTTGTCACTACTTGACTTTTTCTCTTGTTTGTCACCAAATCAATAAATACTGTTCAATATTTTGTTGCTGTTTCATGATGAAGAAACTTCTTTCTTCACAGGAAATAGAAGAGTTTGTCCAGAGCTCTGGAAAATATGGCGTTTGGTGTTTTCTCTTGGGTCAATGATCAGTAACATCACTGAAGAAAGGGTCCATATGTTTGCATCTGACTTTGCCCAGATTCCACAAAATGTAGATAAAGTATCTTCATGGTGAGCAACTACTTCACTAGTCTGTTCAACTGTGTAAAGGGACTGATTATGGAAGTTCTCTGCAGGAAGGTAAACTATTATGATAGCTCCAATTGATCGCAAATTTAAGTTTGACAACAAAAATTCTGGTGTTAGATGTAAAAATAATGCAAGGTCTTTTTAACAGATAACTATGTTAGCAGTAACATTGTGATGAGAAATACACATATATAATAGTTGCATTGTGAAGTTTTGGTAGTATAATGACGTTGCAGCCAGGTACAGGAATCATTGGATCCTGTCCTGTCATTTGCTCCCCTTACTTGCAGGATTCCTGAAGGCACGATATTGACTGCAGGCATTATCAGAAAATAGTAGCACTTCTTCCCTCTACTTGGCCTCCACTGCTTTCCTACGGGCAACCACCACTCAGCCAGAGAAACAGCAGTGCACTGCCACCTAGGTGCACCCTGCACTCACAGGCAAGTAAATTCAGCACCATTTTTTTTTTTTTTGGTTGTTTTTCTTTGGACATTTTTTGTTTGTTTTTTCACTCTGCATTCCTTCCTTCCCTTTCTCCTGGCCAGCCAGCCCTGTGTCTAGTCCTTGCTCCTTCTTGAAGGGCTGTACCGCACTATTCAGGTAGAGAGCCACCAGTCCAGCCTCTTTGGTTCTGTGCAAAGCCCACCACCTGGCTCTCACAGTGCCATTTTTTTTAATTTGCTGTTTCTTCTCTCTCTCTCTCCCTTCCTTCCTTCCTTTCTCCTTCCCACCTAGCCATGTGCACTGCCCCCATCCCTCCTTAACAGGACTGCTTGGCTAGACAGCCACTGTCACACAAACTCCCCGGGTCCATGCTGCACTCATCAGCCAGCTACTTCAGTGTCATACAGTCTCATTAAACACAAAATCTACAAATACCAAAGAAACAAAAGAGAAATCCAGAAACAAAAGGAATTCAACTGAAGATAGTAAGGGGAACAAAGAAAACATCAGCACCACAAAAGAAGCACTACAAAATGATAGTGATAAACTCACACCTATCAATAATCACACTGAATACATACAGGTTATATATGCCTATAAAGAGATGGAGAATGAAAGAATGTCTGGAAAAAAAAATGACCCAGGAACATGACATCTACAAGAGACATGCCTTAGAAAAATAGACATAAACTTATTAAAAATCAAAAGATTAAAAAAAATACGTAAGTACATCCCTAAAAACCAAACCCAGTGCCGTCTAGTAGATTCCAACTCATAGAGACCCCATAGAACAGACTAGAACTGCCCCATAGAGTCTCCAAGGAGCACCTGGCAGATTCGAAGCGCTGACTCTTTGGTTAGCAGCCTTAGCACTTAACCACTACATCATCAGGGTTTCCTCATATATATATATATAAAGCAGACAGCAACCAAAATAGAGCAGGACTGGGAACGTTAATCTCAGATAAAATAGACTTTAAAAGAAAAGCCACCATAAAAGACAAGAAAGGACTTCATATAATGATGAAAGAGACAATCCACCATAAGGATATAACAAAAATAAATATCTACACACCCAACGACAGGGCTCCAAACTACATAAAACAAACTCTAACACAGTAAAAAGAGAAACTGACAGTTCCACAATGATAGTAGGAATCTTCAACCTGCCACTCTCGGTAAAAGACAGAACATCTAAAAAGAAACTCAACAAAGGCACAGAAGATCTAAAGGCCATAATCAATCAGCTTGACACATATAGAACATTCCACCCAACCTCAGCAAATTGCACATTCTTTGCCAATGCACATGGAATGTTCTCCAGAATTGACCATAACTTAGGCCACAAAGCAACCCTGGACAAATCCAAAACATTGAGATAATGCAATTCATCTTCTCATATCACAACACTGTAAAAGTAGAAATAAATAACAGGGAGAGCCAGGAAAAAACAATCATGCACAAGGAAACTGAATCAAATCTTGCTGAAAAACCACTGTGTAATAGAAGAAATCAAAGTTAGAGTCAGAAAATTCCAAGATCTAAATGAGAATGAAAATAGATCATAGCAAAACCTAAGGAACATAGCAAAGGCAGGGCTCAGAGGTCAATTTAGAGGAGTAGATGCACACATGAAAAAAGAAGAAAGGGAAAAATGGAAACATTAGCTATAGAACTCGAATAGAAAGAAAACAGCAGAAGCCCACAGCCACCAGAAGAAAGGAAATAATAAAGATCACAGCAGAGATAATCGATCTAGAGAACTGAAAAATAATACAAAGAACCAACAAAACCAAAAACTGATTCATTGAAAGGATCAACAAAATCAACAAACCATTGGCCAAACTGACAAAAGAAAAGCAAGAGAGAAAGAAAAAGCCCGAATAAGAAATGAAATGGGGGATATTACAACAGACCCAACTGAAGTAAGAGGGATCATAAAGAGAACTATGAAAAACTATAATCCAACAAATTTGAACACTTATGCACTGCTGGTGGGAATGGAAAATGGTAAAACCATTTTGGCAAATGACATGCTGCTTCCTTAAAAAGCTGGAAATATAAATACCATACCACCCAACAGCCTTCCTACTAAGAATATTTCCTACAGAAATAAGAGCAGACACATGAACAGACATATGCACTCCCATGTTCCTTACAGCATTACCACCTATATGCCCATCAACAAATGAATGGATAAACAAACTATGATACAAACACACAATGAAATGCTATGCAACAATAAAGAACAATGATAAATCTGCCAAAAGTCTCAAAACATTTATGAAACTTGAGAACATTATGCTTAGTGAAATAAGCCTATCACAAGAGGATAAATACTATTTCAGACCACTATTATAAAAATTCGTGGATAGGTTTACAAACAAAAAGAATCACTCTTTGATGGGTAAGAGGGAGGGAAGGAATGGGGAAGGAAAAACACTTACTAGACAATAGATGAGTGGTAACTTTGTTGAAGGGTAAGACAGTACACAATACCAAGGGAGTCAGCACAACTTGACCAAGTCAAGGTCATAGAAGCTTCATGGACACATACAAACTCCCTGGAGGACAGAATTACTGGGCTGAAGGCTGGGGACCATCGACTCAGGGGACATCTAGCTCAACTGGCTTGAGATAGTTCATAAAGAAAACGTCCTACATCCTACTTTGGTGAGGGGCACCTGGGGTCTTCGAATCAACTGTGCAGCCATCTAAGATGCATCAATTGCTTCCAACCCACCTGGAGCATAAAAGAATGAAGAACACCAAAGACACAAGGAAAATATTAGCCCAACAGACAAAAGGGCCACATAAAACAGAGGCTTCATCAGCCAGAGACCAGAAGAACTAGGTGGTGCCCCACTACCACCAAGGACAGCCCTGACAGGGAACACAACAGAGGGTCCCTGAAGGAGCAGGAAAAAAGTGTGGAGCAGAACACAAATTCATGTAAACAGATGACTTAATGGTCTAAGACTGGAGGAACCCTCGAAGCCGTGGTCCCAAGACACTGTTAACCCAGAACTAAAACCATTCCCAAAGTCCACTCTTCAGACAAAGATTAGACTGGACTATAAAACATAAAATGATGTTGGCGAACAGTGTACTTCTTAGTTCAAGCAGATGTATGAGACCAAATGGATGGCTCCTGTCTGGAGGCAGGATGAGAAGGCAGGAAGGGACAACAGCTGGTTGGACAGACACTGGGAATCCAGTGTGGAAAGGGGGATTGTGCCATCACATTACAGGGATTGCAACTGGTGTTACATAACATCATGTGTATACATTTTTGTATGAGAAATTAACTTGAGCTGTAAACTTTCACCTAACGCACAATAAAAAAAAAAAAGGAAAAAAAAAAAAAACAAGAGAATTGCATTGGGCAAATCTGCAGCAAAAGATCTTTTTAAAGTGTTGAAAATCAAAGTTGTCATCTCGAAGACTAAGGTTCACCTGACCAAAGGCATGGTGTTTTCAGTCGCTTCATATGCATGTGAAAGCTGGACAATGAATAAAGAAGAGTGAAGAAGAATTGATGTCTTTGAATTGCAGTGTTGGCAAAGAATATTGAATATATCATGATCTGCCAAAAGAACAACCAACAAATCTGCTTGGAAGGAGTAAAACCAGGATGCTCCTTTGAAGCAAGGATGACGAGACTATGTCTCACATACTTTGGACAGGTTATCAGTAGGGTTCAATCCCTGGAAAAAGACATTATGCTTGGTAAAGTAGAGAATGAGTGAAAAAGAGAAAGACCCTCAGTGAGGTGGACTGACACAATGGCTGCAACAATGTGCTCGAGCATAACAAAATTTGTGAGGATGGCTCAGGACTAGGCAGTGTTTTGTCTGTTGTGCATAGGTTTGCTACTAGTTGGAACTGACTGGACGACATCTAACAATAGCAACAACATAATTTTGAAGTTATATTCATGGAATAAAGGATTTTCTTCATCTTAATTGGTGTTGTGGTGATTTGATGGCAAGAAATCAGATCCTAGGACCCAACACTCGACTCTATATGTGGATCCCCCAGACTGACCTCTTTGGTTATGTTAGAGAACAATTACTGAAAATACGAGTAACAGCCAGAGGGATAATAGTTCAACAGGAAATCAATTTTCCAGCATTTATTATTGAAAAACTCAAATATGAAGCATAATTTCTAGTGAAAAAAACAGATGAAATATAATAACTGGCATTTTATTATACACAATCATAATCCTTAAACACCAGAAGCAAGATATCTGTTATTTCTGAGGTAATCACCTCTTTTTTGGAATTTTATAATAGCTTCCATGAGCGTTGCTCTTTTCCCTAGTACTCCCACCTCATACCTATCCTTTCCACTGCTTCAGAGATAGTTTAAATGCAGACAAACAATAACAGCCAATCCCTTAGAGCCAGTGACTCTCCATTTTCTATAGGAAAATATCCTAAATCTTTATCATGAAATGATGAAATGTTTCATGATAAAGGATCACCTTCCCTTCTTCTGAGTCTAGCAGAACCATCATCACACTTCCTCCTGCTTTGCACACCCTACATATCAGACTCAATCTTTTTCTCACAGTTTCTCTAAGAATATGCTCTGATGTGTCCCCCTTCTTTTGCTCATGTTTTTACTTTTATCCAGAATATTCTCCTTCAATTCCTCCGTCTGGCAATCTTCTATCCATTTTTCAAGTCTCCACACACAGCATTTCTCCCATGAAGCCCTCAATCAGTACTCCAGTACACCTATTTGCTTCCTGCTCAGAAATCTAAAAACAATTTAAATATAGTTGTATGGGCAAGATACTCTGTTTCTTAGAAATCACTGTCTCATTGAGTTCCTTATACTTCCCATTTCTCATTTTATTCCCAAGAATTATAATGAACAGTTTTGCCAAATTTCTCACATTCCTAAGTCATCCAAAGACCAAAGCTTTTATAACTCATGGTGGGACCAATGGCATCTGTGAGGCTATCTACCACGGGATCCCTATGGTGGGCATTCCCTTGTTTGCCGATCAACCTGACAACATTGTTCACGTGAAGGCCAAGGGGGCAGCAGTGAGTCTGGACATGGACACAATGACAAATACAGATTTGCCCAAAGCTTTGAACACTGTCATCTATCACCTATCATGAGTGCTTATAATAAGTTTTGTTTGTTTTTGAGGTTTTTTTTTTTTTTGTAATTTTAAGTGAGTTTGCAAATCAAGTCAGTCTGTCATACAAAAATTTATATACACCTTGACATATACTCCTGGTTGCTCTCCCCGTAATGAGACAGCACACTCCTTTTCTCCACCCTGTATTTCTGTGCCCATTCAGCCAGTTCCTGTCCCCCTCTGCCTTCTCATTCCCCACTCCAGACAGGAGCTGCCACATAGTCTCATGAGTCTACTTGATCCAAGAAGTTCACTTCTCACCGGTATCATTTTCTATCCAATGCTCCGGTACGATCCCTGTCTGAATAGTTGGCTTTTGGAATGGTTCATGTCTTGGGCTAACAGAAGGACTGGGGACCATGACCTCTGAGGTCCTTCTAGTCTCAGTCAGACATGAAGTCTGGTCTTTTTTAGGAGAATTTGGGGTCTGCATCCCACTGCTCTTCTGCTCCCTCAGGGATTCTCTGTTGTCTTCCCTGTCATAGCAGTCATAGGCTATAACTGGGCACCATCTTGTTCTTCTGGTCTCAGGCTGATACAGTCTCTGACTTATGTAGCCAGTTCTGTCCTTTGGAATCATAATTACTTGTGTCTTTGGTGTTCTTCATTCTCCTTTGCTCCATGTGGGTTGAGACCAACTGATGCATCTTAAATGGCTGCTTGCTAGCTTCTAAGACCCTAGCCACCACTCTCCAAAGTGGGATGAAGAAATTTTTCTTAAGAGATTTTATTTTGCAAATTGACCTAGATGTCCCCTGACACCATGGTCCCCAAACCCCTGCCCCTGCTATGCTGGCTTTCCAATCATTCGGTTAATTCAGGAAACTTCTTTACTTTCGGTTTAGTCCAGTTGTGCTGACCTGTCCTGTATTGTGTGTTGTCTTTTCGTATACATAAAATAGTTCTTGTCTACTATCTAATTAATGAATACTCTTCTCCCTCCCTCCCCACTCTAGTAACCATCAAAGAATATTTTCTTCTGTTTCAAATATTTTTCAATAATTGACTAATTTCACTCAGCATAATGCCTTCCAGATTCCTCCACGTTATGAAATGTTTCACAGATTCATCGCTGTTCTTTTATCGATGCATAGTATTCCATTGTGTGAACATACCATAACTTATTTATCCATTCATCCATTGATGGGCATCTTGGTGACTTTCATCTTTTTGTTATTGTAAACAGTGTTGCAATGAACATGGGTGTACATACATCTGTTCATGAAAATGCTCTTATTTCTATAAGATAATTCCAGGGAGTGGGATTGCTGGTTCTTATGGCAGTCCTATTTCTATGCACCTAATAGATTTCCAAAGTGGTTGTACCATTTGACATTCCCACTAGAAGTGTATAAGTGTTCTAGTCTCTCCACAACCTCTCCAACATTTATTATTTTGTGTTTTTTTGGATTAATGCCGGCCTTGTTGGAGTGAAATGGAATCTCATTGCAGTTTTGACTTGCATTTCTCTAATGGTTAATGATCGTGAGCATTTCCTCATGTATTTGTTAACTACCTGAATGTCATCTGCAGTGTTCATATCCTTTGCCCATTTTTTAATTGGGTTATTTGTCTTTTGTTGTTGAGTTTTTGAAGTATCATTTAGATACTTGGAAATGTCATAGCTAAAAGCTTTTTCCCACTCTGTAGGTAATCTTTTTACTCTCTTGATGAAGTCTTTGGATAAGCATATGTGTTTGATATTTTTTTTTTTATTTATTTAGATGCTCTTGGTTATTTAGTTTCTCTTTTGGTATTTGTGCATTGTTTGTAATGATTTGTATAATGTTTATGCCATGTATTAGGGCTCCTAGCATCATCCCTATTTTTTTCTTCCATGATCTTTAAAGTTTTAGATTTTATAATTAGGCCTTCAATCCTTTTTAAGTTAGTTTCTGTGTATAGTGTGAGGTATGGGTCTTGTTTCATTTTTTTACAGATAGATATCTAGTTATGCCAACAACATTTGTTAAAAGACTGTCTTTTCCCCATTTAACAGACTTTGGGTCTTTGTCAAATATCAGCTGCTCATAGGTGGATGGATTTATGTCTGAATTCTCAATTTTGTTCCATTGGTCTATGTATCTGTTGTTGTACCAATACCAAGCTGTTTTGACTACTGTGGCAGTATAATAGGTTCTAAAATCAGGTATTGTGAGGCCTCCCACTTTGTTCTTCTTTTTCAATAATGCTTTACTTATCTGGGGCCTCTTTCCCTTCCACGTGAAGTTTATAATTTCTTTTTCTATCTCATTAAAAAAATTCTTTGGAATTTGAATTGGAATTGCATTGTATCTATAGATCACTTTTGATAGAATAGGCATTTTTACAATATTAAGTCTTCCTATCCATGAGTAAGGTATGTTTTTCCACTTATGAAACTCTAATTTGGTTTCTTATAATAGTGTCTTGTATCTTTCTTTGTGTAGGTCTTTTACATTTCTGGTAAGATTTATTCCTATGTATTTTATCTTCTTGGGGGCTACTGTAAATGGTATTGATTCGGTGACTTCCTCTTCGATGTTCTTTTTGTTGGTGTAGAGGAAACGAACTGATTTTTGTACGTTTATCTTGCATCCTGATACTCTGCTAAACTCTTCTATTAGTTTCAGAAGTTTTCTTGAGGATCCCTTAGGATTTTCTGTGTATAAGATCATGTCATCTGCAAATAGAGATAATTTTACTTCTTCCTTGCCAATCCGAATGCCCTTTATTTCTTTATGTATACTAATTGCTCTGGCTAGGACCTCTAGCACAATGTTGAATAAGAGCAGTTATAAAGGGCATCTGGTTCCCAATCTAAAGGGGAATTCTTTCAGGCTCTCTCCATTTAGGATGATGTTGGCTATTGGCTTTGTAGAAATGCCCTTTATTATGATGAGGAATTTTCCTTCTATCCCTATTTTGCTGAGAGTTTTTATCATGAATGGATGTTGAACTCAGTCAAATGCCTTTTCTGCATCAATTGATAAAATCATGTGATTCTTTTTTTTTTTTTTAATTCATATGATGGATTACATTAATTGTTTTTCTAGTATTGAACCATCCCTGCAACCTGGTATGAGTCCCACTTGTTCTTGGTGAATTATTTTTTTGATATGTTGTTGAATTCTATTGGCTAGAATTTTGTTGAGGATTTTTGCATCTAAATTCATGAGGATTATAGGACTATGATTGTCTTTTTTTGTGGTGTCTTTACCTGGTTTTGATATCAGGGATATGCTGGCTTCATAGAATGAGTCTGGGAGTATTCCTTCCTTTTCTGTGCTCTGAAATACCTTTAGTAGTAGTGGTGTTAACTCTTCTCTGAAAGTTTGTACAACTCTGCAGTGAAGCCCTCTGGGCCAGGCCTTTTTGTTGTTGTTGTTGGGAGTATTTCAATTTCTTTTTCAATCTCTTCTTTTGCCACTGGTTGATTTAGTTGTTCTATTTCTGATTGTGTTAGTTTAGGTAGGTAGTGTTTTTCTAGGGAATCATCCATTTTTTCTAGGTTTTCAAATTTGTTAGAGTACAATTTTTCTTAGTAATCTGATGTGATTTTTTTAAATTTCAGTTGGGTCTGTTGTAATATTGCCCATCTCATTTCTTATTTGGGTTTTTGCTTCCTCTCCTGTTTTTCTTTTGTCAGTTTGGCCAGAGTTTTATCAATTTTCTTGACTTTTTCAAAAGGACCCGCTTTTGGCCCTGTTAATTCTTTCAATTGTTTTTTCTGTTTTCTATTTCATTTAGTTCAGCTCTAATTTTTATTATTTGTTTTATTCTGGTGCCTGTGGGTTTCTTTTATTGCGCTCTTTCTATTTGTTCAAGTTGTAGGGATAATTCTTTGATTTTGGCCCTTTCTTCTCTTCGGAGGTGTGCATTTATTGATATAAATTGACCTCTGAGCACTGTTTTTGCTATGTCCCAAAGATTCTTATAGGCAGTGTTTTCATTCTCATTGGATTCTCTGAATTTCTTTATTGCATCTTTAATGTCTTCTCTAATCCAGTCTTTTTTGAGCAGGGTATTTTTCAGTTTCCAAGTGTTTGATTTCTTTTCCCCGTTATTGTTTTCCACTTTTATGGCCTTATGGTTGGAGAATATGCTTGTAATATTTCAATGTTTTGGATTCTGCTAAGGCTTTCTTTATGACCTAATATGTGGTCTATTCTAGAGAATGTTCCGTGTGTACTAGAAAAGAAAATACACTTGGCTGCTGTTGGTTGGAGTGTTCTGTATATGTCTGTGAGGTCAAGTTGGTTGATCGTGGCATTTAGATCTTCCATATCTTTATTGAGCTTCTTTCTGGATGTCCTGTCCTTCACTGAAAGTGGTGTGTTGAAGTCTCCTACTATTGCTGTTGAGGTGTCTGTTTCACCGTTCAATGTTTATAGCTTGTTTTATGTATCTTGCAGCCCTGTGATTGGGTGAGAAATATTTAATACGGTTGTATCTTCTTGGTATATTGTCCCTTAAATCATTATATAGTGTCCTTCCTTATCCTTTATGATGGTTTTAACTTTAAAGTCTGTTTTGTCAGAAATAAATACTGCCACTCCTGCTGTCTTTTGATTGTTGTTTCCTTGATATATTTTTATCCATCCCTTGAGTTTTAGTTTGTTTGTGTCTCTAAGTCTAAATTGTGTCTATTGTAGGTAGCATATAGACAGATCTTGTTTTTGAATCCTTTCTGCCACTCTCCTTCTCTTTATTGGTGCATTTAGTCCATTTACATTCAGCATAATTGTGGGTAGGTATGAATTCAGTGCTATTATTTTGATGAATTTTTTCTTGTGTTGTTATTTTCTTTTTACCACTAAATTTTGTGTTCTGAGTAAGTTATCTTCATATATTGTATTGTCCTTTCCTCATATTTGTTGTTGTTGTTTTTGTTTCTGCTGAGTCTCTATTTTCTTCTTGTATTTTATTTTGATGTGTGGGATAGTTTCTCTCCTCTGTGATTACCTTATTACCTACCCTTATTTTTTTTAATTTAAACCTCACTTTTATTTCTTCGTGTCGCCGTACCTTTCTCTGTGGAAGATCTATGACTACATTTCTTAGTCCCTCTTTATTCTTTTAATGTTGTCTTCTTTTACATAATAACATTGCTGTTACTCTATTTTAAACTTTTTTTTTTAATTTTGATTGATTTTTGTTATTTCCCTGTCTGGGCTGACTTCTGACTGCTCTGCCCAGTGTTCTAGTCTTGGATTAATACCTGATAGTATTGATTTCCTAACCAAAGAACTCCCTTTAGTATTTCTTGTAGTTTTGGGTTGGTTTTTACAAATTCCCTAAACTTCTTTTTATCTGCAAATATTCCAATTTCATCTTCATATTTGAGAGACAGTTTTGCTGGACATATGATTCCTGGCTGGCAATTTTTTTCCTTCAGTTTTTTAAATATGTCATCCCATTGCCTTCTTGCCTGCATGGTTTCTGCCGAGTAGTCTGAGCTTATTCTTCTTGGCTCTCCTTTGTAGGTGGCTTTTCACTTAACCCTAGCTGCTCTTAAAATTCTCTCTTTATCTTTGGCTTTGGCAAGTTTGATTATAATATGTCTTGGTGACTTTCTTTTAACATCTTCCTTATGTGGAGTTTGATGAGCATTTTGGATACATATCTTCTCTTCTTTGATGATATCAGGGAGGTTTTCTGCCAAAAAACCTTCAACAATTCTCTCTTTATTTTCTGTTATCCCTCCCCATTCTTGTACTCCAATCACTCATTGGTTATTTCTCTTGATAGAGTCCCACGTGATTCTTAAGGTTTCTTCATTTTTTGTAAATTCTTTTATCTGATTTTTCTTCAAATTTATTAGTGCCAACTGCTTTATCTTCAAGTTTAGAAATTCTGCCTTCCACCTGCTCAATTTTGCTCTTCTGACTTTCTATTGAATTGTCTACTTCTGTAACTTTTTTGTTAATCTTCTGAATTTCTGATTGCTGTCTGTCTATGGATTTTTCCAGCTTATTAAATTTTTTATTATATTCCTGAATAGTCTTTTTAATTTCTTCAATTGTTTTATCAGTGTGTTCCTTGGCTTGTTCTGCCTGTTGCCTCCCTTCCCTCCTGATGTCTTGAAGTGTTCTGTACATTAATCTTTTGTATTCAGCCTCTGGTAACTCCAGAAACGCACTTTCATCTAGAAGATCCCTGAATTCTTTGTTTTGAGAGCTTGTTTAGGTGATCATGATCTGTTTCTTTATGTGACTTGATAGTGACTGTTGTCTCTGAGCCATCTATAAGTTATTGTATCAGTTTATTTTATGTTTGCTTACTGTGTCATAGCTTCTTGCTTTGTTTTGTTTTGATACACCCAAATGGGTTTCTTGAGTGCACTAGCTTGATTATTTTTGCCTTTGGAGCTCTAATGTCCTGTCACAGATGGCTAAAGCTGTTATCAGGCATATCGATGTATGAGTCTATTCACTTATTTTGTATGAATTCAGCTTAGGTGTCCAGGTAGCTGATCATCAAGTGTGTGGTACAGGCTCTGTCCTACAGTCTTAGAGGAGCAGGGGCTATTGTTGTAGGTACTGGTATCTGGTTGTAGCAGAGGGTCACACTCTGAATAAAGCAGTGGGCTGAGAATCATTCCCCAAATGTCTCTGAGGAAAGTTTGTCCCTGTTCCTTAGAGGGTACAGGTGGGTGGATTCTGCAGACGGACCATGGGCACCCAATGTTTTTGTTGTAAGGACAGGGAGGTACCAGTTATCCTTGGATCCCTCCCATGGCTGGCTGCGTGAGCTGAGTGTAGCTACCAGTCCTTAGGCCCCTGATGTGGGTAGGTGAAGACCCTTTTTAATAGGCAAGGCAATATCAAACATCATATACCCACCCCTCCGTGCACAGCTGAAACAGTTAGAGTCTGCCAACAAGGGCCTATTCTCCCAAAATAGACCTACACAAGTCCATGCAGAGGGGAAAGGTGCTCAAAGTCTGCAGACCATTTGTGCCTGGACAGGAGCTACTTCTGTCCCGAGTGCCCCAGTTAGAAAAAAAAAAATTAGAGGAGCTAGCAAATTATCTTTTCCCCCAGTTGCAAAATTATTCCTTCTCCAAGGCCAGGAGGATGGCTCTGGGCACTCAACAGGGCCTATATCAGGCCCAGGGAAGCCAGCTGCTAAAGACACCTTGGGAAAAAGGGGGCACAGTAAAATATATGCAAGTAGTTAACTTTTGCCTAGAGCATCATTCTTCTCTGGTTCTGGAGGTGTGAGTAGTCTTTGTGCCTGGCTGCTTCTCCCTGAGGAAACAGGCTGAAAGGTAGTACCAGCCCTCTGCTGCTGCTCCTGGGAATCACACCTGAGGGCTCCCTGTGATTCAGGTCCTGTAAGTCCTCTCTGCTTCTGAACCCCATGCCCCTCAGGTCATTTTCTAAGCTTGTCTTTGTTGCTCAGGGATCCCAGGTTCTCATAAATACGCTCATTTCACTTGTTTTGGGGGGTCTCTGTTGTAAAGAGGGATCACTGGAAGATCCTGTCTATTTTGCCATCTTGGCTCTGCCTTCAATAAAATGCTTCTTAATGGTCTCTCTGCTTCCATTCTCCTTTTGTACCCTCAACTGCCTGTTTTCCCCCTAGTAGCCAGAGTGACTCTTTTGAAATATACATCAGATTAAGATACTAACCTACTAAAAACTTACAATTGGCTTCTCGTCACATTTTGATAAAATACAAATCTGTTCTCTGGACTACAGAACTCTACTTGATCAGACTTTTGCATCACTTTGTTCCATGCACAGGCTTCATTAAGCACATTGGCTTTCTTGTTGTTTCTTGAACATTCCATACTTGTTCCCATCACAACACCTTTCCACTCTTTCCTGGAACACTTTTCCTTGCAACATCCCAAAGTTCACATTTACCTTTTGTTTGAGGTCTTGGTTAAATATCACCCCTCAGACCCTTCCTGGCACACCACGATAGCACCTCTATGCATTTTCTCCATTGTTTATGTATATTTTGCTATTTGATTCCTATAATTTTAAATACATTATATTTTCTATAATAAACCATTAATTCAAGTGTAATGTAAATAAGAAAAATGAACATGTCATAAGTAAACAGCTAGATAAGGTATCACAAAGTGAAAACATCAATATAACTACTACCAAGATAGAGATATAGAGCTTTACAAGCTCCTCAGAGGCACACCTCATCTCATGGAAACTTCCAGTCACTACTCCCAAAGAGTACGTATTCATTTGTGTCTACTTTTTGTATAGCAGTTGTCTGTTAATTCCATTGCTGTATAGTATTCCACTGTTTGAGAATACCATAATGAACCTGTTCATTTTAGGAGTACTGGACATTTGAGCTAATAATTTTTTGGCTATTTCTAATATTGCTATAAATATTCTTGTGTGTGTCTTTTTGGTGCACATTCTTATATGTTGCTATTAGATTTCTGCCTGTTGGGTTTATTGATGGACGAAAGGTGCATGCATATTTGAGTGCCATTGATGTTACTAAATAGTTTTCTAAAGTGATTTATTAATTTCCATTCCCATCTGTAGTGTCCATGAGTTCATATTTCTCCACAACTTTGTCAATAATAGTTATTTTCAGTCTGTTTAAATTATAGATATTTTCATGGTTTCATAGTGGTATAGCATTCAGGTTTGATGTCACATTTTTCTGATGACTAATGAAGAAAGCTTTCTCTATTTTGCCATTAAGTGTAATATTTTTTATAGATATTTTGTAGATAGCTTTTATCTGATTAAGGAATTTCCTTTAATATTTGTGATTGGCATATATTTTTTTAAATTTCATAAATAAACATTGAATTTTATAAAATGCTTTTTCTTCAGCCATTTAATGTTCACACTTTTTTTCTTTTAGGATGATAATTAAATTACATTGGTTGTATTGAAATATCTTACGTGTCTTCCAAGTTCAGATATCTTCCCTTCTGTGAATTCTATCATAATAAGAAAGTGTACTTCTTAAAATAACAGATAAAACTCTTTTGATTCGCCTGGAATCCAGATTTCTGGGTTCACAGAATTGGGGTGATCCATCCAAGCCATCTGCCGTTAGGTGTCCTGTTAAACCTTGACCTTTAAGGAACTATTCTCCTAAAGTCTCCTTCAAGCCATACAATAGCCTGGTAAGCAGTTTAGAGATTATTTTGCCTTAGGCATTGGGCTCTTTTGGAGAATTAGGAACCCAGGGTCTAGTGAAGATACTATATTATAATAATTGTCATTGATGTACTTTATTCTACTTGGGACAAATAAATTTTCTTTTCCTTATGCATAGAATATAAATTATTTTTGATTAAGTACTGGAAGAACACTGCTACTTTCAATCTTTTTTTTTTAAATAATTTTTATTGTGCTTTAAGTGAAAGTTTACAAATCTGATCAGTCTGTCACACATAAGCCTATATACACCTTACTACATACTCCCATTTACTCTCCCCCTGAGTCAGCCCGCTCCCTCCCTCCAGTCTCTCCTTTCCTGACTGTTTTTGCTGGTTTCTAACCCTCTCTATCCTCCCATCTCCCCTCCAGACAGGAGACACCAACAGTCTCAAGTGTCTCCCCGATACAAGTAGCTCACTCTTCATCTGCATCTCTCTCCAACCCATTGTCCAGTCCCTGCCATGCCTGATGAGTTGTCTTCAGGAATGGTTCTTGTCCTGGGCCAACAGAAGGTTTGGGGTCCATGACCGCCCAGATTCTTCCAGTCTCAGTCAGACCATTAAGTCTGGTCTTTTTATGAGAATTTGGAGTCTGCATCCCACTGTTCTCTTGCTCCCTCAGGGGTTCTCTGTTGTGCTCCCTGTCAGGACAGTCATCGGTTGTGGCCAGGCACCATCTAATTCTTCTTGTCTAGGGATGATGTAAGTGTCTAGTTCATGTGGCCCTTTCTGTCTCTTGGGCTCATAGTTATCCTGTGACCTTGGTGTTCTTCACTCTCCTTTGATCCAGATGGGTTGAGACCAATTGATGCATCTTAGATGGCAGCTTGTTAACATTTAAGACCCCAGACGCCACACTTCTAAGTGGGATGCAGAATGCTTTTATAATAGAATTTATTTTGCCAATTGACTTAGAAGTCCCCTTAAGCCATAGTCCCCAAACCCCCGCCCTTTCTCCACTGACCTTCAAAGCATTCAGTTTATCCCGGAAACTTCTTTGCCTTTGGTTCAGTCCAGTTGAGCTGACCTTCCCTGTATTAAGTATTGTCCTTCCCTTCACCTAAAGTAGTTCTTATCTACTAACTAATCAGCAAATTACCCTTTCCCACCCTCCCTCCCTCACCCCTCTCATAACCACAAAAGAATGTGTTCCTCTCAGTTTATACTATTTCTCAAGATCTTATAATAGTGGTCTTATACAATATTTGTCCTTTTGCATCTGACTAATCTCACTCAGCGTAATACATTCCAGGTTCCTCCATGTTATGAAATGTTTCACAGATTCGTCACTGTTTTTATCGATGCGTAGTATTCCATTGTGTGAATATAGCACAATTTATTTACCCATTCATCCGTTGATGGACACCTTGGTTGCTTCCAGCTTTTTGCTATTGTAAACAGAGCTGCAATAAACATGGGTGTGCATATATCTGTTCATGTAAAAGCTCTTATTTCTCTAGGGTATGTTCTGAGGAGTGGGATTTCTGGGTTGTATGGTAGTTCTATTTCTAACCATTTAAGAAAGTGCCAGATAGATTCCCAAAGTGGTTGTACCATTTTACATTCCCACCACCAGTGTATAAGAGTTCCAATCTCTCTGCAGCCTCTCCAACATTCATTATTTTGTGTTTTTTGGATTAATGCCAGCCTTGTTGGAGTGAGATGGAATCTCATCGTAGTTTTAATTTGCATTTCTCTAATGCCTAATGATTGAGAGCATTTTCTCTTGTGTGTGTTATCCACCTGAATATCTTCTTTAGTGAAGTGTGTGTTCATATCCTTTGCCCACTTCTTGATTGGGTTGTTTGTCTTTTTGTGGTTGAGTTTTAACAGAATCATATAGATTTTAGAGATCAGGCCCTGGTCGGAAATGTCACAGCTGAAAATTTTTTCCCAGTCTGTAGCTGGTCTTTTTACCCTTTTGATGAAGTCTTTAGATGGGCATAGGTGTTTGATTTTTAGGAGCCCCTAGTTATCTGGTTTCTCTTCGTCATTTTTAGTAATGTTTTGTGTTCTGTTTTTCCCTTTTATTAGGGCTCCTAACATTGTCCCTATTTTTTTCTTCCATGATCTTTATCGTTTTAGTCTTTATGTTTAGGTTTTTGATCCACTTGGAGTTAGTTCGTGTGCATGGTGTGAGGTATGGGTCCTGTTTCATTCTTTTGCAAATGGATATCCAGTTATGCCAGCACCATTTGTTAAAAAGACTATCTTTTTCCCAATTAACTGACACTGGGCCTTTGTCAAATATCAGCTGCTCATACGTGGATGGATTTATATCTGGGTTCTCAATTCTGTTCCATTGGTCTATGTGCCTGTTGTTGTACCAGTACCAGGCTGTTTTGACTACTGTGGCTGTACAATATGTTCTAAAATGAGGTAGAGTGAGGCCTCCCACTTTTTTCTTCTTTTTCAGTAATACTTTACTTATCTGGGGCTTCTTTCCCTTCCATATGAAGTTGATTTGTTTCTCCATCACATTAAAAAATGTCATTGGAATTATGGATCGGAAGAGCATTAAGATGGCTTTTGGTGGAATAGACATTTTTAGGATGCGAATTCTTCCTATCCATGAACAAGGTATGTTTTTCCATTTACGTAAGTCCCTTTTAGTTTCTTGCACTAGTACTTTGTAGTTTTCTTTGTATAGGTCTTTTACATCTTTGGTAAGATTTATTCCTAAGTATTTTATCTTCTTGGGGGCTACTGTGAATGGTATTGATTTGGTGATTTCCTCTTCGATGTTCTTTTTGTTGATGTAGAGGAATACAAGTGATTTTTGTATGTTTATCTTGTAACCTGAGACTCTGCCAAACTCTTCCATCAGTTTCAGTAGTTTTCTGGAGGATT
Source organism: Loxodonta africana (assembly GCF_030014295.1). Lineage (NCBI taxonomy): Eukaryota > Metazoa > Chordata > Mammalia > Proboscidea > Elephantidae > Loxodonta > Loxodonta africana. The sequence goes on from NC_087346.1 coordinate 86,979,467, forward strand.
CCTTAGGGTTTTCTGTGTATAAGATCATGTCATCTGCAAATAGAGATAATTTTACTTCTTCCTTGCCAGTCCGAATGCTCTTTTTTTCTCTGTCTAGGAAATTGCTCTGGCTAGGACCTCTAGCACAATTTTGAATAAGAGCAGTGATAAAGGGCAACCTTATCTGGTTCCCGTTCTCAAGGGAAATGCTTTCGGGCTCTCTCCATTTAGAATGACGTTGGCTGTTGGCTTTGTGTAGATGCCCTTTATTACGTTGAGGAATTTTCCTTCAATTCCTATTTTGCTGAAAGTTTTTATCATAAATGGGTGTTGGACGTTGTCAAATGCTTTTTCTGCATCAATTGATAAGATCATGTGGGTTTTGGCTTTTGTTTTATTTATATGGTGTATTACATTCATGGTTTTTCTAATATTAAGTCAACCTTGCATACCTGGTATAAATCCCACTTGATCATGTTGGATTACTATTTGATATGTTCTTGAATTCTATTGGCTAGAATTTTGTTGAGGATTTTTGTATCTATGTTCATGAGGGATATAGGTCTGTAATTTTCTTTTTTTGTGGTGTCTTTACCTGGTTTTCGCTTAAGGGATATGGTGGCTTCATAGAATGAGTCAGGTAGTATTCCATCGTTTTCTATGCTTTGAAATACCTTTAATAGTAGCAGTGTTAACTCTTTTCTGAAAGTTTGGTAGAACTCTGCAGTGAAGCCGTCCGGGCCAGGGCTTTTTTTTGTTCGGAGTTTTTGATTTTCTTTCCAATCTCTTTTTTTGTTATGTGTGTATTTAATTGTTCTACTTCTGATTGTGTTAGTTTAGGTAGGTAGTGTATTTCTAGGAATTCATCCATTTCTTCTAGGTTTGCAAGTTTGTTAGAGTACAATTTTTCGTAATAATCTGATATGATTCTTTTAATTTCAGTTGTGTCTGCTGTGATATGGCCCATCTCGTTTCTTATTCGGATCATTTGTTTCCTTTCCTGTATTTCTTTAGTCAGTCTGGCCAATGGTTTATCAATTTTGTTAATTTTTTCAAAGAACCAGCTTTTGGCTTTGTGAATTTTTTCAATTGTTTTTCTGTTCTCTTATTCATCTAGTTCAGCTCAAATTTTTATTTTTTGTTTTCTTCTGGTGCCTGATGGATTCTTTTGTTGCTCACTTTCTATTTGTTCAAGTTGTAGAGACAGTTCTCTGATTTGGCTCTTTCTTTTTTATGTATATGCGCATTTATCTATATAAATTGACCTCTGAGCACTGCTTTTGCTGTGTCCCAGAGGTTTTGGTAGGAAGTGTTTTCATTCTCGTTGTTTTCTACAAATTTCTTTATTCCCTCCTTAATGTCTTCTATAACCCTGTCTTTTTTGAGCAGGGTATTTTTCAGTTTCCAAGTATTTGATTTCTTTTCCCTGATTTTTCTGTTATTGGTTTCCACTTTTATGGCCTTATGGTCTGAGAAGATGCTTTGTAATATTTCAATGTTTTGGATTCTACAAAGTTTTGTTTTATGACCTAATATGTGATGTATTCTAGAGAATGTTCTATGTGCACTAGAAAAAAAAGTGTACTTTGCTGCTGTTGGGTGGAGTGTTCTGTATAAGTCTATGAGGTCAAGTTGGTTGATTGTAGCAATTAGGTCTTCCGTGTCTCTATTGAGCTTCTTACTGGATGTCCTATCGTTCTCCGAAAGTGGTATGTTGAAGTCTCCTACTATAATTGTAGAGGTGTCTATCTCACTTTTCAGTTCTGTTAATGTTTGTTTTATGTATTTTGCAGCCCTGTCATTGGTGCATAAATATTTAATATGGTTATATCTTCCTGGTCAATTGTCCCTTTAATCATTATGTAGTGTCCTTCTTTATCTTTTGTGGTGGATTTAAATTTAAAGTCTATTTTGTCAGAAACTAATATTGCTACTCCTGCTCTTTTTTGCTTATTGTTTGCTTGATATATTTTTTTCCGTCCTTTGAGTTTTAGTTTGTTTGAGTCTCTAAGTCTAAGTTGTGTCTCTTGTACGTAGCATAAAGACGGATTGTGTTTCTTTATCCAGTCTGTGGCTCTCTGTCTCTTTATTGGTGCATTTAGTCCATTTACATTCAGCGTAATTACAGATAAGTATGTGTTTAGTACTGTCATTTGATGCCTTTTTGTGTGTGTTGTTGACAATTTGTTTTTTGTGCCAAGATGTTTTTCTTTGTAAATCTTGTGTCCCTCATTTTCATAGTAGTTGAAATTATGTTTGCTGAGTCGTTATGTCTTTCTTGGATTGGTTTTGAATTATGGAATTGTTAGACCTCTTTGTGGTTACCTTAATATTTACCCCTATTTTTCTAAGTAAAAATCTAACTTGTATCATCCTATATCGCCTTGTTTTTCTCTCCATATGAAAGTTCTATGCCTCCTGTATTTAGTCCCTCTTGTTGATTATTGTGACCTTTTACATAATGACTTCAACGATTTTCTGTGTTGAGCATTTTTTTTCTCTTTAAAATTAATCTTAGTTTGTTTTTTGTGATTTCCCTATTTGATTTGATATCAGGATGTTCTGTTCTCTGACCTTGTGTTGGTATCTGATATTATTGATTTTCTTACCAAAGAATTTCCTTTAGTATTTCTTGTGGCTTTGGTTTGGTTTTTGGAAATTCTCTAAGCTTGTGTTATCTGCAAATATTTTAATTTCACCTTCATATTTGAGAGAGTTTTGCTGGATATACGATCCTTGGCTGGCAGTTTTTCTCCTTCAGTGCTCTATATATGTCATCCCATTGCCTTCTTGACTGCATGGTTTCTGCTGAGTAGTCTGAACTTATTCTTATTGATTCTCCATTTTAGGAGATTTTTCTTTTACCCCTGGCTGCTTTTAAAATTTTCTCTTTTATCTTTGGTTTTGGCAAGTTTGATGATAATATGCCTTGGTGATTTTCTTTTTGGATCAGTCTTATATGGGGTTTGATGAGCATCTTGGATAGATATCCTTTTGTCTTTCATGATGTCAGGGAAGTTTTCTGCAAACAGATCTTCAACTGTTCTCTCTGTATTTTCTGTTATCCCTCCGTGTTCTGGAACTCCAATCACACGGTAGTTATTCTTCTTGACAGAGTCCCACATGATTCTTAGGGTTTCTTCATGTTTTTTAATTATTTTATCTGATTTTTCTTCAACTGTATTGGTGGCCCTTGCTTTATTCTCCATCTCCCCCACTCTGCATTCCAATTGCTCAATTCCTCTCCTCTGACTTCTGTTGAGCTAATTCTGTAATTTTACTGTTAATCTTTTGGATTTCTGAATGCTGTCTGTCTATGGATTCTTGTAGCTCGTTAATTTTTCCACTGTGTTCTTGAATAAGCTTTTTGATTTCTTCAACTGCTTTATCAGTGAGTTCCTTGGTCCTTTCTGTAGATTGCTTTATTTCATTTCTGAGGTCATCCCTGATGTCTTGAAGCATTCTGTAAATTAGTTTTTTTATATTCTGCATCTGGCAATTCCAGGATTGTATCTTCATTTGGGAAAGATTTTGATTCTTTAATTTGGGGAGTTGTAGAAGCAATCATGGTCTGCTTCTTTATGTGGTTTGATATTGACTGCTGTCTCTGAGCCATCTACAAGATATTGTAATGATTTTTTTTCATTCGCTCATTGAGTCTTATCTTGTTTTGTTTTCTTTCAATATATGTAGATGGGCTACTAGATTGCACCGTCTTGATTGTTGTAGCCTTTGAATCACTTATGTCCTATTACCAGCTGGTTTGGGTTGTTACCAGATATATAAGCCTAAAAGTCTATTCACTACTCTTGAGTAGAATCTGATTTTGTCACCACGTGTGTGGTGTAGAGTGTCACCTATTCACTTAGAGGAGTAGTGGCGATACTTGTGTGCACCAGATTCTAGTAGCAGCAGGGGGTCACACTCCTGGGGGGGGCAGGATTCTGACAGGCTTCCCCCAAGTGCTACTTAGCTAGGTGTGTCTCTATTCCTAAAGCAATTTGGTGGGTTGGCTCTGCAGCTGTACCTTAGGCAACCAATGCATGTACCTCTACAGATTGGTAGGTGTCAGTATCCTCAGACCCCTACGGCAAGAGGTTAGGTTGTTTGGGTGGAGCTTCAGCCCTCAGTTCCCCTTTGTGGGTCATTGACGGCTCTGTTTAATAGGTAGAGATACTAGACCTGGGAAACTTGCCTTTCCAGTAATCCGCTAAAACAATTACAGTCAGATCACTATCAGAATTGTCTTTGCATTATAATAGCCACCTTGTTGCCTGTAGGGATGAAAGCCCAAGACTGTGGATTTCATATGCTTGGCTGAAGCTGTTTCTGTATTTTCAGTCCAATTTGGGGAAGTCAGGGAAGGATTTTTGGTCCCTGGGTTTTTTGTAGCTGGTTCTCTCAGGGCAAGGGGAATGGGTTAGGAAAAAACAAAAACAAACAAACAAACAAACACAGAGCACTTCACTCTCTGGCCCAGGAAATTTCAGTGTTAATGAAGCCTCCTGGGAAGGGGAGGGGAGGGATCAGATAGATAGGAGAGAGTAGCACCCAGGAATATAGACAAAGTTAGTTATCTTGCTTGGTGATGACTGTTTTATCTGAGATTCCCGAGGGTCGTGTAGCCTGTGTGAGCTGGCTGGGTCAAGATTGCCCCCGAGGGTCAGGCACTCGTCCTGTGCTTGTGCTGTCTCAGAAGCCGTGGTCAGTTCCTCTGCTCCCAGTCCAAAGCCCAGTGCTAAGCTTCCTCCGCTGGAATGCTGCGCTTCAGGTTCCAAAACCAGTCACTGCCTCTCAGTGACTTCTTCTGTCAGCCGCGTCGCTGCGCTGCCTGTGTGCACTGGCTTGGCCCCCCCCCCGAGGTCACTTCTGGGGGCTAGGGCTGCATTCCTTGTTTGCGCTGTCTCAGGATGCCGTGCTCAGCCCCCCTGTGCCCAGTCCAAAGCCCGGCGCCAAGGTTTTCTGACTGGGATGCTGGCTCCAGGCTCCAAAAACAGTCGCTGCTTCCCCATGGTTGCTTGTTCTCTTGTTAGCCCTGTCAGTGTGCAGCCTGCTTGTGCTGGCTGATTCTCTACGGAGGTTACCCCAGGGGACTAGGGGTTAGGGCTGTCTTCCCTGCTTGCCCCACCTCAGCAAGCCACAATCAGCCCCGCCACTCGGCACCCGGAACCACAAGAGCTCAAGGCTGTGGTGCGGGTCGCCAGTTCCAGAAGGCGTCGCTGCTTCAGGATGCAGCTTTTTGCTCCCCTGCCACTCAGGTCAACTCTTTAGATCTGTGTTTGATGATCAGGGTTCGTAGATTGTCAAGTAAGTGATCGATTTACTTGTTTTTCTGAGTCTTTGTTGCAACAGGGATCCGAGATAGCTTCTACCTAGTCAGTCATCTTGGCCCCCTGTCTACTTTCAATCTTTTTAACAGAAATTTGCTGAAGGCACAATCTCAGTTTTTTTTTTTCTTTCTTTCTTTTTCCCCCACTAAGGCATTAGTAGTGGAATTGTCATTGTATGGTAAAATATTATGAATCACCTAGGAATTCCAGAAACAATAATATGGTGGGCATTAAAATAAAAACTAGCTGACATTGCCACATTATTGACATCGACTATTTTGTTTTTGTTGGTTGCTGTCAAGTGGACTGTGGCTCATGGTGACCTTACGTATTACAGAATGGATCAATAACTGATACCACAGTATCTTCATGATCATTATTATTTTTTAGTTCATTGTTGCGGCTACTGTTTCAATTCATCTCCGTGAGGATTTTGCTGACTGCCTATTTTACCAAACATAATGTTCTTTGCTAGTGATTAGTCTTCCCTGATGATGGGCCCAAAATAAGTGATCTGAAGCCTTGCCATCCTTACTCCTGAGAAGCACTTTCATTGTCTTTCTTCTAAACCATTTTTTTTTCCTTTTGGCAGTCCACAGTATATTCAACATTCTTTGCAATACCACAATTCAGAGGCATCAATTCTCCTTCAGTCTTCTTTTCCCAATGTCCAGCTTTCACATGCATATGAGTCAATTGAAGATACCATTCTTCGGTCAGGTGCACCTTAGTCATAAAAGTGGCACCTTTCCTTTTTAAAACTTTAAAGAGGTCTTTTGCAGCAGCTTTCCTAATTCAGGAGCCCTGGTGGCACTGTGCGTAAGAGCTATGGCTGCTAATCAAAAGGTCAGCAGTTCAAATCCACCAGCTTATCCCTGGAAACCCTATGGGTCAGTTCTGCTCTGTCCTACAGGTTGCTATGAGTTGGTATCAACTTGACGGTAATAGGTTTGGGTTGGTTTTTCCCAATTTAATCGACTCGATGGCACTGGGTTTTTTTTTTTTTTTTTAATACGCCATTTGAAATCTTGACTGTTGCTTCCATGGATTTTGATTGTTGATGCAAGTGGAATGAAATCATTAATTACTTCAATGTTTTCTTCATTTACTGTGATGTTATTTATTGGTCTAGTTTTCTTCATGTTCAGGTGTAAGCCACAGAGAAGGTTCTAGCCTTTTACCTTCAACACTAAGTGATTCAAGTTTTTTTTCACTTTTGGCAAGCAAAGTTGTGTCGTCTGTAGTAGTTATTGACCATGTTGTTATTGTTAGGTCACTTTGAGTTGGTTTTGACTCATAGCGACTCGTACAATGAAAAGAAACACGGCTGGTCCTGCATCATCCTCACAATCATTGCTGTTTGAGCCCATTGTTGCAGCACTGTGTCAATCCATCTCATAGAGTGTGTCTTAGTCATCTAGTGCTGGTATAACAGAAATACCACAAGAGAGTGGCTTTAACAAAGAGAAATTTATTTCTTCACAGTAAAAAAAAAAAAAAATAGGCTAAAAGTCCAAATTAAGGGTTTCAGCTCCAAGGAAAGGATTTCTCTCTCCATAGGTCTTCTCTTCAATCTTCCCGCAGACTAGGAGCTTCTTTGTGGAGGGACCCCTGTTCCAAAGGACCCGCTCTACTCCTGGCACTGCTTCCTTGGTGGAATGAGGTCCTCTACTCTCTGTTCCCTTCCCTCTCCTTTTTGAGAGATAAAAGGTGGTGCAGGCCACACCCCAGGAAAATAGCCTTTACATTGGATCAGGAATGCGACCTTTGTAAGGGTGTTACAATCCCACGTTAATCCTCTTTAACATAAAATTGCAATCACGAAATGGGGGACAATCCACACAACCTTGGGAATCACGGCCTAATCAAGTTGAAACATATTTTTGGGGGACACAATTCAATCCATGACAGAGGGTTTTCCTCTTTTTCACTGACTTCTACTTTACCGTGCATGACGTCCTTCTGCAAGGGCTGGTTCCTCCTGATAACATGTCCAAAGTATATGAGACAAAGTCTTGCCATCCTTGCTTCCAAGGAGCATTCTGGCTGTATTTTTTCCAAGACAGACTTGTTCATTCTTCTGGCAGTCCATGGTACATTCAATATTCTTCACCAAAACCATAATTCAAAGGCATCATAATAACCTCAAATAAGAAAATTAGCAGTTTCTGCTATTAAGTTACCTAGTTACACTTTATGGACTAGAAAGAAAAAGCCAAACCCATAGCTTCTGAGTCGATTCTGACGCATAGTGCCCCTATAGGTCAGAGTAGAACTGCCTCGTAGGGCTTCCAAGGAGTGCCTGGTGGATTCCAACTGCCTACCTTCTGGTTAGCAGCCAAACTCTTAACCACTATAGCACCAGGGTTTCCACTTTATGTACCAGAACAATACAATTTTGAATGCCTCATGCATCAAAGGTGCTACAGCTAGCTCAAAGTAGTATCTAATGCCACCACTGCCTCTTCTCAATCAAATAAAATCTCAAGGAAGCCTAGGTTATTAGAGCAATCTTTTTTGTGGCAGGTTTCCTGTCTATAATCTGTCAATCTGGTTTCAGCCTAATTCCAGTTCCTCAGGGAAAAAAAGATAATGTGCGTTACTTGGAAATAGTTTCAATCATACATGAAGGTGCCCAGTACTTTTTTTTCCCAGTGAGACAGCTCAGATTGATACTATCAGAAACTTAAAAATAAGATTTTACCAGAAGGAGAACTTTAGTTCTTTTTCTGTCGGATCTGACTCTACCCAGTGCTTTTCAGTGATTACCTCTCATCTTTTGCCCTAAACCCTGAGAAATTAACTGTTTTTATTCTGGTTGTACAGAACAGTTATATCGATTAGGCCACAGTTACTAATGTTGTTATCGTTAGGTGCTGTCAAGTTGGTTCCAACTCGCAGCCAGCCTGTGTACAGCAGAACGAAACACTGCCCAGTCCTGTGGCATCCTCATAATTATTATTATGCTCGAGCCCATTGTTCTAGTCACTGTGTCGATAAATCTTATTGAGGGTCTTCCTCTTTTTAGCTGATCCTGTACTTCACAAAGAATAATGTCCTTTTCCAGGGAATGGCCCCTCCTGATAAAATGTCCAAGGCATGTGAGATGAAGTCTTGTCATCCTTGTACTTCTTCCAAGACAGTTTGTTCCTTCTTCTGGCAGTCCATGGTATATTCAGTATTCTTCACCAACACCGTAATTCAAAGGCATCAATTCTTCTTCGGTCTTCCTTAGTCATTGTCCAGCTTTCACAGGCATGTGAGACAATTGAAAGCACCATGGCTTGAGTCAGGTGCACCTTAGTCTTTAAAGTGACATCTTTGCTTTGTAACTCTTGGAGGAGGTCTGTTGCAGAAGATTTGCCCAATGAAATACGTTGTTTGATTTCTCGACTGCTGCTTCCATGGGTGTTGATTGTGGATCCATGTAAAATGAAATTCTTAACAACTTCAAAATTTTCTCCATTTATCATGATGTTGCTTTTTGCACCAGCTGTGTGGATTTCTGTTTTCTTTATGTTGAGGGACAATCCGTAATGATGGCTATGGCCTTTAATCTTCATCAGTAAGTGCTTCAAGTCCTCTTCACTTTTAGCAAGGAAGGTTGTGCCATCTGCATATTGCAGGTTGTTAATGAGTTTTCCTCCAGTTCTGATGCCCCATTTTTCTTCATATAGTCTAGCTTCTGTGATTATTTGCTCAATATACAGACTGAATAAGTATGGTGGAAGGAAGCCACCCTGAGGCACACCTTTCTTGGTTTTAAACCATGCAGTATCCCCTTGCTTAGTTCAAACAACTGCCTCTTGGTCTATGGACAGGTTCCTCATGAGCACAATTAAGTGCTCTGGAATATCATTGTTTGCAATGTTATCCATAATTTGTTAGGATCCACACAGTCAAATGCCTTTGCATATTCAGGAAAACACAGGTAAACATCTTTCTGGCATTCTATGCTTTCAAACATGATACATCTGATATCAGAAATGATATTCCTTGTTCCACATCCTCTTCTGAATCCAGCTTGAGTTTCTGACAGTTCCCTGTCAATGTATAGCTGCAACCACTTTTGAATTATCCTTAGCAAAATTTTACTTGGCAGGGCTAAGCAGACGTTAAGGTCAAAAACCTGTGACCCTTCCTTAGTATTGCCCTTTCCTGCTTTCATAGGATGCAAAGCCTGGCCCCCTTGGGCAGCTGCCTCTGCAATTCCTCTCCAGGATTCCACATAAATGGGCCCAGGATTATTTCTGGGTCTCTACATAGACGGCCGGTTTTAAGATATACATTATTTTTACCTGGGGAGAAGAAGGGGTCAGAGGAGGAAGAAGGAGTTCTAATTTCACCTGAGTCTGAATTTTAATGTCCAACTCACCCTTTTATCAAAATCTGATTTTAATACTGAGTTCTTGTGCAGCAACTGATTTACTTGTAACTTGATGCCTCTCTGCTGCTGCTCATAACTTCCAGAGTCCTTCTTAGGGAAACCCTTTAATTTGCAGGGTAAAATTTGGGCATTCTTCTGTTCCTGGTCATAATATCATACTAGCATCAAGACCTCACACACAGCCTCTAATATATAAATATTTCTGAGAGCCATGTAAAACTCAATGTGGACTATGTAAGCAAACGAGTCTCCCTTGCGCTATTTCAGAATTTAACCAAAAAAGAAAAATGGGAATATGAGATCATTTTTATCTAATTGTATTTTGAAATTGTCTTCCTTTTGTGGAAGCCATTTTAATGGGCCCTTTTTATGACTTTGAAGAGGCTCATTCAAGTAATTATTCAGCACATAGACAAGTTAGCATACCTTGTATGGAATCTTGGCAAGGGCTGATGCAATCAGGTCAACTTATCTATGTACTCATAGAAGCCCATGACACAAAATTATGAAAAATCTTTATCTATATTCTAACTTTTTTTTTAACTTAGCAACTACTTTACAAGTTAAGATGTAAGCAGTCATTTCCTGCCCGATGACCTATTCACCATACTTGATTTCAAGCCTAGATAGCATTTTAGGCCATTCAAATGGTTTTTTTTTAAATGGTTGAAATATAAGAATATGTTTTCTAATTTTATGCATTACTGAATGATTTTTTAAAAATAATTTTTATTGTGTTTTAAGTGAAAGTTCACAAATCAAGTCAGCCTCCCACACAAAAACCTATACACACCTTCCTACATACTCCCAATTACTCTACCCCTAATGAGACAGCCCGGTCCCTCCCTCCATGCTCTATTCTCATGTCCATTTCACCAGCTTCTAACCTCCTCTACCCTCTCATCTTCCCTCTAGGCAGGAGATGCCAACATAGTCTCAAGTGTCCACCTGATCCAAGAAGCTCACTCCTCACCAGCATCCCTCTCCAATCCATTGTTCAGTCCAATCCATGTCTGAAGAGTTGGCTTCGGGAATGGTTCCTGCCCTGGGCCAACAGAAGACCTGAGGGCCATGACCACCAGGGTCCTTCTAGTCTCAGTAGACCACTAAGTCTGGTCTTTTTATGAGAATTTGGAGTCTGCATCCCACTGCTCTCCTGCCCCCTCAGGGGTTCTCTGTTTTGTTCCCTGTCAGGGCAGTCATTGGTTCTGGCCAGGCACCATTTAGTTCTTCTGGTCTCGGGATGATGTAGCCTCTGGTTCATGGGGCCCTTTCTGTCTCTTGGCTCATAATTGCCTTGTGTCCTTGGTGTTCTTCATTCTCCTTTGATCCAGGAGGGTTGATACCAATTGATGCATCTTAGATGGCTGCTTGCTAGCGTTTAAGACCCCACACGCCACTCTTCAAAGTGGGATGCTGAAAGTTTTCTTAATAGAGTTTATTATGCCAATTGGCTTAGATGTCCCCTGAAACTATGGTGCCCAAAACCCTGTCCCTGCTACGCTAGCCTTTGAAGCATTCATTTTTTTCAGGAAACTTCTTTGCTTTTGGTTTAGTCCAGTTGTGCTGACCTCCCCTGTATTGTGTGTTGTCTTTCCCTTGACCTAAAGTAGTTCTTATCTACTATCTAATTAGTGAATACCTCTCTCCCAACCTCCCTCCCTCTCTCCCCCCTCTCGTAACCACAAAAGAATGTTTTCTTCTCACTTTAAAGTATGTCTCAAGTTCTTATAATAGCCTTATGCAATATTTGTCCTTTTGCAACTAATTTCACTCAGCATAATGCCTTCCAGGTTCCTCCATGTTATGAAATGTTGCACAGATTCCTCACTGTTCTTTATCGCTGTGTAGTATTCCCTTGTGTGAATATGCCATAATTTATTTATCCATTCATCTGTTGATGGGCACCTTGGCACCTTCCATCTTTTTTCTATAGTAAACAATGCTGCAGTAAACATGGGTGTGCATATATTTGTTCATGTAAAGGCTCTTATTTCTCTAAGATATATTGTGAGGAGTGAGATTGCTGGATCGTATGGTAGCTCTATTTCTCTCTTTTGAAGGAAGTGCCAAATCGATTTTCTAAGTGGTTGCACCATTTTACATTCCCACTGACAGTGTAAAAGTGTTCCAATGTCTCCACAGCCTCTCCAACATTTATTATTTTGTGTTTTTTGGATTAGTGCCAGCCTTGTTCGAATGAGATGAAATCTCATTGTAGCTTTGGTTTGCATTTCTCTAAGAGCTAATGTTTGTAAGCATTTCCTCATGTATCTGTTAGCTACCTGAATATCACCTTTAGTGAAGTGTCTGTTTGTATCTTTTGCCCATTTTTAAATTGGGTTCTTTGTCTTTTTGTAGTTGAGTATTTGCAGTATCATGTAGATTTTAGAGATCAGGCATTGATCAGAAATGTCATAGCTAAAAACTTTTTCCCAGTCTGAAGGTAGGTAATCTTTTTACTCTTTTGGTGAAGTCTTTGGATGAGCATAGGTGTTTGATTTTTAGGAGCTCCCAGTTATCTAGTTTTTCACTCTTAATGTTTTGTATACTGTTTATGCTATGTATTAGGGCTCCTAACGTTGTCCCTATTTTTTCTTCCATGGTGTTTATCATTTTAGATTTTATTTTCAGGTCTTTGATCCATTTTGAGCTCGTTTTTGTGCATGGAGTGAGGTATGGGTCTTGTTTCATTTTTTTGCAGATGGATATCCAGTTATGCCAGCACCATTTATCAAAAAGACTGTCTTTTCCCCCATTTAACTGTTTTGAGGGCTTTGTCAAATATCAACTGCTCGTATGTGGATGTATTTATGTCTAAATTCTCAATTGTGTTCCATTGGTCCATGTACCTGTTGTTGTACCAGTACCAGGCTGTTTTGGCTAATGTGGCAGTATAATAGACTCTAAAATGAGGTAAAGTAAGACCTCCCACTTTGTTCTTCCTTTTCAGTAATCCCTTATTTATCCCGGGACTCTTTCCCTTCGGTATGAAGTTGGTGATTTGTTTCTCCATCTCGTTGGAGAATGTCATTGGGATTTGGATTGGAATTGCATTAAATGTATAGACCACTTTTGGTAGAATAGACATTTTTATAATGTTAAGTCCTCCGATCCATGAGCAAGGTATGTTCTTCCACTTATATAAGTCTCTTTTGGTTTCTTGCAGAAGTGTACTATAGTTTTCTTTGTATAAGTCTTTTACATCCCTGGTAAGATTTATTCCTAAGTATTTTATCTTCTTGGAGGCTACTTTAAATGGCATTGATTTTGCGGTTTCCACTTCGATGTGTAGAGGAATCCAACTGCTTTTTGTATGTTTATCTTGTATCCTGATACTCTGCTGAACTCTTCTATTAGTTTCAGTAGTTTTCTTGAGGATTCCTTAGGGTTTTCTGTGTATAAGATCATGGCATCTGCAAATAGAGATACTTTTAATTTTTCCTTGCCAATCTGGATGTGCTTTGTTTCTTTATCTAGCCTAATTACTCTGGCTAGAATCTCCAGCACAATGTTGAATAAGAGCAGTGATAAAGGGCATCCTTGTCTGATTCCTGATCTCAAGGGGAACGCTTTCAGGCTCTCTCCATTTAGGGTGATGTTGGCTGTTGTCTTTGTATAAATTCTCTTTATTACATTGAGGAATTTTCCTTCTATTCTTATTTTGCTGAGAGTTTTTATCACGAATGGGTGTTGAGCTTTGTCACATGCCTTTTCTGCATCAATTGATAAAATCATGTGACTCTTGTCTTTTGTTTTATTTATGTGGTGGATTACATTGTTTTTCTGGTGTTGATCCATCCCTGCATACCTGGTATGAATCCCACCTGGTCATAGTGAATTATTTTTTAATATGTTGTTGAATTCTATTGGCTAGAATTTTGTTGAGAATTTTTGCATCTACGTTCATGAGGGATACAGGTCTATAATTTTCTTTTCTTGTGGTGTCTTCACCTGGTTTTGTTATCAGGGATATGCTGAGTTCATAGAATGAGTTTGGTAGTATTCCGTCTTTTTCTATGCTCTGAAATACCTTTAGTAGTAGTGGTGTTACCTCTTCTCTGAAAGTTTGGGAGAATTCTGCATTGAATCTGTCCTGACCAGGGCTTTTTTGGGGGGGAATTTTTTGATTACCTTTTCAATCTCTTCTTTTGTTTTGAGTCTATTTAGTTGTTCTACCTTTGCTTGTGTTATTTTAGGTAGGTAGTGTGTTTCTAGGAATTCATTTCTTCTAGGTTTTCAAATTTGTTAGAGTACAATTTCTCATACTAATCTGATGTGATTCTTTTAATCTCAGTTGGATGTGTTGCAATATCAACCATTTCATTTCTTATTTAGGTTATTTGCTTCCTCTCCTGTTTTTCTTTTGTCAGTTTGGCCAGTGGTTTATCAACTTCTTTGACTTTTTCAAAAATCAGCTTTTGGTGTTGTTAATGGTTTCAATTGTTTTTTGTTTTCTATTTCATTTAGTTCTGCCCTAATTTTTATTATTTGTTTTCTTCTGGTGCTTGAGGGTTTCTTTGATTGTTCTCTTTCTATTTGTTCAAGCTGTAGGGATAATTATTTGATTTTGGCCCTTTCTTCTTTTTGGATGTGTGCATTTATTGATATACATTGGCCTCTGAGCACCGCTTTTGCTGTGTCCCAAAGGTTCTGATAGGAAGTGTTTTCATTCTCATGGGATTCTATGAATTTCTTTATTGCATCCTTAATGTCTTCTCTAATCCAGTCTTTTTTGAGCAGGGTATTGTTCATCTTCCAAGTGTTTGATTTCTTTTCCCTGTTTTTCCTGTTATTGATTTCCACTTTTATGGCCTTATGGTCAGAGAAGATGCTTTGTAATATTTCAATGTTTTGGATTTTGCTAAGGCTTGCTTTATGACTTAATATGTGGTCTATTCTAGAGAATGTTCCATGTGCACTAGAAAAGAAAGTATACTTGTTTGCTTTTGGGTGGTGTGTTCTGTATATGTCTATGAGGTCAAGTTGGTTGATTGTGGCATTTAGATCTTCTGTGTCTTTATTGAGCTTCTTCTTGCAAACCTTGTCCTTCACCGAAACTGGTGTGTTGAAGTCTCCTACTATCAGAGTGGAGCTGTCTATCTCACTTTTCAATGCTGACAGAGTTGGTTTTATGTATCTTGCAGCCCTGTCATTGGGTGCATAAATATTTAATATGGTTATATCTTCTTGGTGAATTGTTCCTTTAGTGATTATATAGTGTCCCTCCTTATCCGTTCTGATGGATTTAAGTTTAAAGTCTATTTTGTCAGAAATTAATAATGCCACTCCTGCTCTTTTTTGATTGTGGTTTGCTTGATATACTTTTTTCCATCCTGTGAGTTTTAGTTTGTGTCTCTAAGTCTAAGGTGTGTCTCTTGTATGCAGCATATAGATGGATCTTGTTTTTTAATGCATTCTGCCAGCGTCTCTCTCTTTATTAGTGCATTTAGTCCATTTACCTTCAGGGTAATTATGGATAGGTATGAATTTAGTGATATCATTTTGATGTCTTTTTTTGTGTGTTGTTGACAGTTTCTTTTTCCCACTTAATTTTATGTGCTGTGTAGATTATCTTCATATATTGTCCTTTCCTCATATTTGTTGTTGTTGTTTTTTTTTTTCTGTTGAGTCTCTATTTTTTTCTAGTGTTTTATTTTGATGAGTAGGATAGTTTGTCACCTTTGTGGTTATCTTATTGTTTACCACTATTTTTCTAAATTTAAAACTTTTATTTCTTTGTATTGCTGTATCTTTCTCTCCATATGGAAGGTGTATGATAACATTTCCTAGTCCTTTTTATTATCTTCAAGTTTTCTTCTTTTATATAACAACATTGCTGTTAACCTCTTTTGAGCTTTTTTTTTTTTTTTTAATAATCTTGCTTTGTTTTTTTTTATTTCCCTGTCTGGGTTGACTTCTGGTTGCTCTGCCCAGTGTTCTAGTCTTGGGTTGATACCTGATATTATTGACTTTCTAACCCAAGTACTCCCTTTAGCATTTCTTATAGTTTTGGTTTGGTTTTTATGAATTCTCTAAACTTGTGTTTATCTAGAAATGTCTTAATTTCACCTTCATATTTAAGAGACAGTTTTGCTTGATACATGATTCTTAGCAGGCAGTTTTTTCTTTCAACTTTTTTAAATATGTCATCCCATTGCCTTCTTGGCTGCATGGTTTCTGCCAAGTAGTCCGAGCTTATTCTTACTGGCTCCCCTTTTGAGGTGACTTTTTGTTTATCCCTCACTGCTCTTAGAATTCTTTCTTTATCTTTGGTTTTAGCAAGTTTGATTGTAATATGTCTTGGTGACTTGCTTTTGAAATCTAGCCTATGTGGAGTTCAATGAGCGTCTGGGATAGACATGATATCAGGGAAGTTTTTTGCCAACAAATCTTCAGCAATCTCTGTATTTTCTATTATCCCTCCCTATTTTGTACTCCAGTCACTCGTAGGTTATTTCTCTTGATAGAGTCCCACATGATTCTTAAGCTTTCTTCATTATTTTTAATTCTTTTATCTAATTTTCTTCAAATATATTAGTGCCAAGTGATTTATCTTCAAGTTCAGAAATTCTAGCTTCTGCTTGCTCAATTCTGTTCCTCTGACTTTCTATCGAGTTGTCTACTTCTGTAATTTTATTGTTAATCTTCTGAATTTCTGATTACTGTCTGTTTATGGATTTCTCCAGCTTATTAAACTTTTCATTATGTTCCTGAATAATCTTTGTAATTTCTTCAGTTGCTTTATCTGTGTGTTCCTTGTTTTGTTCTGCGTATTGCCTCATTTCCTTCCTGATGTCTTGAAGAGTTCTGTATATTAAACTTTTGTATTCTGTCTCTGGTTATTCCAGGAATGCACTTTGATATAGAAGATCCCTGGATTCTTTGTTTTGATTGCCTGTTGAGGGGATCATGTTCTGTTTCTTTATGTGACTTGATAGTGACTGCTGTCTCTGAGTCATCTATAAGTTATTGTATTAGTTTATGCTTGCTTACTGGGTCTTAGCTTCTTCTTTGTTTTGTTTTGGTATACTTATATGGGTTGCTTGAGTGAGCTAGCTTTATTATTTTCACCTTTGGGGCTCTGATGTCCTGTCCCCAGATGGCTAGACCTGTTATCGTGTATATCAGTCCAGGAGTCCATGCAGTTTTCTCATATGAATTCAGCTCATGTTTCCAGGTAGGTGACCATCAAGTGTGTGGTACAGGCTCTGTCCTACAGTCTTAGAGGGGCAGGGGTGATTGGCGTGTATACCGGTATCTGGTTGCAGTAGGAGATCATGCTCTGACAAGGCATGGGGCTGAGAACAGGCATCCCAAGTGTCTCTGAGGAAAGCACGTCCCTGTTCCCTAGAGTGTGCAGGTCGGTGGCTTCTGCAGACAGACCATGGGCACCCAAAGTTTTTGGTTCTAAGGACTGGGAGGTACCAGTTATCTTTGGACCCCTGTCACAGGTGGCTGGGTGACCTGAGTGGAGCTACCAGTCCCTAGGTCCCTGATGTGGGTAGGAGAGGACCTTGTTTAATAGGCCAAGCAATTTCAAACATCAAACACCCAGCTCTCCACTGCACAGCTGAAATGGTTGGAGTCTGCCAACAAGGGTCTATTCTCCCAAAAGATGCACAAACATGCCCATATGGAAGGGAAAGGTGCTCAAAGTCCATGGATGGTTTATGCCTGGACAGGAGACGCTTCTGTTCTGAGCTCCCTCGGTTAGTGGAGCTAGGAAATTATCTTTTCCCACAATTGCAAATTTTTTCCCTTCCCCAAGGCTGGGAGGATGGCTATAGGTGCTCAACAGTGCCTATCTCCTGCCCAGGGAATTCAGCCGCTGAAGTCAGCTTGGGGTGGAGGGGCACGTTAAAACATATGCAAGTACGCAGCTTTTGCTTAGAGTGACATTCTTCTCAGGTTCAGGAAGTGTGAGTAGGCTGTGTGGCTGGCTGCTTCTCCCTGAGAAAATTGCTGCGAACGCTCGTACCAGCCTGCCGCCGCTCCAGGAATGGTGCCTGAGGGCTCCCCGTGATTCAGATCTGGTAACTCCTCTCCACTTCTGAATGGTCTTTTCCTCTGCCTACCCCTCAGTTCATTTTCTAAAGTTACCTTTGAAGCTCAGGGTTCCCATGTTGTAACAAATATACTCGTTTCACTTGTTTATTTGGGTCTTTGTTGTAAAGAGGGCTCGCCAGAGGCATCTGCCTGTTGCACCATCTTGGCTCCACCTCCTCCATTTCATTTTTGGGGACTTACTGTTTTCCTAGATTCATACTTGCTAAATTTATGTTGTATTAGTTGATGTTTGCAGCTGTTTTTTCTAATTTTCACACATGCCACATCAGCAAATGGAAGTCCTGAAAGCTTGACTTCATCCATGTCATTAGGGATGACTCTGCTTTTAGGAGGCGGCTCTTCCCCAGTTGTACTTGGAGTGCCTTCCAACATTAGGGGCTCATCTTCCAGCATTGCATCAGACAATGTGCCTTTGCTATTTGTAAGGTTTTCACTGGTCAGTTTATTCAGAAGCAAACTGCAAAGTCCTTCTTCCTAGTCTGTCTTCATCCGAAAACTCACTGAAACCTCTTCACCAAGGGTGACACTGCTGGTATTTGAAATACCAGTTGCAAAACTTCCAGGATCACAGCAACATGCAAGCCACCACAGTGTGACAAACTGACAGACACTTGACTTACTAATTTGGGTGCCCTTCATTTCTTTTCCTTGCCTTATTGCTGTGGCAAGGACTTTCAGCACAATGTTGAACAAGAGTGATGTTTAAAAGCATCTTTGTCTGGTTTCTGTTCTCCAGGGGAATGCTTTCAGTAACTTAGAGTGTATTTTAAGTTACTTGAGATAGTTGAAGTATTACTTCCACGAAATAAAAACTCAGAAGTTTAAGTAGCTGTTTCTTAATTTTTTTTTTAATGTTGTCATTAATGTAGCATTTTTATCTGACTCTTATTTTACTTAAGGCAACATATACTTTATACTACTGTATACAATTTATAAGATTTGTTTAGATTCTATGAAATTTAAATAATGAATTTTTTTATATTATCTTGTATTGATTACCTTGTATGATTTGACACTAAGAAGGTTGTCTTTGATTTGTCCTTCATCCATTTTATAATGACCTGTAAGAATTTATTAGATTCTGTATATTTTTAATTTTTATTTTTTTAGGAATTGAATTGCGCAGAGTGGTGAAGATAATGGATTCTAGAGCCAGAATGTCTGCTGTTGTATTCTGGGTCTACCCACTACTAGTAATGTGATCTAAACCAAGTTACTTAACCACTTGATGCCTCAGTTTTCCCTTTTGTAAGCTAGGAATAATAGTATCTATCTCATAGGCTTGCTGTGAGAATTATATGAGACATTTAAATTGTTTAGGTCCGCGCCTTGCTCATAGTAAGCACTATGCATTTGCTATTTCTCTTAGTATTCAAATAATATGGGTAGAACAATGTAAAAATATTAAATCTTAACAATCTGAAATTAGAGCGTTTATTACACACAGTATACTTTTAGCAATGAAATAAAGAGAGCATTTTGACATAACTTAATATCATCTGATTGAATGGCTATTTCAGAATAAATTGTTTAGGATGTGTTTTGGGTGTGGAGATTCCACGAATGGTCTGTTTACAGGAATGCTATGTAATTTCTTTTCTTAATTGTAATTTTGGTGAAAGCTTAGAGAGCAAATTAGTTTCTTCTTCAAAAATGTATACACAAATTGTTTCGTAGCATTAGTTGGAATCCCTCATTGTGTCAGCACTCACCCCCTTTCCTTTCTACCCCAGGTTCACTATGGCCGTTCTTCCCATTTCTTGTGCCTTCTCACCCCTTCATCTTTGTTCCTGGGTAGGAGTTACCCATTTGGTCTTGTATACTTGATTGCTCTAAATAGCTCATTTCTCATGTACATTTTTGTTTGTCTTATAAAAAAGAAAAAAACAGACCCATTGCCATCGAGTTGATTCTGACTCATAGTGATCCTATAAGACAGAGTAGAACTGCCCCATGGAGTTACCAAGAAGTGCCTGGTGAATTCAAACTGCTGGTGTTTTGGTTAGCAGCTATAGCTTTTAACCACTATGCCACCAGTGTTTGTCTTAAAGGCCTGCTTAATCTCCATCTGAAAGGTGAACTTTGGGTGTGACTTCAATTCTGAGTTAGAAGGATGTCCGAAGGCCATAGTCTCAGGGTCCTTCTAGTCTCTGTCAGACTGATAAATCTGGTCTTTTTTTTGTGAATTTGATCATTTGTTCTATATTTTTCTCTTGTTCTGTCTGGGATCCTCTGTTGTAACCTCAGACAGAGCAGTTGGTAGTGGTATTTGTGCCCCATTTTGTTTTTGTCTTAGAAACTGTGGTTCATGGGGTTCATTAGTCCTTTGGACTAATTGCTACCTTGAGTCTCGTTTTTTTTTTTTTCCCCCCTCTTCTTTGCTTGGGACTAGAAGAGACTGATAGTTTTATCTTAGATTGCAGTTGGCAAGCTTTTACGACCTCAGTCACTACTCACCAAAGGAGGATGTAGAGCATTGTCTTCAAGGACTGTGTTGTGCCAATTGACTTAGATTTCCTCGGACTCTATGGTCTTTTAACTTTGAGCCTGGGAAATACATCCTGTGAGGTGTTTAGTTATATCTAAGTAGCTTCCCCGACTGAGCCACTTGGGTTCTGTATTGTCTATATTAATATATGAGGAGCACCTTCAGAAATGTGTTTAGAAATTTCCATCAATAAACCAGTATCTGCTGGTGGGTGTGGCTTCTTACCCCATCCCTTACCTCTTGGCATATCCATCTATCTATCATCTTTCTATGTATGCATTTGTAGATTATTGTTTTTAATTTTTAGGAAGTTCCATTTATGTAGTTCATCCTTTTCTGTGGGTGCATTTTTAGTTAGGTAATCTTTTTATGCCATTTATTATGGCTCCATCAATGTCCCTATTTTTCTTCAGTAATATTTATAGTTTTTGATTTTATATTTAGGTCTTGATCAATTTTGAGTTAGTTTTTGTGTATGGTGTGGGTTATGAATCCTGTTTCATTTTTCTATAGGTGAATATTCAATTTTGGCAGCATCATTTGTTGGAGAGATAGTGCCTTCCACATTCAATAACCTTTAATCCCTTTTTTGAAGTTTGACTGACAATGGGCGGATGGATTTACGTCTGGCTTCTGAATTCTGTTCTATTTGTCTATGTGTCTCTTATTGTTCTAGTACCAAGCTTTTTTAACTACCCTGGTTGTATAGTAGGTACTGAGAGCAGGTAAGGTGAGGCCTCCTACTTTGTTCTCCTATTTGAATAAAGCTTCACTTATTAAGGGACATTTTCCCTTGCATATAAAGTTATTGATTATTTTTTTCCATCTCCATGAAGAATGCTAGTGGGATTTGGATCAGGATTACATTAATATCTATATATCACTTTTGGTAGTATTGACATTTTTACAATGTTAAATCTTCCTATGCAAGAGCATAGTATGTTTTTCCATGTATGTAGTCTCTTTTTGTTTTTTGAAATATTTTGTGGTTTTCTTTGTAGAAGTCTTTTTCATTCCTGTTAGATTTATTCCTGAGTATTTTGCCTTTTGCTGTCTATTGTAAATGATATTGTTTTCCTGATTTCCTTTTCAGAGTTCTCTTTGTTGATGAATATGAATCCAGCTGATTTTTGTGTGTTAATCTTGTATCCTGCCACTTTGCAGAATGCTTCTATTAGTTCCAATAGCTTTCTTGTGGAGTCTGTAGTATTTTCTATGTATAGGATCATATCAGTTGTGAATAGGGTTACCTTTACTTCTTCCTTTCCAATGTGGATGCTTTCAGATTCTTTCCACTGAGGATAATGATGGCTGATCGTTTTGACTAAATTTCTTTTATTATGTTGAGCTATTTCCCTTCTATTCATATTTTGCTGATATTTTTATCAGAAATGGGTTTTGGATTTTATCAAATGCCTTTTCTTTATCAATTCATATGACCATGTGTTTCTTTCCTTTGTTTTACTTATGTAGTTTATTATGTTGATTGATTTTCTAGTGCTGAACCAAACTTCCGCGCCTCATATTAATCCCACATGTCAGTGATGTATTATTCTTTTCATGTGATGTTGAATTCTATTGATTAGAATTTTGGCATCTATTTTCACAAAGGATATCAGTCTGTAGATTTCTTTTTTAGTGGTGTCCTTGCCTGGCTTTGGTATTATGGTTATGCTGGATTCATACAATGAATTTGGGAGTATTCTTCCCTTTTCTATGTTCTGAAATAGTTTGAGTAGAATTGGTGTCAACAATTCTTGAAATTTTTGGTGGAATTCTCTAGTCAAGTCCTCTGGACCAGGCCCTTTTTTTTTTTTTTTTATAACCCCTACATTTTCTTCTTTTGTAAGAGTCTTCAAATTTTCTACCCCTACCCCTGTTTGTGTTAATTTAGGCAGGTAGTGAGTTTCTAGAAATTTGCCCATTTCCTTTAGACCTTTAAATTTGTTGGCGCACAGTTTTTCTTAGTATTCTGTTAGATCCTTTGTATTTCAGCAGTAGGTTTTGTTGTAACGTCACCTGTATTATTTCTTTTTTAGGTTATTTGCATCTTCTCCTGTTTTTTTTCTGTCAATTTGGCCAGTGGTTTGTCAATTTTATTAATCCTATCAAAAAAGCAGCATTTAGCACTCTTGATTCTTTCTATGGTTTTTCTGTTCTCTCTTTTATTTTTTTCTCCTCTAATTTTTATTATTAATTTTTTTTTGTGATGACCGTGGGCCTTATTTGCTGCTCTGTTTCTAATTGCTCGAGGTTTAGGGTTAATGTTTTGATTTTTGTCCTTTCTTCTTTTTTGATGTATGCATTTATTAATATATATTGACCTTTCAAAGCTAATATGCTCTTTTCCAAAGGTTTTTGCATGTCATGTTTTCATTCTCATTTGATTTTAGGAATTAATTTCAAGTTTGATTCCTTCTGTTGCCCTGTGGTTTTTTAAAGCAGGATGTTATTTAGTTTCCATTCATTAGTTCCCCCCCTCCCCCGCCCTGCCCTTCCTGTTATTGATTTCTTCTTTTATGGCATTGTGGTCAGAGAAGATGCTTTGCGTTATTTTGATGTTTGAATTTGTTGATGCTTGCTTTGTGGCCTAAAACGGTGGTTTGCTCTGGGGAATGGCCCATGGGCATTGGAGAAGAATGTGTACTTCTCTGCATTTGAGTGAAATGGTCTGAATATGTCTGTGAAGTTAGTTGATTGTGGTATTAAGATCTTCTGTGTCTTTGTTGAGTTTCTTTCTAGATGTTTTTTCTTTGATTGAAAGTGGTGTGCTAAAGTCTCCTAGTATTATTGTGGAATGTCTATTTCTCTTTTCAGTGCTGTTGGAATTTCTTTTATGTATTTTGGAGCTCTCTTTGTGGGTGCATATATATTTATTATGGTTATATCCTCTTGGTGGATTGACCCTTTAATCATTATATAATGTTCTTCCTTTTCTTTTATAGTAATTTTGCTCTATAATCTATTTTATCAGAGATTAATACTGTCACTCCTGCTCTTTTTTGGTTATCGCTTGCTTGGTATTTCTTTTTCCATTCTTTAAGTTTTAGTTTTTTTATATCTTCGGGCTAAGGTATCTCTTGCAGACAGCATATTGACGGTCATATTTTTAATCCATTCTGCCACTTTATATCTCTTTTTACTTGTGCAATTAGCCCACTTATATTCCATGTAATTATTCATACCAACTAAAAAAAAAAACCCACTGCCGTCATAGGCATGAATTTATTGCTGTTATTGTCTTATGATTTTTGTGTGTGTGTGTCTGTTGTTGACTGTTTCTTCATTCCACTTAATTTTCTGTGCTTATTTATTTATTACCGTGGTGTGTCTTTTCATTTCCTTCATTGTTTTTGCTTTTCTGTGTGCTGAATCTTTATGATTTTCTTCTTTTATATGCTGATGAGTAGGTTTGTTAAACTTTTTTTGTGGTTACCCTGAAATTTACCTTTGTCTTCCTAAGTTTAAAGTAGTAATTTATGTCTTCTGTCACCTTGATTTCCTCCCCACATGGTATCTCTAAACCTATACCCTTTTATCCTTCCTTATATTTTGAAGTGGTCATCAGTTATAGACTGACAGTTCTGATTCCTTGTTTTCCATCTTTTAGCTCTATTTTATTTTTGAGAATTCTTTTTCTGGGTTGATATCCCAAGATATTGTCATGCACTTTAATCTCAGGTTGTCGTCTACTGTGTTGTTCGCTTTCTTTCTGAAGGACTCCCTGTACTATTCTTGTAGAGCTGGTCTGGTTTTTACAAATTCCTTTACTTTCTGTTTCTCTGGAAATGTCCTAATTTAGCCATCATATTTGAGGAATAATTTTGCTGGATATATAATTCTTTTGTGGCATTTTTTTTTTCTTTCTAAGTTTTGTATATATTATCTAATTGCTTTCTTTTCTGTCTGTTTCTGCAGAATAATCAGAACTTAGTGTTATCAATGTACCTTTTTAGGGAATCCATTTTTTCCAAGCTGCTTTCAGGATTCTTTCTTTATCTTTGGATTTGGAAAGTTTCATTTTGATATATCTCTGTGTTCTATTAAGATCTACCCTGTATGGGGTTCATTGTGCTTCTGGTATATTTATCTTCTCATCTTTCATTTTGTTAAGGATGTTTTCTGTCAGCCTATCTTCAACAATTTTCTCTGTGTTTTTTGTTGACTCCTCCCATTTTGTGTTTCCAGTCACACATAAGCTGTTCCTCTTGATGGTGTCTTAGGCTTTTTTCATTCATTCTTTTTTTTTTTTTTTTTAATTGTTCCCTGAACAGGTTAGTATCAAGCAATTGGTCTTCCATTCTCTGACTTTGTCTTCCATTGCTTCAAGTCTGCTCCTATAACTTTCCATTGAGTTGTCAATTTCTGCAATTTTATTGTCAATATTCTGGATTTTTAGTTGCTCTTTCTGTGTTGTTTCCATTTTGTCATTTTGTTCCTGTATTGTTTTCCTGAATCCTTCTACTGTTTTGTCTGTGCTTTCTTTGGTTTTGTCTGTGTTTTTCATAGTTTTGTCTTTGTTTTCCTTGATTCCTTTGAAGACTCTATGCATAAGTTTTTAAATTCCTTATCAGGAAGCTCCGTTAAGTTTTCTTCTTCAGGGAGCATTTCTGGCTCTTTATTATGGTCATTTGCTGGGGTCATCTTACCCTTCCTCTTTAGGTGGTTTTCTATGGTCTGTTACTCCAAGAAAGACATTAAGTGATTATTGTGTTTATTTTTAAATTGTATAATTCTTTGCTCCTTCTTGTTTTCTTTTCGTGTTTCTTAGCAGGTGAGGTTGTAGTGGTGCTCTGGTTGCTGGACTGGCATGCTAGAGCCCTCTCTACCTGTTTTTGGGTGAGTGGATTTGTAAGTAGATGAGGGAGCTCTAGTCCCTGTTATTGATCTTGCAGGATAGCTGAGTGTGGGTTGGTTGTGCTTTGGCTTCTGTCTGTCTTCAGTGTGGTGGCTGAAGAGTGGAAAATGATTCTCTCTGTGCAGATGGAGCAGATGATGTGGTGGTTGGGGTGGGCAAGTGGCTGTGTGCTCGCCACCTCTCCCTGCTTGAAAGGAGGGTGTGGGTGGTAGAGACATTCACATAAATGCTCTACCTTCACCTCCTCCTGGGTAGGCAGATGGGGGAAGGAACAGCAGGTTTATGTTCACTCAGTCTTACTGCATCTGTGTGTCTGGGGCTAGAAGAGGGAGGAAGGCGTAGTGGAGGGGTATGCAGGCACTCACTCATCTTCTGCCCTGCACTGGGCAGGGGAAGAAGGAAAGGGCTTTAGGTTGAATTCTTGTGTAGTTGTATCTCCTCTGCCCCTTGTTTGGTGGGTTAAGGAATGGATTTTGGCCTTGCAAATGTAAGCACATTGGTGTTACCTCCTGTCAGATGAATGGAAGGAGGAAACGGCTGTGGAGGATGTGCTCACAGTCAGGTCTCCAGTGTCCCTTACTGGGTGGGTTAGGGAATGGAGTTGAGCTTGGCAGATGCACACGCAGAGGTACTGCCTTCCATCAGATGAGGGGAGAGAGGAAGGCACTGCAGGTGGATACATATACAGTAACATCTCTTCTGTCCTTTGATGGGTGGGTTAAGGGGATGGAGTAGAGCCTGGCAGATGCATCCACTATGGTGCCAACTCACATCAGGTGGGGGGATGGAGAAAGCTGGGTAGCTTAAGGCGTAGGTCTACAACTAGCAGATATATGACCAGAGGTGCTTCCTCTTATCAGGTGAGGAAAGGGAGGAAGGGTCTGTTGGCACATGCACATGTAGTCATGTTTCCTTTGTCCCTCACTGGGCCAGTTAATGAATGGAGGCTCCCCTGGCAGTATGCACAACGGTGACACCTCACATCAGTTTGCGGAGGGGTGAGAAAGGAAGGGGCTGTGTTGTGATGTGGGTACAGTTACAGTTCCTCTGCCCTCACTGGGTGGGTTAAGGGAGAGAGTTGGGCCTAATGGATGAGAGCACAGT
The DNA here is from genome assembly GCF_030014295.1 of Loxodonta africana. NCBI lineage: Eukaryota > Metazoa > Chordata > Mammalia > Proboscidea > Elephantidae > Loxodonta > Loxodonta africana. Next base: position 87,005,683 of record NC_087346.1, read on the forward strand.
GGTGCGATTTGCATCAGGTGGAGGGAGGTAGGAAGGGACTATGCGGGGTACAAGCATAGTCAGAGCTCTTCTGCCCTTCGTTGTGTGGGTTAAGGGATGCAGTTGCACCTGGCAGATGCACACTGAGAGGCACTGCCTCATGCCAGTTGGGGGAAGGAAGAGGGAGAGGTGGATGAGCTCTGTCACTGTCCTGCTGCTGCTGCCCTCCACTGAGCCCTTGGGTGGGAGGGTAGGTGACAGATGGGCATATGCATGGGGGCATGCCTACTTTAACTCTTTGAGTGGGCAAGGGATGTAGTGAATGGGGTTGGGTAAGGTAGGAGGGAAGAGTATAGGCTCTTGTTATGATCCCCCATTTGGCAAGGTGATTGAGGTAGGGGACTCTCTACAGCCTCTGATCAGGATGGAGTGTGGGGGTGTGTGTTCCTCCAGCTAGGATATGCATGTGCTAGGGCACCTTGTGTCCACTGCATCCAGCAAGTGGGGTGCATTGTATTTCAAGTGCAAGGTTGGGGGAGGCTGCCCAGGGAATTGTTGAATGAGAGAGCTTCTGCTGACAATCCTTGAGTCCACTGCCTCATGCACACACTCACCCCTGAGTTCAAAGGCCGGCATTCCTGTGTATCTCCAGTTCTTATCTGGCACCCTCCCTTTCTCTGCTACTTTTTGTGCACATCTATAGACGTTCTCTGTCCTTTTGGTAAAGTGAAGTTACCTTTCTATTTTCTTCGTCCAAGGTAAATGCTGGCTTTCTCCTAAGTCATCTACAAGAGGCTAGGATGACTGGCTGAGCCTCTCTGTTCTGTGTTATTCTTCTTTCATTGGTTTCCTTATTCCTTCCACTTGGTGTTTGGTTCAGTCCTTAGACTTTCTTTTTTGATATTCAGGATTTGTGGATTGTTACCTGCATCTGTTTAGCTCGGCTTTTTGGGTCTTTGGTGCAGAAGGATGCTACGGTGAGTGTGACAAAGTCACCATTTTGGCTCCGCCTCCTGGTAGATTCTTATCGAAGTGGTTCTCTTTTTTTTTTTTTAGCCCACTTTTCCAGGAATGGGACAGCCTCCACATCATCCATGATATCAACTTCATGCTCCACCTCTTCAAGCCTATCCCTCTTACTCAAGTCATTATCCAGTACCACAGGAAATAAGAGATAAATGAGTAGTAAGTGCTCAAGGAGGCAAAAGTATGAGGGAACTACTTAGAATTCTGTAGTTAATTTAAATGTAGGAAATATCAGATTATGTTGAATGGTGGACTATTTCATATCTTAATCAGAGTGTTATGGAGCAACTTATAACTTGTTTTTATTTAAAATGATCGTGTCCCTTTGGATTATTTAGATAGACTGTATTTTACTGACAAAATGACAAACTTACTGCTTAAGTTTAGGCAATTTATATAATTCCTATCTATGACTCCTACGTAAAGCTAGATATATACTACCTAGGATATTTTTTTTCCCTATCTTAGTCTTCAGTTACACATTCTCCTCATTTATCGACTACCACATATCTAACTTTTTGCATTTATGACCCAAAATAGTAAAAAAAATCTCTCTGATTATTTTGAGCTTTAACTACATACATGCGGCAGTAATGAAGGAGAGGTGCGAGGTCAGGATAACACTGGATTCAATAGTTAAAGTTATAGGTCAGCTTGGCTGGGTCACAATTCTCAGTGGTTTGGCAGTAACTTAATGGTGTAATTTTGCAGTTATGTAATGATGTGATTTGTGCATTATGTAATGATGTAATTTGGCAGTTATGTAATGCTGTAGTCACCAGCCGTTTTATGTGGTTATCGTCCATTTTTGCATACAGCAATTTTGCTTAATGATCTGGTCTTTGAAAAGTTACCATGTCAATAATTGAGGAGAGGGTGTATAACTATGTAATCGATATTGCTAATGGGTATTTCTAAGCATTCTACATATTGTGACTCAATTAAATTTCACAGGGTACATGATTCACATTAATTTTGTTGACAGATATTCACCCAAATCATGAATTTATTTTTATTTTTATCAAATTTTGTTGTAACTGATAACCACATGAATTGTTTCACCTCTCCTCTGCCTCTGGTTCTTATAATGATGCTACGAAACGAAAAACTGATGTTAAGGAATACAACAATCTCTAGTTTATGGCTTCTTGGTGTTAATTATGCTAATAGAACCGAGTTTATTAATTTTTTTTAATACTACTTTGTTTTAAATAGTAGAAATTGTCTCCTGACACTTGTTGGAAGACTAACTCATGTACATATTAGTTTGATAGCCTTGGACAGGTAGTTTTGTTGTTAAAGGACCATATAAATTGTTGGAAGTTTGTTTTCCTTACTTGAATGTGTACTGAGTCAAGTTAACATTCTTTTATGCTCCTGCTAAGGTAAAGAACATACATATTTGAGAGAGTTGATTAAAGCAATAGTTACCTACCTTATCTTTGGAATACTTTTATGTGTTTTCATTTATTTCCTTATTCTCATAAAAAAAAATCAATGGTTCAAAATTAAACCATATTAGGGCATGTAACATCCAGTAAAACAACTTGAAGATCCTAATTGACTAATGAGGAGCCCTGGTGGCACAGAGGACAATGACTTGGCTTCTAACCACAGGTCAGTTGATTGAACCCACCCACCGCTTCTCAGGAGAAAGTTATGGCTGTATGCTCCCATATAGATTACATCCTTAGGAACCTTATGGGGCAGTTATATTCTCTCCTATAGTGTCCCTGTAAGTCAGAATTGACTCAATGGCAATGAGTTTGTTTTTTTCTTTTTGGATTTTAACTGACTGACTAACAGAGTTCCTGGGTAGTGCAGATGGTTAATATGTTCGGGTACTAATCAAAAGTTTTGTGGTTTGAGTCCACCCAGAAGTGCCCAGGAAGAAAGGCTTCCTGATCTACTTCCAATGGAAACTTTATGGAACATGGTTTTACCCTGACACATGGGGTCTCAATGATCCAGAATCGACTCAACTGGTGGCGACCCACATGTGGCAGAATAGAATTGTGTTCCATGGATGATTTTTCAGAAGTAAATCACCAAGCCTTTCTTCTGAACTGACAATTAAAAATAAAATTAGTAGTTTTTCCCAGTTAGTCACACAAGAAGGAATTACAAACTTATGTAGAATGAGATCACAGTGGACAAAATACTCATCATGTTTTTTAAAAATGTCTTTTATGAATGATGCTTTTCAAAATAGTATTTCATTCCAAGATTCCTTTGCTAAGGATACTTGTCCTTTTTAACAAGCTCTACTATTTCTTTGACCTATATGTAGTAATTTTTTTGGTTAGTATATATATATTTCATGCTTATATAAAATTCACATATTCTTTATATATAATAGTGTGTAATTGTGTTTTTGAGCCTTATGTCTGGGCATTCATTTAAGCTGACTTGAAAAAGGAGCAAGTTTAGTAAGTAAAAGTGAGCAGCCAACTAAAGATACCCACTAGAAAGATTAAATTAGAGCAGTGGTCACGCTTAGAAGTCGCCACCGTTACAGCCTTCCCTTGCACTCAGGTACAGAGTCGCTCTTCTTACCCTTCTTGTCTTCCTTCGTCTTTTGTGCATTGTTGGCTCTCTGTAGAATAGACTTGAGATTCTTACTGAAGGACATGTTTTCTTACATTTCCTTCAAATTCCATAAATCTTTTATTAACAACAGTTTAGTTTGAAAGGAAACCTAGAACATTCCTAATTTCACCTTAAGGGAACAGAGTTGGTTCACATTCATTTCTAGAATTGAAGGAAGGAAAAAGTTCAGTTAACGTGTTGCAGAAAATCATTCATACATTAATATTATTAAAGAGACTGAATGGAAAAGTCATTAAATTTAAATAGGACACCTCATGATTGAGGTGATTTTTAATAAGATTTGAAAATCCTCTGTTGTACATTTTGATTACTGAGGCATCGAAATCCTTCTTCTAAGCAATGCCAAAATTACATTCTGTGACCTAATAACTGCACTTCTGTAGGTTTTCTGTCTACTGATAATAAGTACAATGTAGGGACTCCAATTCCATTTGAAATTTTTGACATGCCTAACCTGTTTCTTCTGTTTTCAAGTATGGATATGACATGAGCCTGGATGATTTCCTTCATCACTCCCAAGCAGCTGTCAGTGACCTGAGGAGTAAAAAAAGAAGCTAATAAACAAACAAAAAAACTGTTTCTGTCCTGTGGATTCTGACACATAGTCTGAGAGGCAGACCCTGTGAAATAGTTTGCAATTCAAGATCCAGACTTCCCCACAGATAACGGAAGAGATAGAGAGCAAGATAAAGGAGTATATAGAGAAACAGTAGAAGAGTGACTGTGTGGATTATGAGAACAGGACAGAGACTGGAAGAAGAGAGTCTGATATTGAAGATAAGCACTTTTGGAAGCACTGATTGTTTAAAGATTAAAAAAAATCTTGTTTTTCTTTTTTTTTGGTGTATGTTTACAAGTAATAAATTTATTTTCCTGTCTACTTAAAGTTCACGTGTAGAAGGATTTATTATGACCCTGTCTGTTCCAAGTATGCAGTTTATTAAGAACTGGAAGAACTCTAGTCCACCAAAAATGCACAGTTTGCAATTAAATTGAGACTTATCAGCCTGAATGGAAACAGTCCAAAAATGTAGGTATTGATTCATTCTTTTGTAAATGTTCATCACTTATAGATGTCCATCCTATGGTAATTGTTTGTTTTCTTTGGATCTTGATTTATAACTGCCTTGACATTTTGCTTTGATGTATTTCTACATGTAGTTGCACGCAGTTCAGTAAAATAACGCTGCCACCAAGCAAGCAAATATTGGAGTATGATGGCTTGACTGTATGGCAGTGTTGTCAAAGCCTCTTGGTTTCTCCCTTCCTTCCCTCTTTTTTAATACTTATAATGCCACTTTTTATTTTCCTTCAGTCTTCAATGATGAGGACAATTGTAAGAAGACATTGCTATCTAATTTTAGATCATCTTGAAAAGTAAATCTTCTTATGTTCAGTAGTATGGTTGCTACTATTGTTTAACCTTCCCCTCCAAACAGTGTACATTGGCTTGGAATGTTCACAACCTGTGTGTCGGCAGTGGAAGCTTCCCATATTCTATATTGCTACCATTTTGTATAAAATAAATTGGAAAGAGCCACACTTTTCTGTTATTTTTGTTTTTATCTTTTTTGAATTTTATTTGCTAGGCATAAGTAGACATAAATGAAAAACTTTTCGTACAAATTTTAATAAGCCCATTTGCCACTTTTTCCTAAAGCAGCCTAAGCCAATAATATTGAAAGCTTATTTCTATTTTTATTGTAAGGACTGATGGTATACAACTGATTTACTGTATTTTTATGCAAGTAATATATACCTTCTACCTTTGTTTGCCAAAGATCCCACCCCACCAAGGTATTTTTGCAAGAGTGCTATGCTATTTTCTTTTTTACAACAACATCTTAAAAAAATGCCATAACAGAGCTAATAAGAATACCCAAGGGGAATGGAGCAGTTGGCAAACAATCTTAGAAGGCATGGGTTATTGCAGAAAAATATGATATGCTGATATTTTGGATAAGCTTTTCTTCATTTCATAATATTTTTGAGTGTAAACTGGTCACAGAATTTATTTTTCCTGTTGATTTTAGGTTTTCTGCCTACTGTTTTCCATCTTTTCTAAGTGTACTACTTTGCAGATATTTTCTAATTTACTTTTAAAGTAGACTGAAAAACTAACCCTCTGACCACTTAATTGGTTTTAAGGAGCCATTTTTTCACAGAAACAAATGGTGCAGACAACACAAGTAGAGAACAAACTTAACAAACAATGTGTGCACACAACACAAGTAGTGAATTAACAAAACACCAGGCAAACAATGCTTAAATACCACGTGTTGGCTAGAGACTGAAGATCTGTGAAATGGAGTGCGGCTACAGCAAGATATGCGTACACATCACTTCCTTCGGCTATTGCTCGGTGTGCGTCAAATTCAAGTCTTGCTTTTGGAAACTTCTTTCTTTTTTTCCTTTTCAAATATTTTCCATCTGTGGTTGGTTGAATCAGTGGATGCTGAACACACAGATTGGGAGGGCAGACTTTAGACTTAACAAGGTGTCTTAAGACTAATCAGGTGGCAACTAGGGCAACTGAGATACCGTCATCCTTGTCCATAATTGTGAAAACATCATGTTGTAAGCTTTAGTGTCTATCCTAGATTTACAAATAAAAATACAAATTTCATTAAGTAACATGTCTTTATTCAATTTGCTTTTTCTTAAGAAGTGACTTCATCATTTTGGGGGAAAAACAAAACAAAACACAGAATAATAAATGTAAATGTTGCTAAATTTTATAGGAGACATTAAACATTCACATTTCCTTGAGGATTCCTCATTAAGCAGAGGGCTTTCCTAAGGAGTCCAACCACTGAAATGTCAACTTGGGCTTTGCATCTTGGATATTAAAGTGCTAAATATGCAGTTAATCTTAAAAAGCTTAGGCTTTATTAATTCTTTACCAAGCATCAGGCCTTATTTTGAATACTGGAGTTGCTCACTTAATACTCACAGTAACTCATATCCCTGCTCCCAATTTTTTAGATGAAAAATCTAACAGAGGAACATTATGTAAAAGATTGTCAAATAATTATTTTCTGCACACAGGAGTCAAAATAATATTGATACCCATGATGGATTTTTGATGAGACATTTATGATAGCCTTCTCACTGTGAAAGGCATGGTTTCTTTATGGACTCTAAAATTCTGCGATTCTAAAAGTGTATTGCAAACATAATTCAGGTGAAAAAGAAAATTCAGTCATTTGGAGTTTAGAAAATCACTGATTTTATCGGCTAGAGTAAAAGTTCAAGGGGGTGAATTTGAACTCAGGTGTATAACTATTCTCTTTTGACTTTGCTTTATTCTATGATGGCTTTATTCTCAGGCATACTGTAAATGTTCTGAAAATGGCCCACCAGCTCCAGGCTTTTATTATCCATATAGCTGTGGGATCAAAAGGAGAGAGACCTTTTCTCTATCCAGGATCTCTATCAGTTCCTCAAAAGGACTGAATAGCCATGATAGTTTTATTGTGCCATGCCTGGTTTTATCTGTGTGTCCAGGGAAACGGGGTTGTCTGATCTAGTCAGCTGGAAGGCATGAGGGACATGGGCTCTCATGGTTAGCTCCACTGGGATTATATCAGCAGGGACAGTTCCCAAATTAAAGGGACAGACAATATATGCATGATATTATATAAAACCAATACCTGAATATCTCTGACTTAACACAACATTTTGTCATAGATGTAACTTCCTTTCTGAAGTAAGTTTACTCCTGGTTATGTTTTCATCTGGCCATAGAATGTCATGGTCACTTTTCTAAAGTGCTCACAAATCTTACTTTGTCATATCATTAAAAATGGTGAGTCCTCAGGCATGTCAAGTATATTAATTAGGAAGTTGTTTTTGTTAGGTCGTTTTGCCATTTTCAACTCATAGTGACTCTATGAACAACAAATTGAAACACTACCTGGTCTAGCATCATCCCCACCATAGATATTAGGTTTGAGCTCATTGTTGCAACCACTGTGTTAATCCATCTTGTGACTGATAGATTTGCAATGATTAAAAAAAAAAAAAAGTTGCTAAGACTGCTATGTACAAACACCTCATGGATTTGATTTCTTGGCTTCGAGGTTTAGGTTCATGTTTTCCATTTTAAGAGCACCTCAGTTTATTGTCCTAACGACACTTTTAGGGCTTCTGTGCTACATCGTAGTTCATTGTGTAGTTCCTCGGGTCTTAATAGATTACAAGTGACCATCCAAGGCACAAAATTGGTTTCTAATCATCTGCAGCAACAGAAGAAGAAGAAGAGTCAGGAATAAGAGGAGGAAATGGAATGTATGGCTTATTGCCTCCATGAACAAGTGCCTCCTTTCCCAGGAGACCAGAACTGGATTGTGCCTGGCTACCAATTCTAAATATTTTGACTAAAGATTCTACAGAAGAACACTGATCAAACGGGGGAAAAATGCAGACCAGAATTTCAGATTCTCATGGATTCCAGACTTTCTGGAGCCATGGAGGCTGGATGAAACCCTGAAACTGTTCTGAGATAATCTTTCAACCTTAAATCAGAAATATCCCCTGAAGTCTTCTTAAAACCAAACAATACTTTTAGCTTAATTAATAAAGAAACTGCCCCTTGGGCATTATGCTCTTTCAAGATCTATCTATATGGGATCAAATTGACAACAGCAACTTGAAAGGTGAGATAAGAAACTTAGGGGTTAATGAGTTTATATGAAGAAGCCCTGGTGGTGCAGTGGATTAAGTGTCTGGCTGCTAACCAAAAAGTTGGTGGTTTGTGCCCACCAGTTGCGCTGCATGAGAAAGGTGTGGCAGCCTGCTTCCTTAAAGATTGTTGTTGTTGTTGGGTGCCATTGAGATTGTTCAGACTCATAGTAACCCAACGTACAACAAAACAAAACACTTTCCGGTTCTTCACCATTCTCACAATCATTGTTAAGCTTGAGCCCATTGTTGTAGCTGCTGTATCCATCTGCCTTCTTGAGGGTCTTCCTCTCTTTAGCTGACCCTCTTCTTTACCAAACATGATGTCCTCTCCAGGGACTGGTCCCTCCTGATAACGTGTCCAAAATATGTGAGGTGAAATATCTCCATCCTCGCATCTAAGGAGCATTCTGGTAGTAATTCTTCCAGGACAGGTTTGTTTGTTCTTCTGTCAGTCCACAGTATATTCAATATTCTTCACCAACACCAAAGTTCAAAGACATCATTCTTCTTCAGGCTTCATTCATTGTTCAGCTTTTTCATGCATATGAGGCAACTGAAATGCTATGGCTTGAGTCAGGTGCACCTGTGTCCTCAAAATCTCAAAAAAGAGATCTTTTGCATCAGATTTGTTTAATGTAATAAACCCTTTGACTTCCTGACTACTGCTTCCATGGGTATTGGTTGTGGATCCAAGTAAATTGAAATCCTTGACAACTTCAGTATTTTCTCCATTTATCACGATGTTACTTATTAGTCAGTAACAATTACAGAAATTATGGGATGGTTCTACCCTGTCCTATACTGTAGCTATGGGTTGGAATTGACCCTATGGCAGTGGGTGGGAGTTTATATTAATGGGAGAGGAACAATCTGGAAAAGGAGAGTGAGAATTATTGCACAGCTTGCAGAATATAGCCAGTGTCACTGAATTGTAGGTATAGAAACCGTTGAAATGGTGTACCGTAGTGTGTATTCTAAACAATAACAACAAAAAAATTAAAAGAGAAGGTAATACATGTTCTCTGAACATATAATAAAAAATTAATGAGTTGATAAAGTAAATACGGTAACATCACTTTCCAATTATTTCCAGTGTGAACATATTACCAGTTTGATGTTCAGTGTTACAGACTCTTTCCTCTTTATGTAGTCTAATTTGTATACAATGTTTTAAAAGTATTGATTTAGATAAATGTGGTTTATATATACATTTCTGCAAGTAATTTTTTTTTTTCCTACTCTATCATGTGTCAGGTACATATTTCTGAATCAATGCTTTTTGGCCTGGCTTTTTATGTTTTTAACGCTTTCATCTTTTCATATGTACAGATGTACCAAAAAGTCTTTATACACTAATTTATACTTGGACAGTTACAGAGCTCCTAAAGTTTATTATTGTAACTGGGCTGTACTGAATATTCTGATACATACATTTTACAGTCACACTCTTTTTAATAAGATAGAGAAGAATAGAGAATGGCTCTAGAGGTGATATGTCTTGATCATTTTGCATTTTGATAGGTGTTGTCAAATTACTTTCCAAATACTTGTGCAATTTACTCTTTCATCAGCAGTCTATTAGACTTGCCAATTTTCTTTATGGAAAAGTTAAATTCCTGCTAATGTGACAGGAAAATGATTCTATGTCCTTTTTGTTTTAATTTACAATTCCCTAATCATTTGCACATTTGATATATAGAATGTTTTCATAAATTCGCTTAACTATTTATGTTCCTTTTCCTGGTAATTGCCTTTTCTATTCTCCGGTCATATATGTCTATGACTTTACCTTTTATTAGACGTTACAAACATGAGCCGAATATAAATGAGCAGAGCTCAGGTGGCACAGTGGTTAAGAGCTAGCCTGCTAACCAAAAGGTGAGCAGTTTGAATGCACCAGCTGCTCCTTGAGAACCCTGGAGGGCAGTTCTTCTCTGTAGTATAGAGACACTATGAGTCGGAGTCAACTTGACAGCAAAGGGTTTGATTTTTGGTTTTACATTAGACGAGTACCAGTTTTTTGTTTGTGATAGGTGTTGTCAGTGCCTGCTACTAATCTATAGGTTATCTTTTAACTTTTTTATGGTATCTTCCATATAAAAATGTAAATTTTTATACTGTTAAATATGTAAATTATTTATGGATTCTTAGTTTTGTGCTATTTTTATTCCCAAGATTCTAAAACATGTACTATATATATATTTTTTAACAACTAAAGGTTTATTTTTTGGATTTAACTCTGCAATTCAATCTGAAATTTGTTTTTGTGACAATATGACCTGGGGACCTCATTGTATAATTGTCCCTATACCATGTATTAATGAGTTATCATGTCTAAATGATTTTAAATGTCACCTTTATCATACATTGAATTTTGACATACACCAGATCAATTTACCTGGATCTGTTTTGGATTCTAGTCTGTTCACTGATCTACACATCTCTTTCTGCACCAGTGCCACAGTGTTTTAATAATTGTGACCCACTCTAGTGTGTATTCTTAGTTTCAATTTTTTCTTATTGCTGTGCATTTACTATTCCAGAATAACCTAGTATAATATTTGTGTCTTTCTCCAAAATATTTTCAGGATTTTGAAATAAATGTACTGAATTCCTAGAGCTATTTGAAGAGTAGAATTTAAATCTTGAGATTATTCATCCACGTACATAGCAAGTCTTTCTATCTTATCATGTCTTTGTTTATATTCTTCACTAAATGTTAATATTTTTATTTCTATAGGATTTAAAATTTTCTTGTTAAGATTATGTTTATTTTATGGTGTCTGTTGGTACTGTGATAAAATCTGTAATATATTTTATGATTTTTTTTTCTGACAGGAAATCCATTGATCTCTAATATTGCTATATTTGACCTTCTTAGAGAAATTTTTTTTAACTTTTCTTTCAATGTATAACATTTTTTTTTTTAATTGTGCTTTAAGTGAAAATTTACAGATCAGGTTAGTCTCTCATATAAAAATTTCCATACACCTTGCTATACACTCCTAATTGTTCTCCCTCTGATGAGATAGCACAGTACTTCCCTCCTCTCTCTCTCCTCGTGTACATTTGGGTAGCTTCTGGATACCTCTTCCCTCTCATCTCCCCTCCCGACAGGAGATGCCAACATAGTCTCAAGTGTCGACTAGATCCAAGAAGCTTGCTCTTCACCAGTCTCATTTTCCATCCTCTATTCCAGTCCAATCCCTGTCTGAAGAGTTGGCTTTGGGAATGGCTCCTGTCCTGGGGTAACAGAAGGTCTAGGGTCCATGACCTCTGGAGTTCCTCCAGTCCCAGTCTGACCATTAAGTCTGGCCTTTTCACAAGATCTTGGGGTCTGCATCCCACTGCTCTCCTGCTCCCTCAGGGTTTCTCTGTTGAGTTCCCTGTCAGGGCAGTCATTGGTTGTGGCCAGGTACCATCTAGCTCTTCTGGTCTCAGGCTGATGTAGTCCCTGGTTTATGTGGTCCTTTTTGTCCCTTAGGCTCATGATTATTTTGTGCCTTTGGTGCTCTTCATTCTTCCTTGTTCCAGGTGGGTTGAGACCCATTGAGGCACCTTAAATGGCCACATGTTAGTGTTTAAGACTGCAGACACCACTCTCCAAAGTGGGATGCAGAATGTTTTCTTAATAGATTTTCTTACGTCAATTGACTTAGATGTCCCCTGAAACCATGGTCCTCAAACCCCCACCCCTGCTATGCTGGCCTTTGAAGTGTCCCGTCTTTTAAGGAAATTTCAGAACTTTTTAATGGCATATTATAATTTTTCAGAGGCTATCTTAAAATTTTCTCAATATACAACCATATTATCCACAAGTGATGACAAATGCATTTCCTATGTTCTAAACTGTGTTCTTTTCACATGTTTTTCTTGACTTACTGAATGGGCCAGTACTTACAGAACAATGCTGAAGAGTAAGATTGACAACTAAACACTGTTGTCAGTTTCCTGACTTTCATAATAATAAGTCATTAGGAAAAAGAAAACAGACCTTAGCAAAAATGTAAGTAATTCATACATGTGATTGAACAGATCAATTAGTATATATGTGTTTTTAGTTGAAAACACATATCTCCTTCTGACTGCAGCCTTATTTAATCATTTTAGTTTTTGTTTCTTCTGATGTTGATCACATCATACACTTTAGTTAAACAAGTCATGATAACTTGCCTTACATATGTGTGTGTGTTTGTATATGGAAACAGGAATGAAAGGATACACATGAGGTAATCAATTGTATGGTGGGGTGCTGCTGCATGCTGGTTGGCCAGGGGAGGGAGGAAATTGGAGGTAAGCCAAAAGAGTGGGTGATTTTAAATAAGAAAGCATATTTGGTAGAATTATGATCCCTCATTTATGTAAAATTAAATATCTGTACATATGCTGCAACAATGGGCTCAAGCACAGCAAAAATTGTGAGGATGGCACAAGACCAGGCAGTGATTCATTCTATTGTGAATAGGGTCACTATGAGTTGAAACCAACTCGAAGGCACCTAACAGCAACAATAACTACAAATATATTCACGAAGATAAGATGTTATATGATATAATCATTACAGAGTTAAGGAAGGTTACCAGAGATAGGTGGAAATTTAGGTGAATTTTATTTATACTTTTTTGTATTCCCTAAATTATTACCTAGAATATGAGTTATTTATATAATTGAAAAAGGTGGAAAAGCTATTTTCAATGTAAACAAAAAAGACATGCACTTGATAGTTCACATCTGACATTGTCATATTCTGATTTTTGCTATGCTAAACTGTATATCTGGAAACCCTGGTGGTGTAGTGGTCTGTATATAATTTTTGTTCCCTATTAGATTTTAAGATCTTTGAGAGTAGGTTCAGTATCTTATTAATATTCACTATAATGTCTGACATGGTATGCTATACATAGCAGATAAGCTGTTTGTTATTGGATAAATGAATATTAAGACTGGTTAAATAAAGTTGAAAAAGATTCAAAGCTCATTGCTTATTGATTGAGTAGGAAAATAGGAATCTTAGGTGTTATCTCATGATCTTGACCAAATTATTTGCAATGGGCAAATTAGTTTTCAAATTCTTGAACAAACTTAGATTCTGAAGGTAGGAACTCTTGTAAAACTAGAGAAGGTTCTGGGTAGATCTGCTAAGAAAAGCTCTTTTTAACTTGTTTTTACCTATCTTGTCTAGAAATAAATTCTGATATTGGGTTCTGCTCCTGTGTTAGAAATCATTTTGTCTTTGTTTTTGGCACTAATATTTATCACTCCCTTATACGTTCTCGTATGTGTCACTTGGAATTACATTTTCTAGACTCCTCATTTTAGGGTCCTTCATGTGAGTTATGTTCTGTCAGTGAGATGCACTCTTTTAGGATTCAGACAGCACAATGGAGAAAGAAATCATATTATCCTTCATCTAGCAGTAGTGGGAAGATGAATGGGCTTCAACAGATATGAGGCTTCCTAATGGCATGTGACCTTTTCCATGACAACCGCACCAAGTCTGTGGAGTAGCTGTGAAGCTTGATGGTGGAATCCTATGATTTCCTGACATAAACAGCAGTTTAAGCAACATCCTGATTTTTTGAACAACAGGCAAATCTGAAATAGGTGATGATCATTCTGGACTTTTGCTCTTCTAGTACACTGGGAAATGGTATTGTAAGCAACTAATTATTTAGTCTAAATTTGTTTTCCTGACTGAAACTTGAGTAATAGTGCCTCCAATAGGAATCACCTAAAGGCTCTAGGAATCGTCAGATAAAGGATTAAATATGAAAGTTATTGACGAATCTCTTACATTAGAGCCCTCTAGATTACATGTCATACATCTAAAGCTCCTGTTCCTTTAATTGTTTTCCTGGTTTTAATCTCCCATTCTCTACTTCATTGCTATACTTGTGATCTTGCTCAATGCAATTGCATTGATTTTTTTAAAATAATTTTTATTGTGCTTTAAGTGAAAGTTTACAAGTCAAGTCAGTCTGTCACATATAAGCTTATATACACCTTACTCCATACTCCCACTTACTCTCCCCCTAATGAGTCAGCCCGCTCCCTCCTTCCAGTCTCTCCTTTCATGACCGCTTTGCCAGTTTCTAACCCTCTCTACCCTCCCATCTCCCCTCCAGACAGGAGACACCAACAGTCTCAAGTGTCCACCTGATACAAGTAGCTCACTCTTCATCAGCATCTCTCTCCAATGCATTGTCCAGTCCATTCCATGTCTGATGAGTAGTCTTCAGGAATGGTTCCTGTCCTGGGCCAACAGAAGGTTTGGGGACCATGACCGCCGGGATTCTTCAAGTCTCAGTCAGGCCATTAAGTCTGGTCTTTTTATGAGAATTTGAGGCCTGCATCCCACTGTTCTCCTGTTCTCTCAGGGGTTCTCTGTTGTGCTCCCTGTCAGGGCAGTCATTGGTTGTGTCTGGGCACCATCTAGTTCTTCTGGTCTCAGGATGATGTAAGTCTCTGGTTCCTGTGCCCCTTTCTGTCTCTTGGGCTCATAGTTATCGTGTGACCTTGGTGTTCTTCATTTTCCTTTGATCCAGGTGGGTTGAGACCGATTGATGCATCTTAGATAACTGCTTGTTATCATTTAAGAACCCAGACGCCACACTTTAAAGTGGGATGCAGAATGTTTTCATAATAGAATTATTTTGTCAATTGACTTAGAATTCCCCTTAAGCTATAGTCCCCAAAACCCCGCCCATGCTCCACTGACCTTCGAAGCATTCAGTTTATCCCAGAAACTTCTTTGCCTTTGGTCCAGTCCAGTTGAGCTGACCTTCCGTGTATTGAGTATTGTGCTTCCTTTCACCTAAAGTAGTTCTTATCTACTAACTAATCAATAAATAACCCTCTCCCACCCTCCCTCCCTCTGCATTGATTTTTATTTCATCCTATCCTGACCCTTGCACTCTGCATGTCCTCAGTATTATTGATCTACCAATCTCTGAAAGCTTATCTTCTTTGACCTAAGTTTTTTGATAAACTTTTTCCAGAGTTTACTTTACCTTTATTGATCTCATTTATTTGGCAGTTATTTTGAGCCACTGCCATCCATAACCTGGGATTCTGGCCTTTCACACCTAACAAATCTTCATTTTTAACCCACCTACACCAATAAAAGTCAGCAGAAATCACCAAAATAAAACCTGAGTTGGACACAGAACACAACACCTGAACGGATAATAAAGAGAAGAAGATGGCTAACAAGGTTAATAATGAAGGATTTTTCCAATTAAATCAATGTTACCCATCTTCATATACTTTGAATTGGTAAAATTAATACCCAGTATACAAAAAACCCATTGCTGTCCAGTTGATTAGAACTTATAGCGATCCTATAGGACAGAGTAGAACTGCTGCGTCAGGTTTTCAGTGAGCAACTGGTGGATTTGAATTCCCAATCTTTTGGTCAGCAGCAGGACTCTTAACCACTATGCCACCAGGGTCCCACCCACCATACGGGAGGCATCAAATCATTGGTCACTTCAATTCTGCTTTGCTGGGAGACGGCATAACACCAACAGAGGGGACTCTCTTGAACCAAGGCTGATCTAGATATTACTATCGTCCAAAATCCAACCTGCCATTATTCTGGTAGTACATTTGGGAACCAAGGGTGGGACTTCATACACAATGGACCTACGATAAGCTAACCTTTTTCAGCGTTCTATTACTTGATCTCTATATACCTGTCATAGATTGAATTGTATCCCCAAAAAATATGTGTATCAATTTGGCTAGGCCATGATTCCCAATATTGTGTGATTGTCTATCATTTGTCATTTGATGTGATTTTCCTATGTGTTTTAAATCCTACCTCTATGATGTTGACGCGATGGGGTTAGCAGCACTTACGTTAATGAGGCAGGACTCACTGTATAAGTTTGGATCATGTCTTGACTCAATCTGTTTTGAGATATAAAAAAGAGTAGTGAGTAGAGAGATCTGAGACCTCATATCATGACCAGAGTAGCTCTGGGAGCAGAATATGTACTTTGGAGCCAGGGTGCCTGCATGGTAAAGCTCTTAGACCAAAGGAAGATGGATGACAAGGACCTTCCTCCAGAGACAACAGAGAGAGAAAGCCTTCCCCTGGAACCTATATCGTGAATTTGGAATTCTAACCTTTTAGACTGTAAGGGAATAAATTTCTATTTTTCAAAGCCATCCACTTTTGGTATGTCTGTTATAGTGGTGCTAAATAATTAAGACAGAGTTTGGTACCAGGAGTGGGGTGATATTCAGATCAGTACATAAAATGTAGAAGTGGTTTGAAATTGTGAATTGGAGAGATGCTGGAAGAGTTTGAAAATGCCTAATAGTAAAAGCCTAGGTTGCCTTGAAGAGACTGTTGGTAGAATTATGGACATCAGACAATTCTGGTGACAACTCAAAAGGAAATAAGGAGAGCTATTACACTGATGAAGATACAGATGGCAAGAAACAGCGTTAGAGAACCAGCAACAGCAGAAACAGGAGACCAGTAAGAGACAGCACTGGAGCTGACCCACAGAGCTAGAGAGCTGAGTGGCAGAGCTCAGGAGGCTTCCTGGTAGGGTGGGGTGCCTCTGGGCACTTATTGGTGGCATTAGGTTTGCTACCCATGTAGCAAGAGAGTTGAGTGACTTCTGGCTAAAGTATACTGGTGGAGAGGGGTGCCTCCAGGCACTTTTTGGTGGAGCTACAGAGCTTCAGAACACTTGCCTCAGAAGGGCAGATGCAGGTGTGAGGCCTGAGGGCCAAGAGGCCAAGAAACTGGGAATCAGAAGCTGAAGAGACAAGATACACAGGAAGCTGAGCTGCCTCAGTCTCAAAGGGTATGGCCATGATGTCTAGGGTTTCTGAAGGGTGGAGCCACGGCCTCTGGTATTCCTAAGTGTGGTGGCACCACTCAGATGGACTAGGAGAATGATGTGTCTAAAGCCGAGGGAGCAGAGTTGCCATTCCAGTGGGCCTGGAAGGCAGAGCTGAAGCCCAGACCAGGGGCCTCCACCCAGAATCCAGAGACAGTGGCCAATACGTAGTCTGGTGGGCAGGGCCATTGTGTAAATGGTCTCAGAGAACAGAGGATTATTTTCAAAGGTTTGAGGGCTAAAGTAATGTGTTCTGCTGAGTTGCTTGGTGCCTGTTATCCCTTCTTTCCCTCCAATTTCTCCGATTTGTAATAGAAATGTCTGGCTTGTGACTGTTTCACCATTGTACTTTTGAAGCAGATAGCTTGTATTCTAGATTTCACAGATGAAGAGGAATTTTTGGATTTTGGAGTTGGAATTGTTTTAAGACTTTTAGTATGATATGTTGGGGTGATTGTGTTTTATATGTGGCAAGAACATGAATTTTAGGGGGCCAAAGGGTGTAATGTCATGGATTGGATTGTCTCTCCAAAAGTATGTGTACCAATTTGGCTATGCCATGATTCCCAGTGTTGTGTATTTGTCCACTGTTTTGTCATCTGATATGATTTTCCTATAAGTTGTAAATCCTATCTCTATAATGTTGATAAGATGGGATTAGTGGCAGTTACGTTAATTAAGCAGGATTCAATCTACAAGATTGGAATGTGTTTGCGGCAATCTCTTTTAAGATATAAAAGAGAGAAATGAGTGGAGAGACATGGGATCTCAAAGCACTGACAAGGCAGCAACAGGAGTGGAGCGGGTCTTTTGGATCCTGGGTTCCAGCATGGAGAAGGTCCTAGACCAAGGGAAGATTGATGACAAAGACCTTCCTACAAAGCCAACAGAGACAGAAAGACTTCTCTTGCAGCTGGTGCCCTGAATACGGACTTCTAGCCTTTTAGACTGTGAGGGAATAAATTTCTCTTTGTTAAAGCCATCCACTTATGACATTTCTGTTATAGTGATACTAGATAACTAAAACAATACCCTACTTTCACACACTTTGTTTTCTAAAGAAAGCCATGCCTCTCACACATCTGAATCTTACCTTCATGCAGTGCCCAAAGGCAGACCTTTTGGGATATCATACAAGAGAAAAATTTTTAAATATTGCCTTCGGTGACATTTTTTGAGTTATTGTCTCTCAGCTCCAAACTCTGCTTTATTTTATTGAAGCTACCAGCAATGGGTTTATATATTGCTATATATACATTAACAATATAGTAGTTTAATATAATTCTAATTACTCAATGAGTTGAATTGATCTAAATTATCCATTAACCCACCAAACCGCTTGTCTTAAAAATGGCTGTTTTCAAAAATTTCTCCCCAGGTATGCTATATACATAAATATAGGCATAGGTATAGTTAGAGATGAAATGAGCCCTGATGGTACAATGGTAATGCACTTGGCTGCTGATCAAAATGTTGGCAGTTTGAACCTACCCAGCAGCTCCCCAGGAGAAAGACCTCGTGACCTGCTCTCATAAAGATTACAGCCTAGAAAACCTTGAAAAACAGTCTGTAATATGGGGTCTCTATGAATCAAAATCAAATGAAAGACTGCTAAGAACAATAGGTATTGACAGAGATAAATACAGAGAAATTCTTATTAGGTGATTGCTACTTAAATTCTATAGTCAGGATTCAACCACCAAGAAGGGAGAAAAATCAAGTAAACTTTCCCGTTAAAAAATGTTGCTTTCAGTTGGCTTATTTTCCTCTATTAATTCTGTACATTTTAAACTAGTACCTACATCAAAGTTAAAGGAAAATTGATTGTCCATGCAAAAGACACTGAAAGGAGTAATTTGGTGAGGCAAAATTATTGAAAAAAAGCATAAATATAAGTGGAATTAAGAAAATACCCCAGCCTAAGTTATGTTTAAAATAAACTAAAACTTCTTGTAATTATGTTTACTACACTGAAAATGAGATGGCAGTTAGGTACCACTGGTAATTACTAGATATTTTAGATATGAAAGCAGACTTCTGCTTCTAGGCAAGGTGGAGAAGTAGCAACTGGATGTACTCTTCTTCTTGAAACAGTCAAAGTACTGGACCAAATGTATGAATCAATGGCTTTTGAGAAATTGGAATTAGGGCAACAAAGGACTATAAACCCTGAAACACAGGAAACAAACAAGTTGAATCTTATGACAGCCCCAGTTTACTGCCTTGAAGGAATTCCTAGCCATACTCAGGAAGAAAAACCCAGGCACAGTTTGAGGGAGTCCGAATTAAGAAGATGGAGCTGGTGGTCCAGGGAGACAAAGGCAAATAGAGAAAATTTCGAAGTCTACAGAAAGGACTCCTGGAGACTTTAGCTGAGTAATAATATGTATTTGTAGGGGCAAATTACTGGGTTTTTAGGGGCAAATTACCTAGTAAGGTAAACACGGGCTTACTTCTGCTTACTTACTAGCCTCATGTGAAGTTGTTCACGGCAGAGTAGTAAATAGCACAAGTAAGCCCGTGTTTACCTTGCTTGCTAGGTAATCTGTCCCCTTCAAGACTGCATTTGGAAAAGGGTCTTTGATTCAGTAGGAAGGTGCTGTAGGGTTGGGAGACACGGATGGCAGACCTATCTATAAGCAGAATCTTTGATGATGAAAAAGCGGGAAATTGTTCACTACAGATGATCTGGTAAGCAAGTTAAGCACCATGCTTACTTTGCCTATTGGATAATCTGCCTCTGTGAATATGCATATGAGGAAACTACTGCAAGATGGGGAAATTCCATTGGAAGAATAGAGAATAGTGTCAGGTACACATATAGGGCTGGAGAAAGTGCCTATTCTCCTTAGCCAGATTGGAAAATCTCCTTCTCCTCAGGCACTGGAGAGATTCCTAAGGATGGTTTTGCCTCAGTGATGCCTAATAATTTGCCCTAGACTGAGCACAAAACCTAGATGTATCAATCTGTTATTGAGTAACTTAACTGTGTCCTAGAAAAAAAATTAAGAATATTTATAGAAATATGGACATATACAGTACCCAACAAAGAAAAATTCACAACGCCAGGCATCCAATCAAAAGTAATTAATGGTGGTAACAAACAGAAGAATGAAATAATGAAAAGAAAACTCAATCAGTTAAAAACAGTCTAGAACTGACACAGGTGTTGGAATTGCACATAAAGACATTAGAAGTCATTATAACCATATTCAATATGTGCAAAAAGTGGAGACACAAAAAATATTTTTTAAAAATCCCAAATTGAATTTCTAGAGATGAAAACTACAATGGCTGAGATAAAAATATGCAGCTGAATTTAATCATAAATTAGATACTGCAGAAACAAAGATTAATGCATTGAAGACAGCAATAGATGCTATTCAAACACGATACTGAAAAAAAAAAAATGAACTATGTATCCGTGAACTATAGACAACTTCATGCCACCTAAGAGAGATGTAATTGGAGTCTCAGAAGGAGAAGAGGAGCAAAAAAAAATACTTAAGAAATAATGGCCATTTTCCATATTTAATTAAAATTATAAATCCATAAAACCAAGAAGGTCAATGAACACAAAGTGTGAGCAATAAAAATACAAGGGGGGGAAAAGACATCAAGGTGATTCATAATTTTAATGCTCACAACCAATGATAAAGAAAAATAGTAGAAGCAGCCCAAGGGGGAAAGAAAAGACACATTATATACAGAAAAACAAAGATAAGGATGGCAGCAGATCTCCGAGAAAAAATAGAGTACTATTCAAATGCTAATGATAAGTGATGGATTTGTTTTGCCTTAAGTCCAGACTTTTTTCTTACTGTGTTATTGTGAAATGTGTCTTTAATTTAAAGGAAGATTTGAAGTTCTATGTATTTCCAAAGCTTCCGGTAAAGGCTTTTCTTGGTTTGTCACTAGACAGTTATTGACCTTGTATTCTACGGCTTTATGCCCCCCAAAATACCCTTTGTGTTTAGATCTCTGTGTAGTAGTGGTTAAGTGCTATGGCTGCTAACCAATGGCTGCTAACCAAAGGGTCAGCAGTTCGAATCCACCAGGCGCTTCTTGGAAACTCTATGGGGCAGTTCTACTCTGTCCTATAGGGTCACTATGAGTCGGAATCGACTCGATGGCACTGGGTTTGGCTTTTTTGGGTTTGGTACTCAGTGTATTAAAGTCCAATTTTTCTTAAAATGAAGTGACAATGTCTTAGAACTAACAGTAGTTATGTAGATTTCGATGTTTTATTTTCCTTATTCCTCCACTTTTTGGATGCCAGAAACAGTGTCTTAAATATTTGTACAATCTGGTACAACAGTGAATTCCACAAAAGATGGTTTTTGAAAAAATCTAAAGATGGCTTATGGCTATTCCACAATCTATGCCTTTGCAAACAAGTGGGAAAATATTAAACAATTCCAAGGAAGGCCAGATGAAATCATGACAGCCACTTACCCCAAATGAGGTGAGTTTACTGGACTGACAAACTCAGGCTTGACTTCCTCTTCTGTTTCCTTGTGATGGACCCTCCATCACCATCATCCTAAGGGAAATAAACATTCAGTGCAGTCACCTACTTCTAGTATACTGAAGTGGGCATGTGGGACAAAGAAAAGCAGGCTCTGTAGAATTCAGTTTTAATTAGAACGTATTGAGATGGTGGGCTTTCAACGGGAATTTTTTCCCACAGATTTGGATGATGGTTATAAAAATGTTTCCTCTGCCACAGGTTCCACCTGAATTGGGGACATGATTCTAAATGATGGAGATGTTGAAAAATGTAATCAAGATTTTATTTCTGCTAACATTCCATGCATGAAGAAAGCAAGAAGTCGTTAAAAAGACAAGAAAGAAAAAAACCAAAATTGATGTTAGAAGAAGCTCTGAAACTTGCTCTTGAGCATCAAGCAGCAAAAGTAGGAGGAAGAAATGAGGAAGTAAAAAAACTCAATGGAAGATTTCAAAGGGTTGCTCCAGAAGTCGAAGTATTATAATGACTGACATGTGCAAAGAGCTGGAGATAGAAAACCAAAAGGGAAGAACACGCACAGCATTTCTCAAGCTGAAAGAGCTGAAGTAAAAATTCAAGCCTTGTCAGCTCCTGTCTGGAGAAGAGATGAGAGGGCAGAGGGGGTCAGAAGCTGGCAGAATGGACGTAAAAATAGAGAGTGGAGGGAAGGATTGTGGCGTCTCTTTAGAGGGAGAGCAACTAGGAGTATACGGCAAGGTATATGTAAGTTTTTGTATGAGAGACTGACTTGTTTGGTAAACTTTCACTTAAAGCACAGTAAAAATTATAATAATAATAAAAGGAATGTTGCTGATGTAACTTGTATGAATTTCCTACTTATAAATGCCTTAAAAGTAAGCTTTCCCCTCACCCTCGATGAGCAGTCTTGGTAGCTGCAGCCCTGACTGTCTCCTTTCCTTTTGCAACAAAATAAAAGTACCTTTCCACTCTGGTGAAAAAAAAAAAAAAATCAACCTTGAGTTGCAATAGTGAAGGATTCTATGGGGAAATATTAAATGATGCAGGGAGCATCTGGAAAAGATGGATGAAATACACAGAGTCAATATACCAAATAGAATTGGTGGGCATTCAACCATTTCAAGGGGTGTTAATGCCAGCCTTGTTGGGGTGAGAAGGTATTTCATTGTAGTTTTGATTTCCACGTCTCTAATCGGCACAGGGTAATGGCTAATTGTCTCAGTCATCTAGTGCTGACATAACAACAGAAATACCAGCAGTGGATGCGTTTAAGAAAGAGAAGTTTACTCTCTCACAGTCCAGTAGGCTAGAAGTCTGAATTCAGGGTGCCAACTCCAGGGGTAGGCTTTCTCTTTCTGTTGGTGCTGGAGGAACGTCCCTGTCATCAGTTTTCCCTTGTTCTGGGAGCATCTCCGTGCAGGAACCTCAGGTCCAAAGGAAATGCTATGCCCTGGCACTGTTATCTTGGTGGTATGAGGTTCCCATGTCTCCCTGCTCATTTCTCTCTTTTATATCTCAACATAGATTGGCTTAAGACATATCTAATCTTGTAGACCTCATCAATATAACCATTGCTAATCCCTCTTATTACATCATAGTGATGGGATTTACAACACATAGGAAAAGCACACCAGAAGATAAAATGATAGTCCTACAATCATACAAGAGGATCATGACCTAGCCAAGTTGACAGATATTTTGGGGGCACAATTCAATCTGTGACACTAATGATCATAAGCATTCCTCATGAATCTGACAGCCACCTGAATGTCTTCTTTGGTGAAGTGTCTATTCACATCCTTTGCCCATTTTTAATTGGGTTATTTGTCTTTTTGTTGTTGAGTTTGTGCAGTGTCATGTAGATTTTAGAGACTAAATGCTGATAGTAATTGTCAAAGCCAAAATCTTTTTCTGAGTCTGTAGGTTGCCTTTTTACTAATTTGGTGAAGTCTTTGGATGAGTACAGGTGTTTGTTAGATTTTTACGTCCTCCCAGTTATCTAGTTTCTCTTCTGGTGTTTGTGCGTTGTTAGTAATGTTTTGTATACTGTTTATGCCATGTATTGGGGCTCCTAGCGTTGTGCCTCTTTATTCTTCCATGATTTTTATCCTTTTGGGTTTTATATTTAGGATTTTGGTCCATTTTGAGTTGGTTTTTGTGCACAGTGTGAGGTATGGGTCTTGTTTCATTTTTTTTGCTCTGTTTTCAGTGTTTTTTGCTTCATGTATTTTTTTTCTGTCTTTTGATCTTTAATGTGTTTATCTCTTTGTGTCTAAGGTGTGTCTCTTGTAGAGAGCATATTGATGGGACATTTTTCTTTAACCCATTCTGTCACTCTCTGACTTTTTATGGGTGCATTTAAGCAATTTATGTTTATTGTGATTATCAATATGTGCATGTTTATTGTTGTGGAGCTATCTGGAGATGGTGTCTGGGTTAATTCTGGCCTTTTAGGAAATGGCATGTTCTTAGAGTATATAAACATATACATACATAAATATATATATTTGTTTCTGCTGCCCCTTTAAAAATTTTTTTTTATTGTGCGTTAGTGAGGGTTAACAGAGCAAATTCGCTTCCCATTGGATAGTTTCTATGTAAGTGTTCCATGACATTGATTTCTTTCCCTACGATGTGTCAGCCCCCTCCCCATTTCTGTCCATGTTTCCCCATTTCCTTTCTTTCTGATTTTCACCCCTTCTTGCCTTTTTATCTCTGCTTTTGATCTTGTATAGATCGTTTTAAGGATCACTTTCTTCTTGGCTATTAGTGTTTATATTATGGGCCTTTTTATGATTTGGCTGATAGGTGGTCTCTGGGAAAGATTTCAATTATAGTTCAGAAGGGTGTCTGTCTCAGGGTCATAGTCTCTGGGATTCCTCCAGTCTCTGTTGGACCAGTAAGTCTGGTCTTTTTTGTAAATGTGATTTGTCTATAATTTTTCTCCACCTTTTTTGAGAATCCTCCGTTATAATTCCTGTCAGAGCAGTAGGTAGTGGTAGCTGGGAACCATCTTGTTCTTCTGGTCTCAGGGTCATGTAGGTTGTGGTTCATGTGGTCCATTAGTCTTTCAGATTAATTGCTCTCTTGAGTCTTTGGTCTTTGGTTTTCTTCACTCTCCTTCTCTTCAGACGGTAAGAGAGACCAATAGCTGTGTCTAAAATGGCCATTTACAAGCTTTTAAGACCTTAAAAGCTTCTCACCAAAGCAGGATGCAGACCTTTGTCTTTATTAGCTATGTTATGCCTATTGCCATAGATGTCCCCTGAGACTATATTCCTTCACCTTTGACCTAGAAACTTCATCTCACAAGGTGTTTGGTTATGTCTAAGAAATTGCCCCAACTCTGGTCCTTGTGTGTTCTACAGTTATGAGTGTAGAAATATCCACCACTAAACCTATATCTGCAGGTAGGTGTGTTCCCTTACACCTCCTGACATACCTATCTACCTAAGTGTCAATTTGTAAATTAGTGTTTGTGAATATTATTGCTGCAGGATTGTTTCCATGCTGTAGTAATTACTAGTTACCATTGTTGCCCTTTGTACCTGCATTCCTCTCAGTGTCCTCCTATGCCTTAGTCATATTTTTCTGACTTCCTCCATACTGTGTATCGCCTTTCTCTTCACCAATAGTAATATATGTCTTCTATCTGTCTGGTAATTTTCCCTCCCTGTCTGTCCTATTCCTGGTAACCATCAAAGAATTTTTTGCTCATTTGTTTTTCCTCCGTGTAAACCCTTTTCTTGTTTCTTTACAATAGAGGTCTCATACAACATTTGTCCTTTTGTGATTGACTTATTTCACTTAGCATAAAACCAAAAAATTAAAAAAAAATTGCCATCAAGTGGATTCTGACTCATAACGACCCTATAATGCCCTCCAAATTCAACCATATTGTAGCTGGTTTGTGGATTTGTCATTATTATCTATTGTTTTGTAGTATTCCATTGTTGTGTACACACCACAGTTTGTTAATTCATTCATCCTTTGATGGGTACTTAGTTGTTTCCATCTTTTTTACTATTGTGAATACTGTTGCAGTGAACAAGGGTATGAACATATCTATTTGTGTAAATGGCTTTTATTTCTCCTGGGTGTATTTCTAGGAGTGGGATTGCTGGATCTATTTCTAGCTTCTGGAGGAAGCACTATAATATTCTCCATAGTGGTCGTACCATTTTATATTCCCACCAGCAGTGTATAAGATTTCCAATATTCCCACGATCTCTTCGACATTTGTTATTTTCTGTTTTTTTATTAGTGTTAGTAATATTGGGGTGACATGTTATCTCATTGTAGTTTTGATTTGCATCTCTCTATAGGGTTGCTATGAGTTGGAATCGACTCCAAGGCAACAGGTTTGGTTATTTTTTGTTTTAATGGCTAATGATTGGGAGCATTTCTTCATGTGCTTGTCAGCAGCCTGAATGCATTCTTTGGTGAAGTGTCTGTTCCTATTATTTGCCCATTTTTTTAATTGGGTTGTTTGTCTTTTTGTCTTTGAGTTGTCGAAGTTTTCTGTGAATTTTAAAGATTAGACCCTTGTCAGATATATCATAGCCCAAATTTATTTCTACAGTCTGTAGGTACTCTTTTTACTCTTTTGGAGAAATCTTACAATAAGCATGTGTTTAATTTTTAGGAGGTATCATTAATCTAGTTCATCTTCTGCTGTCTGTGCATTCTTAGTTATGTTTTGTATTTTATTTATGCCATATATTAGGGCTCCTAGCATTGTCCCTACTGTATCTTCCACGATCTTTATAGTTTTAGGTTTTATCTTTAGGATTTCGATCCATTTTGAGTTAGTTTTTGCATATGGTGTGAAGTGTGGGTATTGTTTTATTTTATTTTTTTTACAAATGAACATCCAGTTTTACCAGCACCACTTGTTAAAGAGACTAACTTTTCCCTGTTAATAGACTTTGGCTCTTTGTCAAAGATCACATGTCCAAAGGTGAATGAATTTACATTTGGGTTCTAAATTCTATTTTGTTTGTCTGTTGTTGTATGAGTACCAGGTTTACTTGACTACCGTGACTGAATAGTAGCTTCTAAGATCACATAGTGTGAGGCCTCTTACTTTTTGCTTCTTCAGTAATGCTTTGGTTCTCTGGCGTGTCTTCCCTTTCCATATAAAATTAGTGATTAGTTTTCTATCTCATTAAAAAATGCTATTGGAATTTGGGGTAGTATTGTCATTTTCACAATGTTGTGTCTTCTTGTCCATAAGCATGGTATGTTTTTCCATTTTTGTTTGTTCCTTGGTTACCTGGAGTAGTATTTTGTGGTTATCTTTGTATAGGTTTTTTACATCCTGGTTAGATTTATTCCTAATTATTTTATCTTTTGAGGGGCTACAGTTAATGGTAATGTTTTTCTAACATCTTTTATGAATTTCTCTTTGTTGGTATAGAAGTATCCATGCAATTTTTGTATATTGACCTTGTGTTACGCTACTTTGTTAATTCTTTGAATTAATTCCAGTAGCTTTCTTGTGAAATCTTTGGGATTTTCTATGTATAAGATCTAATTATCCTTGAATAGGGATAGTTTTATTTCTTCTTTGCCAGCTTGTAGTTGTTGTTGTTAGGTGACATTTAATAGTTCTGACTCATAGCAACCCTATATACAACAGAATGAAATATAGCCGAGTCATGAGCCATGGTCACAATCATTGTTATATCTGATTCCATTGTTGCAGCTGCTGTGTCAACCCATCTCATTGAAGGTCTTCCTCTTTCTTGCTTCCCCTCTACTTTAGCAAGCATGATGTCCTTACCTGGGACTGTCACCTCCTGATAACAAGTCCAAAGTATGTGAGACATAGTCTCACCATCCTCTCTTCTAGTGGCTAGTGGGCATTCTGGCTGTACTTCTTCCAGGAGAGTTTTGTTCATTCTTCTGGCAGTCCATGGTATATTCAGTCCTCTTTACGAACATCATAATTCAAATGCATGAATTCTTCCTTGGTCTTCCTTATTCATTGTCCAGGTTTCACATGCATATGAGGCAACTGAAAACACCATGATTGGGTCAGAAATGTCTTAGTCCTTAAAGTGAAATCTTGGCTTTTTAATACCTTAAAGTGGTCTTTTGCAACAGATTTGCCCAATGCATTTTGTCGTTTCATTTCTTGCCCACCTTGATAGCTTCAAAATTTTTTCCATTTGTCATGATGTTGCTTATAGGTTCAGTTGTGAGGATTTATTTAACATTTTGGCGCAATCTATGTCAAAGGGTGTGGTCTTTGATCTTCACCAGTAAGTGCTTCAAGTCC
The DNA here is from genome assembly GCF_030014295.1 of Loxodonta africana. Taxonomy (NCBI): domain Eukaryota; kingdom Metazoa; phylum Chordata; class Mammalia; order Proboscidea; family Elephantidae; genus Loxodonta; species Loxodonta africana. The sequence goes on from NC_087346.1 coordinate 87,033,614, forward strand.
TCTTCACATTCGGCAAGCACGGTTGTGTCATCTGCATATTGCAGATTGTTCATGAGTCTTTCTTCAGTTCTGATGCTGTGTTCTTCTTCCTATAGAGCAGCTTCTCAGATTATTTGCTTACCCTACAGACTGAATAGGTATGGTGAAAGGATACAACCCTGACAGACACCTTTCCTGACTTTAAACCATGCAGTATCCTCTTGCTCTGTTAGAAAGACTGCCTCTTGGTCAATGTACAGGCTCCCCATGAGCACAATTAAGTGTTCTTTGCAATGTTACCCATAATTTGTTATGATCCACACAGTCAAATGCCTTTGCATAATCAATGAAACATAGGCAAACATCTTTCTGGTATTCTTTGCTTTTAGCCAGGATCCATCTGACATAAGCAATGATATCCCTTATTCCATGTCCTCTTCTGAATCCGGTGTGAATTTCTGGCAGTTTCCTGTCAATGTAACGCTGCAGCTGTTTTTGAATGATCTTCAGCAAAATTTTACCTGTGTGTTGTGTTAATGATATTGTTCTAAAATTTCGGCAATCTGCTGGATCACCTTTCTTTGAAATGGGTAAAAATATAGATCTCTTCTAGTCTGTTGTTAAGGTAGCCGTCTTTCAAATTTCTTGACATGGACTAGTGAGCACATCCAGTGCTGCATCTGTTTGTTGAAACATCTCAAATGGTAGTCCCTCAATTTCTGAAGCCTTGTTTTTTTGCCAATGACTTCAGTGCAGCTTGGAACTCTTCCTTGAGTACCATTGGTCCTTGATCATATGCTACCTCTTGAAATGATTAAACATTGACCAATTCTTTTTGGTACAGTGATTTTATGTATTCCTTCCACCTTCTTTTGATGTTTCCTGCCTTATTTAATATTTTCACTGTGGAATCCTTCAGTATTCAACTCGAGGCTTTAATTTTTTCTTCAGTTCTTTCAACTTGAGAAATGCCTAGGGTTTTCTCAAATTTGGTTTCTATTTCCAGGTCTTTGCACATTTCTTTATAATATTGTACTTTTTCTCCTTGAGCCACTACTTGAAATCTTTTCTTAGCTCTTTTATGTCATCATTTCTTTCTTTTGCTTTAGCTACTCTACGTTCAGGAGCAAATTTCAGAGTCCCTTTTGACATTCCTTTGGACTTTTCTTTCTTTCTTCTCTTTTTAATGACCTCTTCCTTTCTTCATGTGTAATGTTCTTGATGTTCTTCCACAAATTCTCTGGTCCTCAGTCACTAGTGTTCAATGCATCAAATCTATTCTTGAGATGGTTCCTAAATTCAGGTGGGATAAGCTCATGGTCAAAATTCGAATCTCGTAGAGTTGTTCTAATTTTCTTCAACTTCAACTTGAACTTGCATATGAGCAATTGATGTTCTGTTCCACAGTCAGTCCCTGGCTGACTGGTGATATTGAGCTTTCCTATTGTCTCTTTCCACAGTGTAGTTGGTTTGATTCCTCTGTATTCCATCTGGTGAGGTCCATGTGTATAGTCACGTTCTTGTTGCAAAATGGTGTTTGGAATGGAGAAGTTGTTGGTCTTGCAAAATTCTATCATGTGATCTACGGCTTTGTTTCTACCACCCAAGCCATATTTTCCAACTACTGATCCTTCTTTTTTTCCAATTTTGCATTCCAATCACTAGTAATCATCAATGCATTTTACTTACATGTTTGATCAATTTCAAATGGAACGAGTTGGTAAAAATCTTGAATTTCTTCATATTTGGCCTTCATGGTCCATATGTGAATTTGAATAATAGTCTTATTAACTGGTCTTCCTTGTAGGTATATGGATATTATGCTATCACTGACAGTGTTGTATTTCAGGATATATCTTGAAATGTTCTTTTTGACAATGAATGCAACACCATTCCTCTTCAAATTGTCATTCCTGGGATAGTAGGCCACATGACTGTTTGATTCAAATTGGCCAATACCAGTGCATTTCGTTTAACAAAGTCCTAGGATATCAATCTTTATGCATTTCACTTCATTTTTGATGACTTCAAATTTTCCTAAATTCTTATTCCCCATATCCATGTTCCAATCATTAATGGATGTTTGCATCTCTTTTTCTCATTTTGAGACACGCCACATCAGTAAATGGAGGTGCTGAAAGCTTGACTCCATCCACATCGTTAAGGTCAACTCTACTTTGAGGAGATACCTCTTCCTTAGTCATATTTTGAGTGCCTTCCAACCTGAGGGGCTCATCTTCCATCATTATATCAGACAATGTTCCACTGCTATTCATAAGGTTTTCACTGGCTAGTTTTTTCAGAAGTACTCTGCCAGATCCTTCTTCCAAGTCTGTCTTAGTCTGGAAGCTCCGCTGAAACCTATTCACCAAGGATGACCCTGCTGGTATTTGTAATACCTGTGAGAAAGCTTCCAGAATCACAGCAACTAGCAAGCTACCACAGTATGACAAACTGACAGACAGGTGGTAACCTTACCAATTTGGATGCGTTTTATTTCTTTTTCTTGCCTTATTGCTCTAGCTAGGACTTTCAGCACAATATTTCACAAGAGTGGTAATAAAAGACATCCTGATCTGATTTCTATTTTCAAGAGGAATGTTTTCAGTCACTTATAGTGTATTTTAAGGTTTTGTAGATAGTTGAAGTATTAATTTCCAAGAAATAAAAACTCAGACATTTAAGAAGTTTTACTGAAAGTTCAGATAAGAAATGTAGGAGTTAGTGAGTTTATATTAAGAAGCCCTGTTGGTTCAGTAGGTTAAGTGTTTGCCTGCTAACCAAAAGGTGGGGTGTTCGAACTTACCAGTTGCTCTGTGTGAGAAAGGTGTGGCAGTCTGTTTCTGTAAAGATTGCTATTTTTGTTAGGTGCCATTGAGTTGGTTCTGACTCATAGCAATCCAGTGTGCAACAGAACAAAACACTTCCTGGTTCTGTACCTTCCTCACAATTGTTGCTAAGCTTGAGCCCATCATTTTAGTCACCGCGTCCATCCATCTCCCTGAGGGTCTGTCTCTCTTTTGCTGAGCTTCTACTTTACTAAGTATGTCTTTCTCCAGGGACTGGTCCCTCCTGATAATATCCAAAGTATGTCACACAAAATCTTGCCATTCCCGCATCTGAGGAGCATTCTGATTGAACTTCTTGCAAGACAGATTTGTTTGTTCTTCTGACAGTCTACAGTATATTCAAGATTCTTCACAAATGCATCCTAACTCAAAGGTGTCTTTCTTCTTCGGTCTTCCTTATTCATTTTCCTCCTTTTGCATGCATATGAGACTATTGAAATATCATGGCTTGGGTGAGGTGCATCTTGGTCTTCAAAGTGACATCTTTGCTTTTTTACACTTTAAAGAGGTCCTTTGCAGCAGATTCGCTCAATGCAATACACTGTTTGATTTCACGACTGCTGCTTCCATGGGTGTTGGTTGTGGATCTAAGTAAAATGAAATCCTTGACAACTTCTATGTTTTCTCCATTTACCATGATGTTGCTTACTGTTCAGTAAAGATTACATCCTTGAAAACTACGGGGTGGTTCTACCCTGTCTTATAGCGTAGCTATGATTCAGAGTCCACCTGACAGCATTAGGAGGATTTAAGTTAATGGCAGAGTGTCTTAGTTATCTAGTGCTGCTATAACAGAAATGCCACAAGTGGATGGTTTTAACAAAGAGGAATTTATTTTTTCACAGTCTAGTGAGCTAGAAGTCCAAATTTAGGCTGTCAGCTCCAGGGGAAGGCTTTATCTTTCTGTTGACTCTGGACAAAGGTCCTTCTAGTCAATCTTTCCCTGGACTAGGAGATATGCCACGCAGGAACTCCAGGTACAAACAATGCACTCTGCTCCCACCACTGCTTTCTGGGTGGAATGAGGTCCCCATGTCTCTCTGGTTGCTCCTCTCTTTTATATCCTAAAAGAAACTGGCTCAAGACAATCCAATCCTGCAGATTGAGTCCTGCCTCATCAACACAAATGCTGCCCATCCCCTCTCATTAACATCATAGAGGCAGGGCTTACAACACATAGGGAAGTCATATCAGATGACAAAATGGTGAACAATCACACAATACCAGGAATCACTGAGCAGCCAAATTGATGCACACGTTTTGGGGGGAACACAATTCAATCCATGACAGGAAGGAACAAACTAGAAAAGGACAGTGAGAATGGTAGCAGAACTCGACAAACGTGATCAGTGTCACTGAATTGTAGTTGTAGAAATTGTTGAAATGGTGTATGGTTGTGTATATTTTAAACAACAGCAACACAAAATAAATTAAAAGAAAAAGTGAAGATATACATGCAGACATTCAATTTTACATAAACAAAGTATCACAATTCTATAAAATGTGCTTTTTAAAAACTTACCCACTCTTTTGGCTTACTTCCAATTTCTTCCCTCCCCTCCCCAACCACCATGCAGCAGCACGTTCCAATGATTGGTGTTGATTACCTCATGTGTATCCTTTCATTTCTTTCTGCATATACAAAGACACATGCGTATGTAAGAGAGGTTATCATGATTTGTTTAACTGAAGTGTATGATGTGATCAACATTAGAAGAAACAAAAACTGAAATGATTAAATAAGGCTGAGGTCAGAAGGAGATATGTGTTTTCAACTAAAAAGACATATATACTAATTTTTCTGTTTAAGCACATGTATGAATTACTTAAAATTAGCTGAGGTTTGTTCTTTTTCCTAATGACTTATTATCATGAAAGTCAAGAACCTGACAACAGTGTATACTTGTCAGTCTTACTATTTAGCATTGTATTGAAAGTCCTGGCTAATTCAATAAGTCAAGAAAAATATGAGAAAATAATAAAATCTGGAACATAGAAGAATTTGTTATCACCTTTGGATAATATAGCTGTCTACTGAGAAAATTTAGAAGTAGCAACTGAAAAATTATAATACTCTATTAAAAGTTCTGTAAGAATATAGAGTACAGTAATATTGGAAGTCAATGGATTTTCTAAATGTCAGAAAAATCAACCATAAAATATTGTAGATTTTATCGCAATAACAACAGACATCATAAAATAAACATAATCTTAACAAGAAATATTTAAACCCTATAGAAATAAAAATATTAACATATACAAAAGATGGTCAACCACGTTAATAATGAGGGATTTGACAACTGAATCTATGTGATACATTTTCATATACTTTGAACTGGAAAAATTAATAGCACCATCAAAAAATCCGTTGCTGCCCAGTCAGTTCCAACTCATAGTGATCTTATAAAACAGAGTAGAACTGCTCCATAGGGCTCCCAGTGAGTGGCTGGTGGATTCAAACTGTCAACCTTTTGGTTAGCAGCTGAACTCTTAGCCACTGCTCCACCAGGGCTCCACCCCCCTCCACCATAGGGATTTCACCAAATCATGGGTCACTCTAGCTCTGGTTTGCTAGATGTATGAACAGAGTGGTGATGGGATAGTATGAACAGAATGTACTCTCTTGGACCAAGACTGATTTAGATACTATTGTCACCCAAACTCCAACCTATTGTTATTCTGATTATACATTTGGGGACCACAGGTGGGATTGCAGACCCATGTACCTAATATCAGTTGACCTTTGTCAGGAATCTATTACTTGATCTCTATATACCCCACTTTCACGCACTTTATTTTCAAAGGAAAGCCATGCTTCTCACTTATCTGAATCTCACCATAATGCTGTGACTAAAGGCACAAAAGTTTTTAAGATGTCAGTACATGAGAAAAATTTAAATATTGTCTACTGTGCCAGCTTTTGGGTTATTTTATCTCAGCTCCAAATTCAGCTTTATGTTGTGGAATCTGGGCCCTCTAAACACTTTTCTTTGCCAGCTGGTTGAATGTTAAGCTTTATCAAGGGAAAGCACTGGAATGACATATTCTTGCCAAGTACGCTCCCCTCTTTATAATTATTATTGAGTGATTACTGTGATTATTGTTGGGATTTAAGAATAAACAAGAAACTTGTGATTAGTATATTTGTATGACATATCCTTTAATAAATATTGCATTTTGCATAGAAATTAATTCAGAAACTCTTGATCATACTGTCAGTCTCCAACATAGTCAGACTCAGTTTTCTGTATTCATTTGAAGATTAAGTGCATAATCATTAATTTTTGTCTCCAACCACTGTGATGCTGGCATATTCCTGTCCTTAAACAATAGATTTGAAATAAAGATCAATAGCACAGAGATGGTAAAGGTGATGAAAGTTACCTTCATTCTGTGATTCTAGGTGACTACTTGAAGTTTTTTTGGCATTAAAATTTTTTTTTTGACTGCTGAGAAATTTGGAAGCTGCTGGGACAATCCTGAGGAAACAACCACATAGAAAATATTGCAATTTGTGGAATTTAACAGACTGTGGGACTCCTATGACTTTCTGCCAAATGTACCTTCATGTTTATGGCTTTTCCTAAATATAATTACATATATTGCTTTATGTGAAAAAACTGTCAAAGTTAAAGTGGATAAAAGGGCACTTTAATCATCCATGAGTAGATATAGATTGATGTATCTGGTACGTGGTCTAAGAATTGCAAAGATCGTCAAGGTGGACAAAGACATTAACAAATGTGCAAAGTTACTTCTTGAAAGCAGAAATAGAGAGGAATTGGGCATAGGTGCTAAGCACTGAGCTACATTATTGTCTCTAACTGATGTGTAGGTATAAGTTATCCTCTCACTTAAAAACAAAAAAGAAACCAATATTAATGTAATGAAAAATCATTAATGCATTACTTTTTTCTCCTGTAATGTGATATTATTTTTTTTTTAATGGCATGATTCAAAGTTTAATGAAAGATATGTTTAATGAAAGAAAATATTATTTATTATCATAATTAATTTCATTTACAACTATTTCTGAAAATATCTTTGATATTTAGAAACCAAAACCCAAACCTAACTAGTTGCCGTAGAGCAGCATACAACTCATTGAGGGCCCACATATGCAGAGTACTCCACAGAGTTTTCAAGGCTGTGATCTTTCAGAAACTTATTGCCAAATCTTTCCTCCAAGGGACTTCTGGATGGGTTAACCCACAAACCTTATAGTTAGTTCTCAAATGCTTAACTGTTTGTGCCATCCATGGGCCCCTAGCTTGTCATAGAAGAGTGTTATAAAAATTTCCAGGTATCGAAAATGCTAAATATGTCTTTATTCCACCCAAATGTTTAAAGTTCTCTTATCTGGCAGAAGAAATCACGAAGAAATATCTTTTTTTCTTGTCTGTGGTTCGTTTGTTCTGGGTCCACAGGTTCTGATTACTGATACTCAAAGAGAAGTTTGGATACCTTTTTTTGCCATTTTAAATGCTTTCAAATGCAATGCTTATAAAAATTGTTGCACATAACACAATTTGCTTGTTTATGCTATCTGCAATTTACTTTTTCAATGGGGTTGAGGGAAGAATCTATATAAAACATTTGTATAGAGTTTTGATTTTTCTATCCTAAGTATCCTAGGTATTAAATTGTGTGAATTGATAAGTTAAGGTCAAAAATGAGAGATCTTATTATAAGATCTTTTAACATTATAATCTAGAGGCATTGAACTCAACTCGTTGGGCCTCACCTATCATTCCTAATAAAGGGAACTACTCTCTCCTTTTATTTTGTGTCTTACTATCCAGTTTCAAAGGCCATTCAATAAATGGAAAACAATAACTCAAACATATTCAACCCTGGTGTGGAAAATATCTTTAGTCTTTCTAACTAAAGACTTCACAGGTTTGTGCAATTTTAGGTAGCAAGCCAGTTAAAAATACTCAGAACTTCTAAAAGAAAGAAAAAGTTCATGAAGAAATACTTTATGGCCCATGAGGCATACATGTATTCCATATGAATGCACATTATCCATGTAGAAAATATTTCTGAAAATTCACAGTGAAAACATCAGGCTTCCTGAACATTTCAACTCAATAGGTTGAGGCTCAAGTGAGTTTTAGTTTGTGTCCCCGTTATGAAACAATACATAAGACATCACCAAAGTAGAATTTTTTCTGGATTTGCAAAAGGAGAATAATACCTTGAACACAATCTATCTGATAAATGGAACTGTCCATTTCAGGAGGAATATTGAGAAGAAATTCATCAAAAAACACACAGGATTATTCCTCCTTAGGGAAGAATGGATTAACCAACATCATAACAATTAACTAAGAGTGAAAGATCTGAGGAAAGCAGAAAAGGCTCAGCTTTTGCAAAATGTAGGGGAGACTCTTCCCACAACTTGAACCATAATGGTTAAATTAAATGTAATGCTCTCACTTATCATGCCTATTAGCCTTGGGCCTTAAAGAGGCCTACTCCCTCTTTTTCTTCTTTTCTGTCTTAAAAATACTTTTGATAACCAAACAAGCAACATTTTAGGACAAGAAAAGTAACAATTGCCACACAAGCCAGTACAAACCCAATCATACCCAAAGAGTGGTACGGGTACCAGGTGAGGCTGAGGGAGGCAGGGCAAAGGTGCTTGGCTCCTTTGGGGCGCATGACAAAATAGACCCAGAAGAGGGCTCAATCCAGGGGTTAACAGGCTGATCACGATGAATGGTTGATAACCTCATAGTGTTCTCTTCATAGCTGAAGAAAAATCAAATAGACATCAACTCAGAGACTAAACCAAAAAGATAAATAAGTGAAATTTTCATGCAGATGGTAAAATGAGTGGCACATAAGATTGGAAGATAAATATATTATTTTCCTCTGAGATGATTTTAGTTTACAGGCTAGAATTTTCTAAATATAAATGATTTCAATGTGTAAAGAAATACAGAAGTTTGGGGAGGACATGTATTTTTAGGATAGAGTTTTGAAAGTGCTAAGTTTAAAGCAAAAAATTAAAAAGAAAAGAAAAGACCATCATTTGAGAGTGGAGGGTTTGAATTATCCAGTAAGAAATTGTTAACGGACCAGGTGTACAAGTTTAAAAATAATACCATTATCCAGAAATAGGAGGCTGGTCTATCATGAGGTCAAGGAATGTGTCCAGGCAGGGCTGATCAGGAGTTAGTGTTGGCCAAGTATTGGTATTGATCTTATGTCAGTGACAGAGTAGTTAAATGTGTGAAACTGGATTGTCTTGGTTTGAAATTTGATTCTGACATTTACTTGCTGCCTGTTCTGTGCAAGTTATGTATTCTCTCTGTGCCTCAGTTGTCTATTTGTTAAAATGGAATAGACTGGGATAGTGCCTCTTTTATCTGATTATTGTGAGGAATAATGGTTTGAGTCTTCGAATACTTAGAATTGTTCCTATCATGTAGTAGACACTCCGTAAATGTTTGCTATTGTTATTTTTGTTTTTCCTTTTAGTATTGTTATTTTAGATTGTGGATATTGCTCAACATTTCACTTCAAGGAGTTGCAGTTGTATTTTTTTTTTCTCTGTTGAAAATCATTATAATCAAGGGAGAAGTGTGAATAGAGGCATATGGTTTATAAACTCTGAATAAAAAGTGCTATAGCATGAAATTGTATCAATACCAGTGGAGATAACTTGGCTCTCTGTTACTTAAAAAACACAATCGAAAGGCCACTACTCCCGAAGTATTTTTGGAATATAATAGAGGAAGAAGGTAATGATGATGTCATTTAATACAAGCAAAGAACCTAACTAAAATGCCTAGCATATGATCAGCATTCCATAGACATAAGCTAATAAACTCTCTTCACATTTCAATATCACCATTGTATTTATTAACAATTAAAATTTTATAAAGACATCTATAGTAGAGATATTTACTTTTATATGAACATACCAAATGAAAGGTATATTCCTTTAAAAATACTAAAAAAACAAAATATGCTTAACATGGTAATCATGTAGAATGAGCAATACCAAACAACCTGTTGCGGTTGAGTCGATTTAGACTCATAGCGACCCTATAGGACAGAGTAGAACTGCCCCAAAGGGTTTCCAAGAGGAGCCTTGTGGATTCGAACTGCCAATCTTTTGGTTAGCAGCCGTAGCTTTTAACCAATATGGAACCAGGTTTCCGAATGAGCAACAAAAAAACCAAAACCCAGTGCCGTCGAGTTGCTTCCGACTCATATCAACCTTATAGGACAAATTAGAACTGCCCCATAGAGTTTCCAAGCAGCGCCTGGCAGATTGGAACTGCTGGCCCTTTGGTTAGCAGCCCTAGCACTTAACCACTAGCCACTAGGGTTTCCTGAATGAACAATTAAAAAAACCCATTGCCATCGAGTGGATTCCGACCCATAGCGAGCCTATAGCAACCCTATAGGACAAAGTAGAACTGCCCCATGGAATTTCCAAGGAGCGCCTGACAGATTTGAACTGCCTACCTTTAGGTTAGCAGTCGTAGCACTTAACCACTATACGACCAGTGGACTAAAATTAAAATCATGCTGTGTTTAACATGTAAATGTCCATGGTATTATTATCACGAATAAATTTTCAAATAAAGTATTTTATTTCCTATTAAAGTCAGTATGAATGAAAAGGTGGAAACCTACACAGAATAATTATGATAATAATAGTATTAATTATATAATTAAAATTAACGCATGTCTGATTTCATAAATTTTGTGTTTTGAACAGGGAACATTCCAACCGATGAAGAGAAAAGACTACAGCCTTCAGTATGGATTACACTTCAACATAAAGAAAACAAAAACTCTCACAACTGGGCCAATAAGCAACGTTATGATAAACGGAGAGAATATTGACGTTTTCAAGGATTTCATTTTACCTGGATCCACAATCAACACCCATGGAAGCAGCAGTCAAGAAATCAAACAACGTATTGCGTTGGGCAAATCTGCATCAAAAGATCTCTTTAAAGTGTTGAAAAGCAAAGATGTCAGTTTGAGGACTAACTTGTGTTTCACCGAAGCCATGGCATTTTCAATCACCTCATATGCATCCAAAAGCTTTACAATGAAGAGGGAAGACTGAAGAAGAATCTATGCTTTTGCTTTATGGTATTAGTGAAGAATATTGAATATACCGAAACAAATCTGTCTTGGAAAAAGTATAGCCAGGATGCTATTTAGAAGTGTGTAAGATGAGATTTCATCTCATTTACTTTGGATACTTTATCGGGGTGGACCATTTCCTGGAGAAGCACATCATGTTTGGTAAACAAGAGGGTCAGTGAAAAAGAGCAATACCCTCAACGAGATGGATTGACACAACAATGGGCTCAAACACAGCAATGATTGGGAGGATGATGCAGGATCGGGCCATGTCCCCTTATGTTCTGCAAAGGACAGCTGTGAGTTGGAACTGACTCTACAAAACCTAATAACAACAATTCCAACATGTATCTTTCAAGTCAATCAATTTTAATTTTACAATTCTTCCAAATAAGCCAAAAATAATCATAATCAGAAGAACTAAGGCTTTGCATACATTTATGACGCAAAGAGTTTGGCTTGTGTCTTAGTCATGTAGTGCTGCTACAACAGAAATACCACAAGTGGGTGGCTTTAACAAAGAGAAATTTATTCTCTCAAAATCTAGGTGGTTACAAGTCCAAATTTGGGGTGTCGGTTCCAGGGGAGAGCTTTCTCTCTCTGTTGGCTCTGATGGAAGATTCCTTGTCATCAGTCTTTCCCTGGCCGAGGAGCTTCTCAGGCTCAGGGACCCCAGGTCCAAAGGACACGTTGTGCTCCTAGTGCTTTTTTCTTGGGTGGTATAAGGTCCCCACTCTCTGTTAGCTTCGCTTTCATTTTATCTCTTGAGAGAATAAACATGGTGCAGGCCACACCCAAGGTAAACTCCCTTTACATTGGATCAGGGATGTGACCTGGTAAGGGTGTTACAATCCCACCTTAATCCTTTTTTACATAAAATTACAATTCCACCCTAATCCTCTCTAACCTAAAATTACGATCACAAAATACAGGACAACCACACAATACAGAGACATGTCCCAGCCGAACTGATACATTTTTGGGGGACGTAATTCAGTCCAGGCCAGTGCGAGATACACATTTTTCATGGTTTTAGTTGTATATATTTTCACCCCTAGTTTTTTTTTTTTAAACCATTTCTAGTGATGGGATCAAATTATTAGGCTAGAAATTTTGGGAAGCATTACATGTAATGGAAATTTGAAGTTGATTATGTCATGCTGATTTACTAAAAAGAAACCATTTTATTATTGTATATTATTAGGTGCCGTTTGGTCAGTTCCAACTTATAGCAACCCCATGTACAACAGAACAAAATGCTATACCTGGTCCTTTGCCATCCTCACAATCATGGTTATCCTTGAGCCCACTGTTGCAGCCACTGAGTCAATCCATCTTGTTCAAGGTCTCCCTCTTTTTCACTGGCCCTCTATTCATACTTTGTACATTCACATTCCAGTTATTAATGGATGTTTGCAGCTGTTTCTTCTCACTTTGAGCCGTGCCACATCAGCATATGAAGATTCCAAAAGCTTGACTCCGTGCACATCATCAAATTGGACTCCATTTTAGGAGGCAGCTCTTTCCCCATAGTATTTTGAGTGCCTTCCAACCTGAGGAGCTCATCTTCTGGTGCTATATGAGAAAATGTTCCACTGGTATTCATAAGGTTTTCTGGCTAATTACTTTCAGAAGTAGACAACTGTGTCTTTCTTCCTAGTTTGTCTTAGTCTGAAGCTAGCTGAAACCTGTGCCATGGGTGACTCTGCTGATACTTGAATACCAGTGACATAGCTTCCAGCATCACAGCAACACACAAGCCCCCATGGTAACACAAACTGACAGATGCGTGGGGGTAATGATTTTAGAATAGCTTAAAACATTTAGAATTGCATGCTGAGTGCGTCACACAACTGTGCAGAGTAGTATTTTTATAACAGTCATGGTCCCTACTTCAAATTTGTTCTCATCTCATAATTCTTCCATTTCCAACTACAGTGATTCCTCTCTTTCTCCTTATTGGCTGTTTCAAATCTTCGCCATTATCCTCAAACACCTGACATATCATTCCCCCAACATCATCAAAAAACGATCAAACAAACAGAAGACTTATTATAACCACTCACGATGGGTCAGTGATGACTGTCTTCAAAGCACTGAGCAAATCCGTACTTGTCATTGTGTTCATGTCCAGACTCACAGCTGCCCCCTTGGCTTTCATGTAAGCAAATGTTGATCAGCAAACAAGGGAATGCCCACCATGGGGATCCCATGGTAGATAGCCTCATAGATGCCATTGGTTCCACCATAAGTTATAAAAGCTTTGGTCTTTGGATGACCTAGGGATGGGTGAAATTTAGCAAAAATTATTCATTATAATTCTTAGAAATAAAATGGGAAAAATACAAGAAACTCAATTAGACAATGATTTCTAGGAAAGAGATTATCTTGCCCACAAAACTATATTTCAATTGTTTTTTAGATCTCTGAGCAGGAAACAACTAGGTCTACTGGAGTAGTAAGTGAGGGCTTCGTGGGAGAAAAGGTGTGTGCCTGGAGACTTGAAAAATGAATAGAAAATTGTCAGGTGGATAAATTGAAGGAGAATATTCTGGATAAAAATAACAAAATGAGCAAAAAAAGGGGACACAGCAGAGCATATTCTCTTAGAGAAACAGTGAGAAAAAGACTGAGTCTGATATGTAGGGCGTACAAGGCAGGAGGAAGTGTGATGATGGTGATGCTGGATTCAGAAGAAGGGAAGGTGATCTTTTATCATGAAACATTTCATCAGTTCATGATAAAGATTTTGGATATTTTCCTATAGAAAATGGAGAGCCACTGGTTCTAAGGGAGGGGCTGTTAATGTTCATCTGCATTTGAACTATCTCTGTAGCTTTGGAAAGGATAGGTATGAGGTGAGAGTATTAGGGGACAGAGCAATGATCCAGGAGGCTATTTTAAAATTCCAAACAAGAGGTGATTACCTCTGAAATAATAGATACTTTGCTTCTGGCCTGAAGGATTATGACTGTATATAATAAAATGCCAGTTGTTATATTTCATCTTTTTTCCCCACTAGAACAAGAAAATAAATATAAAATACATATGCTTCATTTTTTAGTTTTTAAATAAGAAATGCTGAAAAATTGGTTTTCTGTTGAACTATTATCCCTCTGAGTGTTACTCATATTTTCAGTATTTATTCTGTAATCTTACCAAGGAGGTCATTCTGGGGAATCCACTTATAGAGTCTTGTATTGGGTCCTAAGTTATCTGGTTTCTTGCCATCAAATCGCCACACCACCTATTAAGATAAAGAAAATACTTTATTCCATGAACAGAACTGCAAAATTATGTTGTTGCTGTTGTTAGATACTGTCCGGTTGGTTGTAACTCTTAGCAGCCCTATGTACAACAGACCAAAACAATGCTTGGTCCTGTAGTATTCTCACAATCCTTGTTATTCTTGAGCCCATTGTTGCAGCCCTTGTGTTAATTCATGTTTTTGAGGGTCTTCCTCTTTTTCACTGACCCTGTACTTTAGAAAGCATGACGTCCTTCTCCAGTGATTGATCCCTCCTGAAAACATGTCCAAAGATTGTGAGACATAGTCTTGTCATCCTTGGTTCTAAGGATCATTTTGGTTGTATTTCTTCCAAGCAGATTTGTTCGTTCTTTGGCAGTTCATGGTATACTTGATATCCTTTGCCAAAGCCGCAATTCAGAAGCATCAATTCTTCTTTGGTCTTCCTTATTCATCGTCCAGCTTTCATGTGCATATGAGGCGATTGAAAACACCATGGCTTGGGTCAGGTGCACCTTAGTCTTCAAGGTGACATCTTTGCTTTTCAACATTTCAAAGAGTTCTTTTGCAGCAAATTTGCCCAGTGCAATGCGTCTTCTTCTTCTTTTTTTTATTGTGCTTTAGGTGGAAGTTTACAGCTCAAGTTAATTTCTCATACAAAAATTAATACAAATATTGTTACACAACACGAATTGCAATCCCTATAATGTGATGGCACACTCCCCCATTACACCCCAGATTTTCTGTGTCCATGCAACCAGGTCCTGTTCCTTCTTGCCTTCCCATCCTACCTCCATACAGGAGCCATCCATTTGGTCTTGTGTATCTCCTTGAACTGAGAAGTACACTGTTCGCCAGTACTATTTTATGTTTTATAGGCTAATCTAATCTTTGTCTGAAGAGTGGACTTTGCAAATGGCTTTAGTACTGGGTTAACAGTGTGTCTGGGAGCCATGGCTTCGAGGGTTCCTCTGGTCTCAGTAAGACCCTTAAGTTGTCTATTTACATGAATTTGAGTTCTGCTCCATACATTTTTTGTGCTCTTTCAGGGACTCTGCTCTGTTCCCTGTCAAGGTGGTCATTGGGGGTAGCTAGGTACCATCTAGTTTTTCTGGTCTCGGGCTAACGAAGTCTTTGGTTTAAGTGGCTCTTTTGTCTGTTAAGCTAATATTTTCCTTGTGTCTTTGGTGTTCTTCATTCTCCTTTGCTCCAGGTGGGTTGGGATCTTAGATGGTTGCTTGCATGCTTTTAAGACCCCAGTGTCTCTCACCAAAGTAGGATGTAGACCATTTTCTTTATCAACTATCTTAATCCAGTTGAGCTAGATGTTCCCCAAGACTATGATCCCCAGACCTCAGCCCTGTAATTCGGTCTTCCAGGGAGTTTGGATGTGTCTATAAAGCTTCCATGACCTTGACTTGGTCAAGTTGTGCTGACTCTCCTGGTATTGTGTACTCTCTTACCTTTCACCAAAGTTACCTTTTATCTATTTTCTAGTTAGTGTTTTTCCCTCCCCATTCCTTCCCTCTCCCTTAACCATAAAACATTGTTCCTTTTTGTGTGTAAATCTTTTCATGTGTTTTTATAATAGTGGTCTCAAATAGTATCTGTCCTCTTGTGATTGACTTATTTCATTCAGCATAATATCCTCCAGATTCATACATGTTGTGAGATCTTTTGCAGTTGATCACTTTTTTTTTTATTGTTGCATAGCATTCCATTGTGTGTATGTACCATAGTTTATCCATTCATCTATTGATGGGCATGTACATTGTAATGCTGCGATGACCATGGATGTGTATATGTCTATTCATGTGACAGCAGTTATTTCCTTAGGATATACTCCTAGAGGTGGGGTTGTTGGATGGTATGGTATTTGTATTTCTAGATTTTTAAAAGGAAGTGCCATATTATTGTCCAGAATGTTTGTATCATTTTACATTGCCACCAGCAATGCATAAGGGTTCAAATTTGTTGCATTATACTTTTTCATGGTGCTCTTTTATAATTTGTTTTATTTCAGTTGGGTCTGTTTTAATGTCCCCCATTTAATTTCTTATTTGGGCTATTTGCTTCCTCTCATTTTTCTTTCATCAGTTTGGCCGGTGGTTTGTTGATTTTTTTCAAAGAACCAATTTTTGGTGTTTTTGATTCTTTTTGTTGTTTTTCTATTCTCTATATCAATTATTTCTGAGCCTATCTTTATTATTCCCTTTTTTCTTGTGGTGGGTGTGGCCTTCTTTTGCTGTTTTCTTTCTATTTGTTGACGTTGTATAGCTAATTTTTTAATTTTTCCCTTTCTTCTTTTTTCATGCGTGCATCTACTCCTATAAATTGACCTCTGAGCACTACCTTCGCTGTGTCTGAAAATTTTTGCTGTCATCTGTTTTCATTCTCATTTGATTTTAGGAATTTTTTTGATTCCATATTTGATTTCTTCTATTACCCAGTGGTTTTTCAGCTGGATATTATTCAGTTCCTTGTATGTGATTTTTTTTCCTGGTATTCATTTCTGCTTTTATGGTGTTGTGATCAGAGAAGATGATTTGTATTACCTCAGTGTTTTGGATTTTGTTGAGGGTTGCTTTGTAGCCTAAGATGTGGTCAATCTTGCAGAACAACCCATGTGCACTGGAAAAGAATTTGTACTTTGTTAATGTTGGATGGAGTGTTCTATATATGTCTACAAGTTTAAGTTGAAACAAGGTTAAGTTGATTGATTGTGGCCTTTAGATCTTCTGTATCTCTGTTCAGTTTCTTTCTAGCTTTTCTGTCTCATCAAGAGTAGTGTGTTGAAGTCTCCTACTATTATTGTGGAACTGTCAATTTCTCTTTTTAGCATGTTACAGTCTGTTTTATGTATTTTGGAGCCCTGTAGTTGGGTGCATAATGTTTATATTTGGTTATATGCTCATGGTGGATTGTCTCTTTCATCATTATATAATGTTTTTTTCTTGTCTTTTATGGTGGCTTTTGTTTAAATTCTATTTTTATCTGAGATTAAGCTTGCCAGTCCTGCTCTTTTTCAGTTACTGTTTGCTTTATATATATATAGATATAGATATAGATATAGATATATATTATAGATATATATACTTTTTCATCCTTTTATTTTAAATATATTGATGTCTTTGTTTCTAAGGTGTGTCTCTTATAGACAGAACATTCCTTGGTCAAGAGTTTTTAATCTATTCTGTCACTCTCTGCCTATTGGTGCATTTAAGCCATTTATATTTAGTGTGATTATTGACAGGGGAGAGTTTATTGCTATCATTTTATAGTGCTTTTTTTGTGGTGCTGATGTTTTCTTTGTTCCTCTTACTCTCTTGAGCTGAATTCCTTTTCTTTCTTGGATTAGTCTTTTATTTCTTTAGTTTTTGTAGATTTTGCGTTTACTGAGACTTTATGTTTTTCTTCTTTATTTTTATGAGGAGGGTTGTTAACTTTCTTTGTGGTTATCTTCAAATTTACTCCTACTTTCCTAAGTTTAAACCAGTCTTATCCTTGAATTGCCTTGACTTCCTTTCTTTTTGAAAGTTCTATACCTACACTGCTTGTTCCCTCTTTTATTGTTCTGATGTTATTGTCATTTACAGATTGACTTCTCTAGTTCCACATTACAGATGTTTTAGCTTCGTTGTATCCTTGAGAGTTCATTACCCAGGTTGGTATCTGGCTGATGCTGTCCTGTGTCCTAGATTCAGGCTGTTGTCTGATGTTATTGATTCTTTAACTAAAGGACTCCCTGTAATAATTCTTGTAAGTTTGGTTTGTTTTTTGCATAGTCCCTTAATTTCTGTTTAACTGGAATTGTACTAAATTTGCCATCAACAGGGTCAGTTGCTCAGCTATAGTGTAACAGGGCACATCTAACAGGGGAGGCAGGGAGGGGGTGTATCTTTTATGGGTTAGGGCCCATTTCCAGGAATATATGCTGATATGCTGGTGCCACTCAGGGGCACAGCACTCAGTGCACAGTTTAGCTAGGCAGCAGGGAAGGGAGAGGATATGATGTGTGGAGCTAAGTGTGTGAGAGAATGAAGAGAGAGAAACAGAAGGAAAACAAATAAATAAATAAAGTGAAGGTGTGGAAAGATTTGGTGCATGGGGCAGGGCAGACCTGGAGTGACCATCTGGCAATGGCTCTTTCACTGTCTGGCGTAGCTTGGCCAGTCATGAAGGGGCATAGGTGGTGCACAGTGTAGGTGGGTGGGAGAAAGGAAAGAAAAAAAGGAAAAGGGAGAGAAGAAACAAACAAAAATACCCAGAAACACAAATACAACAACAACAAGAAAAATAAACATGGTGCTGAGGTAGTTGGCCATTGGAGGTGTCACAGAATTGAGTGGTACTGCACTGATGTCTCTGTCACTGGGCATTGTGACACCGTCCTTCTGGAAGAGGTGGAGGCAGCACAAGACCTAGGTGGGAGGGAGAAAGAAAAGGGAGAAGGAGAAAAAGAAAAAATATGGTGCTGAGAGATCTGGCCTGCAGGGGAGGTGGAGACCCATGGAGGCCGTAAGCCAGAGCCTCTCTAGCTGAGTGGTTCAGCACAGCCCATTGAGAAAGGGGAAGCGGTGCGCAGTGCTAGGTGGATGGGAGGAAGGAAAGGAAGGAAGGAGAGAGAGAAAAGAAACAAAAACAAACAAAATATTGCAGTTAAGGAGCTGGCTAGTAGGGGCAGCTTGGACCTGGGGAGTTGGTGTGCATTGGCTCTCTAACAAAACAGTGCAACATCACCTGATAAGAAGGGACAGAGGCAGTGTGCAGGGTTAGGTGGGCAGGATAAAGGAAAGGAAGCAAGGGAGAGAGAGAAGAAACTGAAAAAAAAAATAGAGCTGAGAGACCCGGCTGGTGGGGGTGGCATAGAACTGGAGAGGCCTGCTTGGTGGCTCTCTAGTTGAACAATGTGGTACAGCCCTTGAAGAAGGGGCAGGTACTACACACAGAGCTAGCTGGCAAGGAGAAAGGAAATCAAGGAAGGGTGAGAGGAAAAACAAGCAAAAAAGCCAAAACAACAATCAAAAAAATCGTGCTGAAGGTGCTGGCCTTTGAGGGTGGGGTGGACTTGGGTGGCAGTGAGCTGGTGTTTCTCTGGCTGAGTGACAGTGGGCAACAGAAAAGTGTTAGAGGTCAACTAGAAGGAAGAAGTTTGGCGTGGAAACTTGTATCCCTGGTAACCAGGTCCTCTGTCTCCTGGTGAGAGGTCTATGAAGTTGCCTTCCCACGCTCCCTGTCTGTGTTCCTTAGTGGCTGTAGTCCAAAATGACAAATCAGCACCATGTTAGCTGGTAGGGGACCTCCACTTGGCAGCTCTCCTCATTCTCTGTTCTCTGTAAGTTTTGTATTCCATTTGGTGATAGGTCAAGTTCCTTATCTTGTCTTTGATGCTCTGGGCTTCAGGATTGTAGTTTGTTATCTGTTTACTTAGTTTTTCAGGTTTTTGCTGCAAAAAGATGGCATGGTTCTTCTGTCTAGAGTGTTCTGTCCCCCAGACTTTGTTGTTTTGTGAAATAGTTTTTACTTTCCTATCTGACCTAGTATTCTAATCACCAAATTTAAATTCTACTCTTTTCTGATAATGTCTGCATTTGGTGTAGTGATTCAAGAATCCTGCAAGAAAGAGGAGCAAATGACAGGACAGAATTCAGCGACTCCTGTATACCTAGCTACAACATCATTATAATGCCAAAACGTCACACTGGAGCTATTGAATATATGTATTTCTCATCACAATGTCAATGCTGAAGTAATTATCAGTAAAAAAGACCGCATATTATTTTAACATCTAACACAAAATCTTTGCTTCCAAACTTAAATTTGAGATAAATTGGAGCTATCATGATAGTTTACCTTCCCACAGAAAATTTCTATAATCAGACCCTTTACAGAGTTGAACAGACTAGTGAAGTACTTGCTCACCATTAAGACACTTTATGTACTTTTTGTGAAACCTGAGCCAGGGCAGATGCAATCGTATGGGCCCTTTCTTCCGTGACATTACTGACCATTGACCCAAGAGTAAACACCACAACACCATGTTTTCCAGAGCTCTGGACAAACTCTTCTATTTCCTGTGAAGAAAAAAGCTGCTTCACCGTGAAACAGCAAAAAAAAAAAAAAAAAATTGAACAATATTTATTAATTTGTTGACAAAAAAGAGAAAAAAATCAAGCAGTGACAACCAAAACTAAATCTGTTGCTGTAGAATCGATGCCAACTCATAACAATCCTATGTGTTACAAGATAGAACTGAGCACCATAGGATTTTTTGGCTATAATCTTTATGGAAGCAGATCTCTGGACCTCTGTTCTGTGGTGCCATTGGTACGGTGGAACTGCCAACGTTTTGTTTTGTAGGATCTTCAAGTATTGATAGGGAGAAATTATTAGAATAGGGGCTGCTTTTTAAAAAACTAATCAGTCAGTTCCTTTGGAAGGAGATGTGTGGTATGATATTTATGGCCTCTATTATGTATATTAGTGTAAATCTGTTTATGTGTGTGTGTGGTGGAAGCAAGAAATGAAATTAAGCTATTACACAGTAGTGAGAGGGATCCTGACTCCTCATTTACGATTATTAATTACTAACATACATTCTCAGAAGGAGGGACCACAGCAGGGTCTTAACTCAGCTTTAACTCCATATAGTTATATTTCTACTGGAGTCCCAGCACAGTGCAAAAGATTACTGTGTTCAGCTGCTAACCAAAAGGCTGAAAGTTCAAGTCCACCTAGAAATGCACCAAAAGAAAGGCACAGTGACTTTTTTCTGAAAAATCAGCCAAGGAAAACCCTATGGAGCACAGTTCTACTCTGATACACATGGGATCACCATGAGTTGGAATCAACATAATGACACCTGTTTGGCTATAATT
Source organism: Loxodonta africana (assembly GCF_030014295.1). Lineage (NCBI taxonomy): Eukaryota > Metazoa > Chordata > Mammalia > Proboscidea > Elephantidae > Loxodonta > Loxodonta africana. Next base: position 87,054,682 of record NC_087346.1, read on the forward strand.
TTACCAAATCATATGTGTTTATTCTGGAAGGTTGTCCAGATAGTTCTTTTAGTTGGGAGTCATTAGTATTTTACTTTCTAACTATGAACACTAAGAAAAATTAGTTATGGTGGTGATGATTGTATTTCCCTACTTCTCTCAATTACATAATCCTTTTATGTCATACCTTATACTTTCTCATAGTTTCCCAACTATTCCCCTAATGTACCCCTTAATGTCCAGAGGTTAAGAATCTCTAATATTCAAAAGGACTTGAGTTTGGTATTTCTGTGAAATAGTCGTAAGAGTTCCATTTACAATCCATGAATGTACATTTGTAGTTACACATTGGAATGTCCATATTATTTTGGCAATTTAAATAACATTTACTATAAATGTTTTTTTTTTTTTTACTTTTATGGTACTATTCATCCTCCTTTTCCTTCTCTTCCTCCTCTATTTCCTCCTTCTCCTAAGACTGTCATTTTCCTTTAATGTGAATATCAAAATTTTTTCCCAATAAGATCAGATCGCATAAAATTACCATTAATCATACCACAGCTTTTGAACCCTACAAAAGATATTATATATCATAAAAACAATTTGCACTCAAAGTAAGTATTGACTTTTAATCCTTGAATAGGATCTCCATTTTATGCTGCTGCCAATAAGAAGGTAGAAAAAAATGGATCTCTTAAGAGTGGTTGACCACCAGGCAGTTCTGCCCTGTCCTATAGGGTTCCTATGAGGTGGAATTGATTCGAAGGCAGCTTTTTTTTTTTTTTTTTTTAAATACAGACAGAATTTTATTGAAATTTCCTATAGGGATGATATATGGCAGAAAACACTTCCTTTGATAGATGTGCTAAACATTTCCTTTTATTCTCAAAGATGTAAAACCCTGGATTTTCAAATGATGAATGGTTTTAATGCTGTGAACCGAGGCTCTAAAGCAAATAAAAAACAAGGCTCCAGGAATTGACGGAATATCAATTGAGATGTTTCAACAAACAGATGCAACACTGGAGGTGCTCACTCATCTATGCCAAGAAATATGTTAGACAGTTTCCTGGCCAGCTGACAGAAGAGATCCATATTTATGCCTATTCCCAAGAAAGGTGATCCAACCGAATGTGGAAATTATAGAATAATATCATTATATCACACGCAAGCAAAATTTTGCTGAAGATCATTCACAAATGGCTACACAGACAGAGAACTGCCAGAAATTCAGGCCAGTTTCAGAAGAGGGCGTGGAACCAGGGATATCACTGCTGATGTCAGATGGATCCCGGCTGAAAGCAGAGAATACCTGAAGGATGTTTACCTGTGTTTTATTGACTATGCAAAGGCATTCAATGGTGTGGATCATAACAAATTATGGGTAACACTGCGAAGAATGGAAATTCCAGGACACTTAATTGTGCTCATGAGTAACCTTTACATAGATCAAGAGGCAGTTGTTCGGACAGAACAATGGGATACTGACTGGTTTAAAGTCAGGAAAGGTACACGTCAGGGTTGTATTCTTTCACCACACCTATTTAATCTGTATGCTGAGCAAATAATACTAGAAGCTGGACTATATGAAGAAGAACATGGCAACAGGTTTGGAGGAAGACTCATTAACAACCTGCGTTATGCAGATGACACAACCTTGCTTGCTGAAAGTGAAGAGGACTTGAAGCACTTACTAATGAAGATCAAAGACCACACAGCCTTCAGCATGGATTGCGCCTCAACATAAAGAAAACAAAAATTGTCACAACTGGACCAATGAGCAACATCATGATAAATGGAGGAAAGATTGAAGTTGTCAAGGATTTCATTTTACTTGGATCCACAATCAACAGCCATGGAAGCAGCAGTCAAGAAATCAAAAGACACATTGCATTGGGCAAATCTGCTGCAAAGGATCTCTTCAATGTGTTGAAGAGCAAAGATGTCACCCTGAAGACTGAGGTGCACCTGACCCAAGCCATGGCATTTTCAATCGCATCATATGCATGTGAAATCTGGACAATGAATAAGGAAGACCGAAGAAGAGTTGATGCCTTTGAATTGTGGTGTTGGCAAAGAATATGGAATACACCATGGACTGCCAAAAGAAGGAACAAATCTGTCTTGGAAGAAGTGCAGCCAGAATGCTCCGTAGCTGCAAGGATGGCGAGACTGTGTCTTACATACTTTGGACACGTTGTCAGGAGGGATGAGTCCCTGGAGAAGAACATCATCCTTGGAAGAGTACAGGGTCAGCGGAAAAGAGAAAGACCCTCAACAAGGTGGATTGACACAGTGGCTGCAACAATGAGCTCAAGCATAACAATGATTGTAAGGATGGTGCAGGACCGGGCAGTGTTTCATTCTGTTGTGCACAGGGTCGCTATGTGTCGGAACCAACTCGACGGCACCTAACAACAACAAGAAAAGCAAATAAACTTTGAGTTGGCTGCAAATATATTTGGGAGTACCTATTTATGTTCAGGCCTTTATATTGCTTAGGAACGGTCTTCCTCTAAGCTACAATACTGGTGAAAAGCCTAAACCCTTACAACGAAATTTAAGAATTTCATCCAGCTTCATCTGTTTGCCAAAATGTATACATTTACTTTTAAAACCTCCAAAGAATCATTTCAGTTGAAAATACAAAACCAACAGTAACAGGTTTAACTTAGGCAAGGGATTGACAGGTCTGCAGTGGAGCCCTCCAACAAAATCAAAATGTGGCAAGAATGGGCAAGGAAACTCAAAATCCCAATAAGTTGGAGTGAGCCATATTTCAGCTTTCTCAATTGTCTCATATAATGTAGTGGGTCTTCCTGAAAAGAAAAGAGAAACAAAAGGTGGAGGTAACTTGAGAAAATTGCCACCTGAGCATCAGGGAAATTTTCAGAAGGGAGCTTGGAATAATGGAGCCAAAATATTTAAAAGTGTGAGGGAAGACTTACATCTCTAATGTCCCATCAGTACATTCACCATCATAAACAGTTATTAAACCTAAGCCACTGTAGAATTAAATATGCATTTGTTTTTTCTAAAGTTGTCTTGGAAGAAGTACAACCAGAATGCTCCTTAGTAGCAAGGATGGCGAGACTACTTTTCAAATACTTTGGACATGTTATCAGGAGGGACCAGTCCCTGAAGTACTACTGCTTGGTGGAGTAGAGGGTCAGTGAAAAACAGGAAGACCCTCAACGAGATGGATTGACACAATGGCTGCCACAATGGGCTCAAGCATTGTCAGGATGGCACAGTACTAGGCAGTGTTTTGTTCTTTTGTACACAGAATCACTATCAGTCGGAACCAACTGTACAGCAGACAACAACAACAAAGTTGCAAAAGTAACAGATGCCAAAATGCAAACAACTAGAATTTGAGCTCCCCAATCAATCCCACCACAGCCATGGATGGAAACACCTTTCCCAGAAATACTCAGTCTAGCTTCTTCAATTTAGCAAGTCAGGCCATTGACACTCAGTTTTCCAACTAATCTTGAGGTTTTTGTGAGTATGGCTCAATTCTTTGTACCAACTACTGTACTTGATTCAAGTTAAGAGATGAATAATATTTTATTAACAAATAATCTACTTGCAATTAACAACCGGAAAATTTTCAAAATGGTGGCAATCATTTGCAAAAGCAATTTGGGCAAAAAACTAGCAGGTAGGTGGATAAAACCAGCTGAAAAATCATGTAAGAACTTTTTCAGCTACGAAATAATAAGTTCTAAGGAGGTGACTTTAAAAAATTGGTTATATGGTATTTTGACTCAGTTGAGGTATAAAAAGGAGCCCTAGTAGCACAGTGATTAAATGCTCAGGTGCTAACTGAAAAGAGGTTGGTGGTTCAAACCCACTAGCCACTCCTTGGGAGGAATACATGGCATTGCAGCCTAAGAAACCTGCTAAGGCAGTTCTACACTATACTATACACTTGTTAAGAGTGGGAATGACCTGATGTCAATGGCTGTTTTTTTTTCTTTTTTTAGTTGAGGTATATACAAAGAAATATACTCTATCTAAAACATAAACCATTAATCATTCTTTTTTTCAAAACTTACACCAAGCAATGTATTTAACATGGATCCTTGTCCAATCAGACACTTCCTCAAGCTGATATTGGATGAAGATGAAACAAGGGCCAGTATTTGCAATGCTGTGGAGTTCAGGAGGGGAGGAATGATGGGTTAAAGTCAGGGGTAATAAAGGACAAATTGCACTCTATTAGAAATTATCATTTTTACTTTTTGATGAGGCAGCTTATGAGGTCGCAGGCCAAAGGCAAGCTCCCTAAGACAACTTATTTTGTTTCTTTTGGAGGAAATGGAAACCACAGGCAGAAGTATGGGCAGTAGAAGCAACAACACGCCTTTCCTAAAGCTACTAAAGGAAAGAGCCAACTGGCATCTCCACCTGCTTCTTTACCCACTTTGGCATAAAGAAAAGGGACGGCCTCACACCTCTAGGCCATTAACTCTAATGGTGGACAGAAGTGGGTTATCCTCCCTCTATTTTTGTGAGTCAGAGTGTGTGTGTTGGTCTGGTTCCCAGCAAAGCAGCTATTTGTTCTCTTTTGCTTTCTAGAAAGGGATGGTGTGAGTGTGAGTGTGCAGGCAGCAGACTTTGATGTTTCCTTCTCCTGGGGCAGGATAGGGGCCAATGGCACATACAAAAAGCTGCTCTCAAGGAGGGATTCTTTCTTTGGCAGGTAAGAAAGTAAAGCACTCTTGTAACACTGCAGAAGTCCCTGGATGGCAGAAATGGTTTGAACTCAGTGAGTAATCAAAAGATTGGTGGTTCAAACTCACCTAGTGGCCCTTTGAAAGGTCTGGCAATCTACTTTCATAAACGTTATAGCCAAGAATACCCTATGGAGCTCAGTTTTACTTTGTAACACATGGGATCATTATGAGTCAGAACTGACTGCATGACAATGGATTTTTTGTTTGTTTGTTTGTTTTTTGGTAGCACCCAAGGCTATTACAATTTTGGTGCAAAGCCTTTCACCGTGTATTATTCAGTAAGAAAAAAAGAGAACATGTACCCATGTCTTCAGGCCAAAGAACCTTGCCTTACCTAAACAAAAAACCTCCCTTCCTTGTGGAAGAAAATACCAATGTTTTTGGTAGATGGTGGTTATATACGAAGGAGTCCTAGTGGCACAGTTGTTAAAGTGCTCGGCTGCTAACCCAAAGGTCAGTGGTTCGAAGCCACCAGCTGCTCCGTAAGAGAAAGATGTGGCATTCTGCTTCCGTAAAGATTTATAGTCTTTAAAACCCTATGGGACTGTTCTACCCTGTCCTATAGGATTGATTTGAGTTGGAATTGACTCAATAGCAGTGAGTCTGGTTTGATTATACGTGAGACTTTATTATTCATGCTCATTTTTCTATCAGTAGTGTTTACTTAATGAATAAGTTGGGGAAACTGAATTTGAACTCGGCTGTATCTTCCTGACAGTGAAGTTCATGATATGACCACTTTACATATTCCTGTTGAGGGCTGATTACCTGTACTTTGGCTCAAAGTAATGATTACAAATTATAAGATTGAGAGCTTAACTGTGTTCTAGCTGGTGCTTATCAGGGATGGAGTCCTGGTGCTGCAATTGTTAAGCACTCGGCTGCTAATGGAAAGATTGGCAGTTTGAAACCACTGAGCCACTCTGTGGGAAAAAGGTCTGGCAAAACACTTCATAAAAATTACAGCCTAGGAAATTCTATGGGGCAATTCTACGCTGTCATAGGGTCACTATAAGACAAAACTGACTTGACAGCATATAACAACACACTTGGCAGGTATATCTGACTAAATAAAATCCATCTGTTTTCTATATTTAGGACTAAAACCTCCTATTAATTATCTTATTAACATAAATCTCAAAGCCTTTTATGTATCACAACTTTACTGAGTGCATTCTAAGGGCTAAACTCAGTGCTAGTCTACAGCACCAGCCGGTAGAGTTGTACATGTTGTACACTTTACAATCCCAAGAGGTGCTATTTGCACATGTTGCAGCAAAAAAAAAAAAAAAAAAACCCAGTGTCCCTAAGTGGAAACTTTCAAGGCATTAACTTTATGAAAAAGAATAAGTCAAAGTTGTTGCCGTCAAGGGATTTTGAACTAGTTTTGAGCAAGTATTTGAACTAGTTTTGAGCAAGTAGATTTCTTTGTTCATGAAGATACCTAAGGAAGGAATACCCAGATTCTGTTCACCAACTTTAGGATATTTCCATTTAATTCCTTATATCAAGAATTTTTATTTCTTCCAGATATTACTTTATCCAGTCATGTCCCCTCACTGTTAGCATCCTTTTTCTTTATTCAAGAGATGTACTAGAATGCCAATATTCAGATAAGGGACTTCTCCAAATCTGAAGAGAGAACTGGAAGAGGGGGGTAACACAGAGCCCAGAATCTCCACATAAGAAAATCATATTGGCATTAATGTAATGTTTTCCAACAGTCTCCAGATCTGTGTGTGTGATTATAACTCCCCCATGTCATTGTTTTTCATTGCAATTGAGTCTGTTCATACAACCTTACGGATAACAAAACAAAATGCTGCCTGTTCCTGCTCCCTTTTCATGATTGTTGGTCTATCTGAGTTCTTGTTTTGGCTGTTGCGTCAATGCCCCCCCATAACCACAACAAAACACAACTATGCTAGGTTCACATAAATAGTTTTTTATTTGTAGTCTCTCTCTGACATGCCCTAACCCCCACACAAATAAAAAAAATTAAAAAGACAACAACAATACTGTCTGAAAAAAAAAATTAGAAATCTGTTGGCAATGGCTTTTAAAGAAGTGAAACCAATGGTCTTAGAGGATGTACTAGCTGTCCCCTTGGCTTTCTGACTTCCACGGGCCTGAACAGGTATAATCCCCTGGCCTAGGGCTTGCGGTTGTAGTTGTACCTCAATTTGAGTCATGTGCCCTTGGCAAAAGGATTGATTCCAGCAATTGGGCCCTAAGAGAATCTAACAGGGTTCTGAGGTAGTGGGACTGGAGGGTAGGGGGTGTTTTCTGGGCTTGCTCTTCTCCTCCCACCCACCTGTAGCTTCTTTACTCCAAGTCCATGTAAATGTGACTCCCCATACAACAAGCTGAGAGGTTATGGAAATGATTAGCCTGACAGAGCACTGACCCTGCAAGTTCTTTCCAATATGCATTTCTCTCAGATCCTCTGAAACTTGTAGAAATATTCAAAGTAATCTGTGGTTGCCACCCAGATCTGTTTTCTTCTCAGTATTTCCTGGCTCTACCAGGTGTTAAAACAGTAGGGCCTGACTCTGTCTATGTGTGTGTGTGTTTCAAACTTTTTATATCTAACTGTGAAGTCATCAACTGCAAAGTTCAGATTTAATCCTTAACTTGTTTTTTCCCAGCCACAGGAGTGAGCCTAGCTGAATACCCATTGTCCTGCCCTTCTCATATTACTGCTGGCTCCTGGGTTCCTTTCAGCAGTGACACTAATGACTAAAAATAAAAACTGAACAAGGGAATTAAGGTGTGAGGTAAAATTTGTTTTTTTTTTCTTTAATCCCTTTTCTGGTAGTTTCTCTCTTTCATCCACAGAGTATTATACTTCTTATAGTGACGTCGGTGTTGAAAATATGTTTGTAATTTCAATGCCTGTTGCATTATTACAATTTTACCACAGGAAATTCAGTGTTATTCTTTATACGGTACATAATCACTCAGACTTTCAACGATTGTTTTTATTTTGTCTTGGTTCAAAGGGAGTCTTCAGAATTGGGGTTCTTCTTAAGAAAGTGTAAGCCACATAAGGAAAGAAGGACACTATTATAAGTCCTCGCTTTTCTGATTCTATCCTCCCTCCACCACTACATAAGCATGTACACACACACACAGACACACACATGCTCATGTGCAGTGCATGCAAGAGCATGTGACACCCTAAGGCCCTTTCCAGAATACAGAATATGTTGTTACTATATTTTTATATTTTTTATTGTTTATAAATATATAATAATAATATATATTTTATACTGTGTTTTTTGTTACTGTATTTATTTTTGTAACTGGGCTCCAGAGTGAGTCAGATAGAGCTTGACTTCATTACAAATGGAAGAAACAGACTTTTCACATTAAAAGAAACATTCAGTTTTACTGCCAGATGACTCAGTTACTTCTTCCTAAGAGGGGCATTGTTTATCGTTTTCTTCTTCTGTTTCATTAACCTTCTTTAAAGTCAATTTTAGACTTTTTAAATTTCAGCCTGTGGTTCATTGGCTTAGCCACAACTTGGGTAGCGAACTCAAGGTGTTATATAAACTAAAATTTATAACCTTGTAAAATTGCTTGTTGCTTTCCTGTGTAGTTTTAAAGGCTTTCATGTACTAATCTTTATATTTTCAGGTAAATATAATTGTTAAATTACGTCTCAGTGTATCTGGTTTAATGATATTGGTTACCTTAAGTCCTTCATCTCATCCTCACCCCCAGAGCCCTCTCCTCACAATTCTACAGTCCTCATCATACTGGTTACAAGGAAGACATGACATGCGAATTTAGGACTAATACCCTGCTTGTTCCTGAATTGGTTACACCCACTTCCCAGATATAACTAGTCTGTATTTACAAGCAGCTCCATTATTTTCCTCTCCTTTCTCAGTCTGTCCTTCTCTGAGGACATTTTTCTAGCCTAAGGAACTTGAGATTTTTACAACATATTTTCTTAAAGAAAAATTTTCTTACAAACTCTGAACGGTTTTATTCGAATAAGATAAATTATAGACATTTTTTTACTTTGGGTCTGGCCCGCAGTAGATTTTCTCTATGGCCAAAAGAGTAGAGTTGGGCAAACAGAGGCCTATTCCGTGGTTGCCCGTCACTTGCTGTGTATCTTTGAATAGACCTTCACCTTCTGAATCTTAATCCCAATCTACAAAATGAAAGTAGGATTTATTTATTTTCAGGGTTGGCAATGATTAGCAATCATGCATATTAAGTCCAATCAATATATCTTACTTTCTAGAAGACACTGAATTTATTTTGAAAGCATTTGTACACACTCTTTATTGATATAAAATGTGTTGAAGTTGGTTTAGAGTTGTGCTGCTCAAACTTTCTTTTGCATGCAAATTACACAAATTACTGGTACATGCAAACACATCCAGTTAAAATCTAGATTCTGATTCTGATTTGAGGCCTGAGATTCTGCATTTCTACTAAGCTCTTAGGTGATGCCAACAGTACATGATGCTGGTACATGCATGGAGTACACTTTCAACGGCAATTGTTAATAAATGTAAAGGAATAGTATAAGTTAAAATTAAAGTGAATAAATAAAGAAAAGAAAAAGTTAAAAGTGAGTTAAACATGAATTAGAACGAACAATGATGCTGTAAATGTGTGGTATATAACTATGTGAAGACCAAATCTGTCCTTAAGAATTGTAGCACACAGTGGGAAAAGAGAATCTGTCTTCTCCATATCATTCACTTTCCCATAATAAGCTTTACGTAATCTAGGAAGAAATAATTTGCTACGGTAGTAATAGAATAAAAATGTGTAAAGGAAAACTATTTATTATATGAAACTCAAGCCTGATACTTGCATGTATCCAGCGTGGTCTCCCATTCCTTTGTAATCAAACTAGGAAGCTGCACCATCCACAAGACATCAGAAGTATCCTCATTCATTTATGCATTCATTTAATTCACTCAACACTTCATTCCAGGCAGAGTGCTTATACTCTCAATTTCACTTCCCCTCCAACCTTCTGCTCCTCCTGAGTTCTTGACTATCATATTATTTTTATTATTTTTTCTTTTTTGAGGCTGCTGACCTGTTCCATAGTCTTTATTTCATACTGGCAAATTCCTTCTTTTACTGAACTCATTTCCTCTGTTAACAAAGGTCTGTTGAGGCAACCAGATATTTTACTGAAAATAGAGGGTAATTGAGAAGTATATAGAAAGTATAACAATTTAATATGGAATATTAACATAATTTTCCTAAAAGTCCCTGTCCATTCAACTCTCACTGGCATCCTTGCCTCAGGGTTTTACCTACTGTCTTAATTGTTAGTTGTCTACTCTGTGCTGAATTCTACTCCTCGGTCAGTGCAGTCTCTACTAGCCTCCTGAGGCCCCCAAACTCCTTAACCTATGAGCAGTAAATTAAGATGCAAAATTACCATTATCTTTTTTTCTCTGTAATTCTAACATAAGATGCAATAGATTTTAAGACAAATCTGTGATTTAACAACAACTCTTTCTGTGTATTTACCCATTAACTATGACATAAAAATGTGCTATAAATATTATATATGTAATATGTGTGCACCTGTGCATATACACATGTGATTCGAACCCACCTGGTGGCTCCACAGGAGAAAGCAGTGGCAGTCTGCCTTCTGTAACAATTACAGCCTAAGAAACACTATGGGGCAGGTCTCTTCTGTCACATGGGATCGCCATGAGTCAGAGTTGGCTCCATGACACCCAACAACAACAGCAACACATATGGCATATTTAAATGCCAAAATTTTTGCCTAACTTCTCTCTTCTAGACTTTCTTTGGAGAGAGTAGAGGAGTTACCTCTAAAACACTAGGCTATTACACCAACATGCTTTTCCTATTCAAAAGCACACTTCCTCCCATAACTCCCCACTTATGAACTACCTGTTTGAACTGCAGTTTGATTTTTTGTTACTCCCATTATACGAGTAACTATTGATATTAAGTGCAATTTCTCTTTCAAGCACCTTCAAGGAATTTTGTTATCACTAATTTACTTACAAATATTTACCTGATACCCAAAAAAAATCCAAACCCACTGCCGTCAAGTTGATCCTGACTCATAGCAACCCTATAGAAATGATAAATCAATCATTTTAAGAACTTCTGATCTTTGAGGTTTGAATATTCTTATCTTACTAGAAGCAATACAGTTACATTCAAGATATTCTATATTACAGGTTGTTATTAATTCAGACTGTCTCCTCTCATATATATAAGTATTTGTTACTTATTATTAATTGAAAAGTGTCCGGAAATAAATGGAACAGTAGACTCTGAAGGATTTATCTTACAGTTCTTGGATATTTCCATTCTTTGTGAAAGGAATGGATTAGTAAAATGAAAAACATTAGCAAGAGAAAGGCTAGAATTTTGCTTAAAAAGCCCAGTGAAAATAAAGTGGAAGAAAGTAAATAGTAAATAGCTCCAACAGGATCCAAAACTTTTTGGAGCAGTTTAGCTGATCAATTTGGTCCCACTTCAAATTTTTTTTTTTTTTTTCAGAATTCATCATTACTGTGATTATTATTATGACAGGAAGTTTTATTAATCAATGAGTGTGGGAAACATTTTCCTGGAAAATTAGTTTAGAATAATTCTTTACTTAATTAAGAATAATTTCCTCTAGTTCAGGGCCCTAGCAAAGGAGAATACAATTGAGGTTTATTTTCCTTACACACATAGGTTATTAGTAAAGGAGTATATAATATATTCCTGATAAAAATCAAACCAAACCCAGTGCTGTCGAGTCGATTCCAACTCATAGCAACCCTATAGGACAGAGTAGAACTGCCCCATAGAGTTTTCAAGGAGCGCCTTGTGGATTCGAACTGCCGACCCTTTGGTTAACAGCTGTAGCACTTAATCACTACGCCACCAGGGTTTCCATATTTATGACAGACAGGAGCAAATGCAGTATTGATAGAAATCATTTGTCTAAATTCTTTTAATTGCCTCAGAGTTGAATCCTTTACTATGTAGTAATTCCAAAACGTAATTAATTAAAAAAATTAGCATGATCAAAAATAAAAAGCTAAGTTGCAGTAGAGGATATGTCAAAAAAAAAATCCATCACAAGGTGCATAAAAGGAACTCTTTTCCAACCAAAATTGGTGAAGGAATTTAAAGAGTTTTTTTAAGAGAAAAAGGAAGAAAATTATACCAGTACCCTGCTGTATATTGTTTTAGTCTCATATATTGTCAAGAAGCCCTGGTGGCTTAGTGGCTAAAGCACTTGGCTGTTAACCAAGAGGTCTGTGGTTCAAACCCTCCAGGCTCTCCATAAGAAAAAGATGTGGCACTCTGCTTCTAAAGATTTACAGCCTTGAAAACCCTATAGGGCAGTTCTACTCCATCCTATAGGATCACTATGAGTTGGAGTCAACTCAACAATGAGTTCATATATTGTTATATATACATTAACTAACAGTATAGTAGTTTAATTCTAATTACTCAATGAGTTGAATTAATCTAAATTATCCATTGCTTGTCTTTAAAATGACTCTTTTCAAAAAATTTCTCCCCAGGTATGCTATACATATAAATATAGATATAAGTATACTTATAGATGAGAGGAGCTCTGGTGGTGCAATGGTAATGCACTTGGCTACTAACCAAAGGGTTGGCAGTTTGAGCCCACCAAGCAGCTCCCGGGAGAAAGACCTGGTGATCTGGTCCCGTAAAGATTACAGCCTAGAAAACCTTGAAAGGCAGTTCTAGTCTGTCACATGGGGTCTCTATGGATTGAAATCAACTCAAAGACAACTAATAAAAATAACAATAGGTATAAAAAAAAATAGCTAGAGGTAAATACAGAGAAACCGTGGTGGCATAGTGATTAAGTGCTACAGGATGCTCACCAAGAGGTCGGCAGTTCTAATCCGCCAGGCCCTCCTTGGAAACTCTATCGGGCATTTCTACTTTGTCCTATAGGGTTGCTACGAGTCGGAATTGACTCGAAGGCAGTGGATTTGGCTTTTGGCTTTAATTGCTATATAAGTTTTATAGTCAGGGTTCAACTGCCAAGAAGGGAGAAAAATCAAGTAAACATGTCCTATTAAAAAATGTTGCTTTCAGTTGGCTTATTTTGCTCTGGCTATTCTGTACATTATACACAAGTGTCTATACCAAATACTAAAGCAAAATTGAATGTCCATGCAAAAGGCACTGAAAGGAGTGATTTGATGTGCCAAAATTGTTGAAAAAGTATAAGTTTAAGTGCAATTAAGAAAATACCCCACCTTAAGTTATGTTTAAATAAACCAAAACTTCTTTATAATTACGTTTACTACACTGAAATTAAGATGGCAGTTCTGAGGCACTGCTAATGACTAGATGTTTTAGAAATGAGAGCAGACTTCTGCTTCTAGGCAAAATGGAGGAGTAGGAACTGAATGTACCCTTCTTCCTGAAACAGTCAAAACACTGAGGTAAATGTATGAATCAGTGCTGTTTAAGAAATTGAAAACTGGGCAACGGAGGACAGTGAACCCTGAGAAACAGGAAGCAAAAAAGTTAAATCTTATGACAGCCTCAGTTTACTGCCTTGAGAGAATTCCCAGGCCCCACTCAGGAAGAAAAACCCAGGCAGATTTGAGGGGACTTCCTGAATTAAGGAGATAGAGCTGGTGGTCCAGGGAGACAGAGGTGAATAAGGTTCACAGGACAGAGTACCAGAGTACAGAGAGAAAACTTCGAAATCTACAGAAAGGATTCCTGGAGAGTTTACCTGAGTAATGATATGAATTTGCAGGATGGATTAACCAGTAAGAAAGGTAAACATGGACTTACTTGAGTTTACTGATCTGGAGGGTTTCTCATGTGAAATTGTTCAGGGCAGATTAATAAATAAGCACAAGCAAACCCATGTTTACCTTGCTTGCTGGGTAATCGGTCCCCTTCAGGGATTGTAAATTTGGAAAGAGTTTTTAATTCAGTAAGAGGGTGCTGTGGGTTAGGTAGAGACAGATGGCAGACATACCCAGAAGCAGAATCTTTGATGTGGTGAAAAATTGGGAAATTGTTCACTACAGGTGATCTAGTAAGCAAGTTAAACACCATGTTTACTTTGCTTATTGGATAATCTGCCTCTGTGAATATGCATATAAGGAAAGTACTGCAGGTTGGGGACAGGCCATTGGAAGACTAGGGAATAGTGTCAGGTGCCCATACAAGGCTGGAGAAAGAACCTATTCTCCTTAGCTGGATTGGGAAATCTCATTATTCACAGACATTGGAAAGATTCCTCAGAAGGGTTTTGCCTCAGTGATGCCTAATAATTTGCCCTAGCCTGAGCACAAAACCTAAATGTATCAAACCATTAGTGAGTAACTTAATTGTGTCCTAGAAAAAAACTCAAGAATATTTATAGAAATATGAAAGTATACAGTACCCAACAAAGAAAAATTCACAACACCTGGCATCTAATCAAAGGTAATTAAGAGTACTAACACTCAAAAGAATGAAATCATGAAAAGAAAACCAATCAATTATAAACAATCTAGAACTGACACAGATGTTAGAATTAGCAGATGAAGACATTAAAATAGTCATTATAACTGTATCCCATATGCTCAAAAAGTAGAGACAGAAAAAATATTTTTAAAAATCCCAAATTGAATATCTAGAGATGAAAACTACAATGCCTGAGATAAAAATATGCTGGCTAAGTTATTCATAAAATAGACACTGCAAAAAAAAAAAAAAAAAGATTAGTGCATTGAAGACAGTAATAGATGCTTTTAAAAAATATATTAAAAAAATGAACAGAGTATCAGTGATGTATAGGCACAGCTAATCGAGATGTAATTGGAGTCTCAGAAGGAGAGAAGGAGCAGAAAAAGTACTTAAGAAGTAATGGCCAAACATTTTTCATATTTAATTAAACCATAAATCAAAAAAACTAAGAAGCTTAATGAACGCAAAGTGGGAGCAAGAAAAATATAATGGGGGGGAACTACACCAAAGGGAATCATAATTTCATTGCTCAAAGCCAATGATAAAGAAAAAAATAGCAGAAGCAGCCCAAGGGGAAAAGAAATGACACATTATATACCGAAGAACAAAGATAAGGTTGACAGCAGATTTCCCAGGAAAAATAGAGTGCAACTCAAGTGCTGATGATAAGTGATGAATATATTTTGCCTTGAGTCCAGACATTTTTCTGGAAAAAGGTGTGCAATCTGTCTTTAAAGTAGGATTTGCAGTTCTGTTCATTTCCAAAGCTTCCATTAAAGACTTTTGTTTCTCACTAGCCAGTTACCACCTTTGTATTCTATGGCTTTATGCCTGCAATAATACCCTTTGTATTTAGATCTCTGTGCGCTCAGTGTATTAAAGTCCAATTTTTCTTAAGATGATGTCGCAATGTCTTAGGAATAACACTAGTAATGCAGATTTTGATTTTTTATTCTCTTTATTTCTCCACGTCTTAGAAGTCAGAAGTATTGTCTTAATTGCACAATCTGGTACAACAACGAATTTCTCAAAAGATGGTTTTTGAAAAAATCTAAAGATGGTTTATAGCTGTCCCATGATCTATGCTTTTGCAAACAAGTGGGAAAATATTGAACAATTCCTAAGTAGGCCAGATGATATCATGATAGCCACATACCCCAAATCAGGTGAGTTGACTGGACTAACAAAGGATTGACTTGCTCCTTTGTTTCCTATTAATTCTGTTAGTCTTACGTATACACAAGGAATAGGTCTCTATGAAAGAGAACAGCAAGGGATCTTACTTTGGATTTTCAGGGAAATTCACTCTAAACTGAGACCTAAAACCATGCACACAGTCGGGGAAAGCACAGTCCAAGAAGGTGAAGTATTATGTGTGAAGACCTTGGTATAGTCTAGGGATCAAAAAGAAAATGAATAAGGGAACAGTGGAATGGAAAACAATTGCGGTCAAGGTAGGAACAGACCATGCAAGGCTTGTAATTCTTAAAAGATTACTGAATTTTATTCTCGAAATACAGGGAAAGACATTGAAGGAGTTTAGACAAGAAAGAATTATAATCCTTTTTTTATTGTTTATTTAATATGAAGATTTCACTGGTTGCTGTACGGAGATGGAGTTAAAAATACCAGAGCAGTTATTTTTTCAGATTTGCTGATAGACTGTAATAGAAACATGAGGAAAATGAAAGAGTCAAAGATGACTCCCATTATATTATTTTGATCAACCAGGTGAACTATAAAGCTCTTTATTTATAGGACAAGAACTTAGGAAGGGATATATTTGGAGCAAGTCGGTGTGGGGGGGCCTATTAATAATTCAGTTTTAGAAATGTTATGTTTGAGATGCCGTTGGTTATTTCAAAATTTAAGTTTAAATTATGGTGTTTGGAATTGCTGCTAGATAGTCATTAGGCTATCAACTGTTAGGATAATTGAGCCTATCAACTGTTAGGATAATTGAGCATTGAAATCAATGTATTCCTCCAGAGAAAAACTGCAGAGCAATATGAAAAGAGCACGACTGAACAATGAAGAACACCGCCATGTAGAGGTGCTGCTAGAGCAGCTAGCAAAGGACAGAAAATAGACAGTCAGTGAGCTAGGAGGGAATCAGGTTTATGGTCTCCTCTAGGCAAGAGAGAAGGGCATTCAAGGAGAGAAGCTTGGTTCTCTCAAACGGGTCTGGGATCTGGGATGAGAAGACAGAAGGATGATTTTATAATTCGTCCCATTTTGTCTGTTGGTAAATGAGTGATAGTCTATATTTTTAACCCAATGTAGAAAACAGTTTCTCAATTTTTTTTCCAAGAAGCCGTTAAAAATAATAGCTTTGGGAAGACATCAGGCTCGGGAAACACAGATTTGCCTTGGGATGGCCCATCTCTATTTTCAAGCAGTCAGAATGAGAAGTGACACTGACCATCTTATCTTTAAGACCTGACAAAACGGAATCTTCTTTGGTGGTTTCCCAGCCAGTGGTCTGGGGAGACTCTTTCAGAGACTGATTTGTGTAATAGCCAGTGTTTCAATAACCTGTGGCTTCCATTACGTGGAATATAATTTCAAACAGTTTTTCAGTTTTCCCAGGGAAACAACAAGAGGAAAATCAGTAATAGCCAATTTCTGTATTGGAGAAATTATTATAACCATTAAATCTATTTTCTCCATGCAACATTTTACTTGTCCAAAGGAAAGAAATGTTCATTCTTTTCTCATATCGATAGTGCTTTCCTTTTTTTTTTTTTTTTTTTAACCTTTCATGGTATAACAGTACTTCACACCTGGATATATCTATATATCTATTTCTATACACCAAATACACTGCGAATTCTTCCAAGTGATAGTTGAGGGAAGGCATATATAAAAAATATGGCTCTATTCTTTTACTAATCATAAGAATTACGATTAACAAAGATAAGGATGAAAGGATATTTCCTTTGAGGAAAAATGGGGTACTTTTACTGATTAGAAGAGCAAATATTAATAAATTCAGAGGAAAATGTCCAATTTGCACCATTCCCCAGTTTCTGCCCAGACTTCCTAAAAAATGTGGAATGCACATAAAGGCCAAGCACATACATTAGGATATTCCTCAATCTTTTTATTCCTATCAGTCGTCTTACAAAACTTTTGTTAAGTCCATATTTTCTAGGACAATATCATACATAGTTCATTATGAACAAGGGTGATGTTAAGAAATCGAAAGATGTATTTTTCCTCTTTCTGTTATATGAACTCTGGAATATTTAACTTTTTGAGTTTGACATGCAGCCAAAAAGTTCATTCCTGTATTATTAGATGAAACCAAATTCCCTGGAAAAGATAGTAAACAAAATTTCCCATTTTTTCTCCAAATTCATTGATGGGATCTCTCAGGATAAATGTTGAATGCCCACAAGCTGAATTGTGTGTGTTCTTACCAATCATAAAATGTAGGTGTTTTGTTATTATGTTGAGAGAAGAGAAAAGGGGATGCAGAAAACTGATGTAGGTGTATAAAACCTTCATGAGCATTCTGGTTTTTTTCAATGAATAAACTTGAAACTGACTTGAGTTCAACACTGAAGAAGCTTATAGCTAAATAATAGGAAAAATATTCAAAAATACTGAAAAAGTTAAAAGATGGTGAATGCCATAAGAAAGCTGCAATTTAAAGAGTAGTATCTAGATTTCCTCCCCTAGCTGGGATGTCAGTCTGCAGGTAGGCCCAGTCAGTTTGTCCCACAGGGAGGTAGGGACCCCTGAAGTGGTTTCATTCCTGCTTTGTGGTTGGTTTCCTGAGATCAGAGAACAAACGCTGAAGCTTGGAACTGAAGGAATATTCTGGGAGCAAGTCAACAAAATTAGTGCAAGAGTGAGTCAAGACTCCAGGCCCAAAGTAATGTGTGAAATAAAAAATATAACCCAAATCAAAACCAAACCCATTGCCATCGAGTCGATTCTGACTCATAGTGACCCATATTTTGGAACAGGGGAGTTAGGGATTCCTGGTGGGAGGCAGCGAGATTTTGTCACATGGCCAGAGAGTGAATGAGTGAATAAGGTACAGCAGGTGCAGAAAGATAAGCTGTTGGCATTCAGATTTACTCTGGAGCCTGAAGGTGGATCCTTGTGATGTCTATATATTCTCAACATTCATATTTGTGAACTTAAATGGTTTGTTTATAAGGAATCATGTGACAAAGCAATTACAAGACTGAGAGAGTTGAGAAATCTTTTAGTGAAGTTGGAGGGGTGGCTAGGGAGAGGGAAAGGAAGAATTGATAGGGAAAGGCTTCTGTCCTAGGCTGGGTTCTCTAGAGAAGAAAACCAGTAAAGCATATAAATATGTATATATAGAGAGAGATTTATATCAAGGAAATGGCTTACGCAGTTGTAGAGGCTGTCATGTCCCAAGTTTGTGGTTCAGGAAAGAGGCTTCTTCAGATTCATGTAACCACAGGGGCTGGCTAACCGAAGATCAGCAGACCGAGAGCAGTGCTGTTGCCCACAGGCTGTGAAGATCGATGAATCCCAAGATCAGCAGATAAGACTGGAGGTAAGCTGCTACCTCAAGTCCCAAGAACCAGAGGTCAGATGAACAGGAGCCAGCTGCACAGTCCAGAACGAGTAAAAGCCTTCGAGCCCTGCCCGAATATTCACCCACACTTGATGCAGACCACATGCCCAAAAACTCCCCTTCAACTGATTGGCTACTTGCAGCAGATCCCATCATGGGGGTGATGACGCATCAAATCTCAACAGGGAAATGATCACATTATACCACCCCAAAAATACTGAGAATCATGGCCTAGTTAAGTTGACACTCAATCATAACCACCACAGTCCACCCCTTGTCAACTTGGCACCTGTACATATCTCTTTAAACCTTTCATAATCTCTGAATAAAGACAATTACAAGGTCAGACTTGGGCCTAACATGATACAAGGAACACACATACAACTGAAAATGCATTAGCCCTGTTTACATCTTATATTTTATAAGTGAAGTAAACAGAAAATAGCTGATGCACACATACAATGCAGAAATACCCATAACAATTACAGTCCTCATTTCTGCAACTGGTAGCGTGGCCATAACTGGTATTTGGAACTACCTTCTTCCACTGCCCATTCCATATTCCCTTTGCTCTCAACAAGCACCTCTGCTGGTTGTGGTTCTTTGCCTGGTGGGGTAACACAAACCTTCATTCCTGAAGGTTCTGGGTCATTAGTAGTCATGTCAGAATTGGGTTGCTATAGTTTCCCACTGAGTTTAATCACAGGACATAAAAAAAAAAAAAAAAAAAAATTTTTTTTTCATGGTAGTACTAAGAGACGCCCTAAGGTTCTCCTGCATTCCAGATGTACTCTTCTTTACCTCCATTAGGTAATATAAATCCAATTTCCTCTTGGTATCAGGATCAATCACACCATCCAATATAGTAACTCCCTTTTTTGCCTGTTGATCCACAGGCATAAGGAGCCCAAACTGGCCAGGTGGCATCCTTAACTTCCAGTTCAATGGAATTGGTGATGTGTCTCCAGGTGGGAGCATTCCTCTCTTTGGAACGAAGGCCCCTATACCCACAGAGCATAAATTTGGGGGAACAGGAAGGAAATATTTGGGGTCACAGTGAGTGATTCTACTCCTATGTCCACCCCTTGATTTCTGGACCCCTGAATCCTGGCTATTGGAGATACAGTATCATATATATTAGATGCTGGTTTAGAGTATATAGCCTCCTTGAGAACATTGCCCTGACCCTGCAAGGTATTGCCACCTAGCTGCCACTATAATTGTGCCTTTAGAAGGCCATTCCATCTTTCTTTTAAGCCAGCTGCTTCAGGATGATGGGGAACATGGTAAGACCAGTGAATTACATGAGCATGAGCCCATAGCCTCCACTCATTTGCTGTGAAGTGAGTTCCTTGATATAAGATGATGCTGCGTGGGACACCATGACAGTCGATAAGGCATTTAATAAGTCCAAGGATGGCAGTTTTGGCAGAAGCATTGCCTGCGGGGGAGGAAAATCTATGGCTTATCTGAAGCTCAGGTTTCACTGCTGTCCTTTATTCTATTTGGCAATCCTATCCTGGAGCTGAGTTTCCATTAAGCCTTTTGTATAAAATGCACGTCTGGAGTCTGTTTCCTGGAGAAAGAAAGTCAGCTGAAACTAGAAATGGCTCTAGGCAGCAGACTCTAAAATTTGAAACTGGATCAACAGCAGGCCAGCTAACAATGAAGACCTTATGGCTGATGGGGTGTTAGGCTGGTAGCCCATGGCATGCTTTAGTGGTGCAGTTTTTCAAATAATCTCAGGCATTAAGCTGGAATGGTGTACTGGTACTCTTGAGTCATTTCAGCAAACAGAGCATGGAAAAGCTGAGGATCAGGACCAGGACTTCCTGATGAGCATAGGAGGTACGGCAAAGGAGAATGTTCCAACCCTGGTTCCAGGCCTGGTCCTGAGGAAGGGTTGGGATCCCGAGACTTGGGATGCATATCTGAGTCAAGACACCTGAGACTATCTATCGCCGTGATTTTGTGACAGAAGGACCCCTTCTTGCTGGGCAGATGGTTGTCATTTTAAATCAAGTTCATCACTGTCGTGAGGTGTTTCCTGCCTGGGAATGAGGGCTTCTAAACACACAGAGACTAATTATGGGGTGGGGATAGAAATCAAGTGAGTCATTGGGAATCACTTGGAGCACGACTACCCCAAATTCCAACCCGGGTTCCTGCTGTCATGGGTTCTACCTACTGGGGACCTCATATCACCAAGAAACAAGAGCCAGGAGAATAGCTTTTCCTTTGGAACCAGTGTCCCTGTGCTGAGAAGCTCTTTGACCAGTAAAGATTGATGACAAGGACATTCCTCCAGAGATGACAGAGAGAGAGAGTCATCCCCTGTAGCTGGTGCCCTGAATTCAAACTTCTAGCCTACTGGTCTGTGAGAGAAAAAAATCGCTGTTGCAGTCTTCTGCCTGTGGTATTTCTGTTATAGCAGCACTAAATGACTAAGACAGATGATTAAGGTTAGGTGTGAAATTGGCTGAGCCATGATTTTCAGTGGGTTGACAGTTATATAATGATGTAGTCATCTTCTATTTTGTGACCTAGTGTGCTCATCCTCTGTTTTCCCATAACACTGATTTCAGTCGATGACCTGGTTTTAGAACCTGACCACATTGATAAGTGAAGAAAGGGTGTGTAACTATGTAATTAATATTGCTAATGGGCATTTGTAAGCTTTTTATGTATTGTAACTCAGTTTACTTTCATAGAGTAAATGGCTCATATTAAGTTAATTAACAGATATTGACCCGATTTCATTTATTCGTTTATATTTTTCTCAAATTTTGTTGAAACTGGTAACCAAATGAATTGTTTCACCTCTTCACTGGTTCTTACAGTGATGTTAACATATGACAAACTGATGTTAAAAAATGCAACAATCGCTAGTTTGTGGTTTCTTGGTGCTTATTATAGTTGTGGGACTGAAATTATTTATTAAGTAGCTTTTTTTTTATAGTAACTCTGATTTAAAAAGTACAAGTTGTCCCCCAGAATTTGTTGGAAGTCAAAGCCATGTGCATATTAGTTTGATAGCCTTAGAAAGGCAGCTGGTTTGTTAAAATACAAGACAAACATTTGGAAGTTTGTTTTCTTCACTTGAGTGTGTACTGAGCCAAGTAAACCTCCTTTTATGTTCTGCATACATGAACAGCAGACATATTTGACAGGGCTGGTCAGAGCAGTAGTTTCTTAGCTAATCTTTATAATACTTTTATGTGTTTTCCTTTATTTCCTTACCCTTATTTAAAAAATTGATGCTTCAAAATTAAATCATATCAGGAGGCTTAACGTTCAGTAAAACAATTTGAAGATCCTGACTATTAAGGAGGCCTGACGGCACAATGGACAACCATTTCATGGCTAACCAAAAGGTCAGTGGTTTGATCCCACCAGCTGCTCCATGAGAGAAAGTTGTTGCAGTCTGCTTCCATAAAGATTAAAACCTTGGAAGGCTTATGGGTCAGTTTTACTCTGTCTATAGAGTCACTATGATTCAAAATCAACTCGATGGCAATGGTTTTTTTTTTTTTTTTGACTAATGGAGGCTCTGGATGGTGCAGATTGTTAATGTTTCTGGCTGCTAACCGAAAGGATGATGTTTCAATTATACTCAGAGGTATCTAAAAGAAAGGCCTCATGATCTACTGCCATTAGAAACCCTATGGAGCACCGTATTACTCTGACACATAGAGTCTCCATGAACTAGAATTGACTGAATTGATGATGACACATGAGCGTCAGAGTAGAAAAGTGTCCCATAGCATTTTCAATGGCTGATTTTTTTGGACGTAGTTTGCCAGGCCTTTTTTCTGAACAGACTAATTTAAAATTAAATTAGCAGTTTTTCTCCAGTTATTCAAACAAGAAAGAAATAACAGTGCACATATGAAGAAAAATCAGTTGACTAGATTATTGTCATTTAAAAAAAAATGCAGTTAATGGGCAGGCCCGAGATGACAGAGTAGTCAGATGCTTCCAGTGGTTCCTTTTACAACAAAGACCCCCCAAAATGAGAGAATCGATTATATTTATGACAAGCTAGGTGCCATGAACATCAAAGGCAAAGTCAAGAAATTGGACTGAGCAGCAGGGGGAGGGAGAGATGGTTCAGAAGCAGTGAGGAGTTCCTGGACCTGACTCGGTGGGAACTGGTGCCCCTCAAACCCAATTCTCTGGTGCAGCCGATGGGGGACTGGTGGAAGCGTTTGGGGTGCGGTTACCTAAGCAAATGAAAGCAAGCGAGTGGCACAGGGCCTATCCCCGGCAATGCTGCGGCCGGCCTAGCAGTAGCGTTCAGGATACGATTTCCTTAGCCACAGAGAGACAGGGGTGCAGATACTACTCATGCCTCCGGAATCAGTGATAAACAGTGCTCTTGACATAGTGCGTGCTCTAATTTACCACACAGATCAAACAGCTCCCCATTCCAAGGAACTCTCTCCCTTTTATCTGATGCCTCCTCCCTCTGCCCCAGGCACTGAGCTGCTTCAGTGACAGTTGATTTGCCTGGGCCTAAGACAGGTCCTACTGCATACTCTGAGCCACTCTCCCAGCCTTGGAGAAGGAACAAATTAACAAATGGGGAAAAATAAACTGCCTGCTCTCCCAAACTGGGGACTTAAGGCAGAAGGACCTCCTGTCCAGGCACAAGCAGTCCATGGACTTTGAATGCCGTTAACACCTGCGTGGACCCCTGTGGCCCCATTACAGCTTGTTGTCACAATGCATGGGTGTATGTGCCTGAGGTCTGACTTTAAGTGTTTTAGCTGTGTGGTGAAGAGGGAGGTTTTTGACATTTGACATCACTCTGGCTGTTAAGCAGGGTCCTCACCTACCCATACCAGGGACCTGAGGACTGGTGGCTCCACTCATGCCACCGAGCCACCCACAACAGAGGTCCAAGGATAAGTGGTCCCTCCCAGTCCTTACGCTTAGAAGCATTGGTTGCCTATGGTACGGCTGCAGAGCCTACCCACTTGTGCATCCTAGAAAACAGGGATGTGCCTTCCTAACAGATTTTTGGGGGATGGTTGACAGCCCCATGCCATTCTCAGAGTGTGACCCCTGCTGCAACCAGATACCTGTGCAGGAACCCATCACCGCTGCTTCTCTAAGACTGTAGGTGAGACCCTGCACCACATACTTGATGACCAGCTACCTGGGCACATATGTTGAATCTGTACAAGAAAAGTGAATGGACTTCTAGGCTCATATACCTAGTAACAGACCTACCCACCTGGTGACAGAACAGCAGAGCTTCAAAGGCTCCAGTAATCAAGCTAGCTCACTTGAGGATCCTATTTGTGTATATCAACACAAAACAAAATAAGAAGCTAGGACACAGTAAGCAAAAATAAAATAAATTAATAAAAGAGTTATTAATTATTAATAGCTCAGAGAAATCAGTCAATATCAATTCACATAGAGAAGCAGACAATGATTGCTTCTACAAGCTCCCAAAACAATCAAGGAATCCTCTGGATGAAGAGGTATTCCTGTAATTAACAGAGGTAGAATATAAGTGAATAATATTCAGAATTCTCCAAGAGATCAAGAAGGAGACCAGGCAAAATGCAGAACAAGCCAAGAAATACACAGATTAATCAGTCAAGGAAATTACAAAGGTTTCTCAAGAGCATAATGAAAAATGTAATAGGCTGCAAGAATCCACAGAGAGACAGCAATCAGAAATTCAGAAGATTAACAATAAAATTTCAGAACTGGACAACTCAAGAGAAAGTCAGAGGAGCAGAACTGAGGAATTGGAAGTCAGAATTTGTAAGACTGAAGATAAAACACTTGGTATACAATGTGAAAAATCAGATAAAAGAATAAAAAAAAAAGAAAAAAATCCTAAGAATCATTTGTGTCTCTATTAAGAGCAATAACTTATAAGTGATTGGAATACCAGAATAGGGAAGGATAACAGAAAATACAGAGAGAACTGTGGAAGATTTCTTGGTAGAAAACTTCCCTCATATCATGAAAGGCGAGAAGATATCTACCCAAGATGCTCATGGAATGCCACACAACGTAGATCTCAAAAGAAAGTCACCAACACATGCTATAATCTAACTTGCCAAAACCAAAGATAAAGAGAGAATTTTAAGAGCAGCTGGGGTAAATGAAAAGTCACCTACAGAGGAAAGTCAATAAGACTAAGTTTGGACTACTCAGCAGAAACCAGCAGGCATGAAGGCAATGGGATATAAAGTCTTGAAGGAAAAAAATTGTCAGCCAAGAATCAAATATCCAGGAAAACTGTCTCTCAAATATGAAGGTAAAATTAAGTCATTTCCAGATAAACAGAACTTTAGGGAATTTTCAAAAACCAAACAAAAACTACAATAAATATTAAAGTCCCCTGGTTAGAAAATCAATAATATCGGATAACAACCCAAGACTGGAACACAGGACAGAGAAACCAGATATCAAACCAAAGAGGGAAATCACAAAACAAATCAAGATAACAAATGCTCAAAACAGGGAAAGAGAGACGCCATTATGTAAAAGATGACAATATTAAATCAATAAAGAGGGACTAAAAAGTGTATTCATAGATCTTTCATATGGAGAGGAAGTAAAGTCAACATAGAGAAATAAAAGTTTGGTTTAAATTTAGAGAAATAGGGGTAAATAATATGGTAGTGACAATGGAGACTAACAATCCTATACATCAAAATTAAAAACAAGAAAAATATACTTAACAAAAACAAAATCAACAACAATGAAAAAGAGGAAAAGAAATTTATAAAGAAAAACTATTCAGCACAAAAAAATTAAGTGGAAAAACAAAACTGTCAACAACACACAAAACATCAAAATGACAACACTAAACTCATGTTTATCCATAATCACGCAAGATGTGAAGGGACCAAATGCACCAGTAAAGGGAGAAAGAGTGACAGAATGGATGAAAAGAACAATCCATTTATATGCTGCCTACAAGAGACACACCTTAAACTTAAAGACACTAACAAACTAAGACTCAACGGATGGAAAAAAATATATCAAGCAAACAGCAATAAAAAAGAGCAGGAGTGGCAATACTAATTTCTGACAAAATAAACTTTAAAGTTAAATCCACCACAATGAAGAAGGAAGGACACTATATAATGATTAAAGGAACAATATACCAGGAGGAAGTTACCGTTTTAAATACACACACCCCACAACAGGGCTTCAGGATATATAAAACAAACTCTAACAGCATTGAAAAGTGAGAAAGACAGCTCTACAATAATAGTAGGAGACTTCTACACACCACTTTCGGTGAAGGAGAGAACATCCAGAAAGAATCTCAATAAAGACATGGAATTGCTAAATGCCACAATCAACCAACTTGACCTCGTAGGCATATACAGAACATCCATCCAACAGCAGACAATTATACTTTCTTTTCCAATGCACATGGAATATTCTCTAGACTAGACGAGAATCAAAGCATTGAAACATTACAAAGCATTTTCTCTGACCATATAAGCCATAAAGGTAGATATCAATAACAGAAACAGCAGGGAAAAGAAATCAAACATATGGAAACTGAAAAAGAACTCGCTCAAAAATGACTGGATTATAGAAGAAATTAAGGACAGAGTAAAGAAATTCATAGAATCAAGTGAGAATGAAAACACTTCCTATCAGAATTTTTGGGACACAATAAAGCAGTTCTCAGAGGTCAATTTAGAGCAATACATGCACATATCCAAAAAGAAGGAAGGGCCAAAATCAAAGAATGATCCCTACAACTTGAAGAAATAGAAAGACGAAAAACCTAGAAAGACAACAACAAAAGAAATCCTCAGGCACCAGAAGAAAGCAAATAATAAAAACTAAAGCAGAATTTAATAAAATAGAGAACAGAAAAACAATTGAGAGTTAACAAGACCAAAAGCTAGTTGTTCGACAAGATTAACAAAAATGATAAGCCATTGGCCAGACTGACAAAAGAAAAACAGGAGACAAAGCTAATAACCCAAATAAGAAATGAGGTGGGCAATAAATAACACAACACAACCAACTGAAATTCAAAAGTCGTATCAGGTACTATGAAAAATTGTACTCTAACACATTTGAAACCTAGAAGAAATGGACAAATTTCTAGAAACATACTACCTACCTAAACTAACACAAACAGAGGTAGAACAGCTGGATAAGCCCATAGGAAGAGATTGAAAAAGTAATTAAAATACTCCCAACAAAAGTAAGCCCTGACCCTGATGACTTCACTGGAGAATTCCATTAAACTTTCAAAGAATTAACACTACTACTACTAAAGGTATTTCAGAGCATAGAAAAGGACAGAGTACTCCCAAACTCATTCTGTGAAGCCAGCATTTCCCTGATACCAACACCTGGAAAAGACATGAAAGAAAAAGAAAATTACAGAGGTATTTCCCTCACGAACTTAGACACAAAAATTCTCAACAAAGTTCTAGCCAATAGAATTCAACAACATATGAAGAAAGTAATTTGCCGTGACCAAGTGGGATTTATAACAGGTATGCAGGGATGGTTCAACGTTAGAAAAACACTCAATGTAATCCAGCATATAAATAAAAGACAAGAACACATGATCTTATCAATTGATTCAGACAAGGCATTTGACAAAGTCCAACCCCCATTCATGACAAAAACTCCCAGAAAAATACGAATAGAAGGAAAATTCCTCAACATAATAAAGGGAATTTATACAAAGCCAACAGCTAACATTATCCTAAATGGACAGAGTCTGAAAGCATCCCCCTTGAGAACAGGAACCAGACAAAAATGACCTTTATCACCACTCTTAGTCGGCATTGTACTGGAGCTCCAATCCAGAGCAATTAGGCTAGATAAAGAAATAAAGGACATCCAAACTGGTAAGGAAGAAGTAAAAGTATCTCTATTTGCAGATGACATGATCTTATACACAGAAAACCCTGAAGAATCCTCAAGAAAACTACTGAAACAATAGAAGTGTTCTGACAATTCCGATCAGTGTCTGATCTCTAAAATCTACAAGGTACTGCAAAAACTCAACTGCAAAAAGACAAATAACCCACTTAAAAAATGGGCAAAGGATATGAACAGGCATTTCATCAAAGAAAACATTCAAGTGCTAACAGATACATGAAGAAATGCTCATGGTCGTTAGCCATTAGAGAAATGCAAATCAAAACTACTGTGAGATACCATCTCATCCCAATGATGCTGGCATTAATCCAAAAAAACACAAAATGATAAATGTGGAGAGACTGAAACACTTATACGCTGCTGGTGGGAATGTAAAATCCTACAACCGATTTGGAAATTGATTTGTCGCTTCCTTAAAAAGCTAGAAATAGAACTTCCATACCATCCAGCAATTCCACTCCTTGGAATATATCCTAGGGAAATAAGAGGCTTCACAAGAACAGATATATGCACGCCCATGTTAACTGCAGCACTGTTTACAATAGCAAAAAGATGGAAGCCACCAAGGTGCCCATCAATGGATGAATGGATAAATAAATAATGATACGTCCATGTAATGGAATAGTACACAAGAATTAAGAACAACGATGAATCCGTGAAACATCTCATAACATGGAGAAATCTGGAAGTCATTTGGTGGGTGATTTTTTTTATTAGTCAGTTGCAAAAGGACATATATTGTATGAGACCACTATTACAAGAATTCAAGAAAAAAGTTTAAACAGAAAAGAAAATATTCTTTGATGGTTATGAGGGTGAGAAGGGAGGGAGAGGAGTATTCACTAATTAGATAGTGGGCAAGAGCTATTTTAGGTGAAGGGAAAGACAACACACAACACAGGAGAGGTCAGCACAACTGGACTAAACCAAAACCAAACAAGTTTCCTGAATACAACCAAATTTTTCAAAGGCCAGAGTAGCAGGGATGGTGGTTTGGGAACCATGGTTTCAGGGGACATCTAGGTCAACTGGCATAACAAAATGCATTAAGAACCCGTTTGGATCCCACTTCGTTGAGTGGCATCTGGGGTCTTAAATGCTAGCAAGGGGCCATCTAAGATGCATGAATTGGTCTCAACGCACCTGGAGCAAAGGAGAATGAAGAACACCAAAGACATAAGGTAAAGATGAACCCAGGAGACAGAAAGGGCCACATAAAACAAAGACTATATCAGCCCAAGACCAGAAGAACTAGATGGTACCCAGGTACCACTGATGACTGCCCTGACAGGGAACACAACAGAAAATCCCTGATGGAGCAAAGGAACGGTGGGATATAGACCTCAAATTCTCATAAAAAGACCAGATTTAATGGTTTTACTGAGAATAGAGGGACCCTGGGGGTCACGGTCCCCGGACCCTTTGTTAGCCCAAGACTGGAACCATTCCCGAATCCAACTCTTCAGACGGGGATTGAACTGGAGTATAAGACAGAAAATCGTAACGGCAGGAGTGAGCTTCTTGGCTCAAGGAGACACCTGAGACTACGTGGGCAGCTCCTGTCCGGAGGTGAGATGAGAAGGAAGAGGGGGACAGGAACCGGTTGAATGGACACGGGGAATACAGGGTGGAGAGGAGGAATGTGCTGTCTCATTAGCGGGAGAGCAGCTAGGTGTACCTAGCAATGTGTATGTAACTTTTTGTATCAGAGACCGATTTGATTTGTAAACTTTCACTTAAAGCACAAAAAAATAAATAAATAAAAAGGAATGAATCTGGAAGAATAGTAGGTACAAAGGCCCTGAGGTAGGAAGCCACTTGGAAAACAGAAAGTTCAGTGTTACCAGAGTTTAATGAGCAACAAACAAACAAACAGGTAAATTCAGACCTGAGGTGGTGCCAAGCTAGTAGGGCCTGGATCTTATCTTCCAACCACATTATTAACAAAACTATAGGGTGCCAGAATGGGTCAAAGAAGAAGGAATTTTATATATACCTGAAAAGCAGATTTCCTCCCAAAAGAAAGCATGCCAGCTGGGAGGGATACGGAAATCTCTCTTACCTTTTTTTTTGGAGACTATGTTTAAAAATTCATTTACTAAGAAGTGATGGACATTGATCTAGGTTTAGTACTGTTGTAGTGAGGTATTGTAATTTGCTGGAGATATTAAATCATCTTTAAAAGAAAAATAAATAAATAAAGGGCATACAAATTGGCAAAGAAGCAAAGCTGTCTCTATTTGCAGATGACATGATCTTATCCACAGAAAACTCTAAAGAAGCCTTGAGAGAACTACTGAAACTAATAGAAGAGTTCAACAGAGTATCAGAATACAAGATAAACCTACAAAACTCAGTTGGATTCTTTACACAAACAAAAAGAACATCGAAGAGGAAATCACCAAATCAATAGCATTTACAATAATCCCCAAGAAGGTAACATATTCCAAATAAATCTAACCAGAGACAAAAAAGACCTATACAAAGAAAACTGCAAGACACTACTGCAAGAAATCAGAAGAGACCTACATCAGTGGAAAAAAAAAAAAAACCTTGCTCATGAATTGGAAGATTTAACATTGTAAAAATGTCTATTCTACCCAAAGCGATGTATAGATACAATGTAATCCTGATCCATATAGCAATGATACTTTTTAAGGAGATGGAGAAAAATATCACCAACTACATATGGAAAGGCAAAAGGCCCCAGGTAAGTAAGGCTTTAATGAAAAAGAAGAACAAAGTGGGAGGTCTCACACTACCTGATTTTAGAACATATTATACTGCCGCAGTAGTTAACACAGACTGGTAATGGTACAACAACAGATACATAGACCAATGGAACAGAATTGAGAATCCAGACATAAATCCACCCACATATGAGCAGCTGGTATTTGACAAAGGCCCAAAGTCAGCTAAATGGGGAAAAGGCAGTTGCTTTAACAAATGGTGCTGGCATAACTGGATCTCCATCTGCAAAAAAAAGAAACACAAACCATACCTCACATCATGCACAAAACTGAACTCAAAATGGATCAGAGCCCTTAACATAAAATCTAAAACGATAAAGATCATGGAAGAAAAACTAGGGACAACACTGGGAGCACTAATACAAGGCCTGAAAAGTATACAAAACATTACTAACAATGCACAAACACCAGAAGGGAAAATAGCTTCTGAAAATCAAACACTGATGCTTATCCAGAGACTTCACCAAAAAAGTAAAAGGACAACCTACAGACCGGGAAAATGCTTTTGGCTACAACAATTCCAATCAGAGTCTGATCTCTAAACTCTACATGATACTGCAAGAACTCAACAACAAGCAGACAAAGAACCCAATTAAAGAATGGGCAAAGGATGTGAACAGGCACTTCACAAAAGAAGACCTTCAGGTCACTATCAGATACACAGGGAACTGCTCATGATCATTAGCATCATGGATTGAATTGCATCCCCCCAAAATATCTGTCAGCCTGGGTGAGTCATGATCCCCTTGTATGATTGTTTATCATTTCATCTTCTGATGTGATTTCCCTATGTGCTGTAAATCCCATAACTATAATATAATAAGATGGATTAGCAGTAGTTTTTTTTTTTTATATATTGATGAGATATACAAGATTAAAAAAAAAAAGCCAATCTCTTTTGAGATATAAAAGAGAGAAGTGAGCAGAGAGGCATGGAAACCTCTTACCGCCAATAAAGCGGCTCCAGGAGCACAGCGCGTCCTTTGGACCTGAGGTTTCTGCGCTGAGATGCTCCCAGACCAAGGGAGGACTGATGACAAGGACCTTCCTCCACAGCCAACAGAGAAAACCTTCCCCTGAGGTTGACACCCTGAATTCAGACTTCTGCTCTACTGGACTGTGAGAGAATAAACTTTTCTTGGTTAAACTCATCCACTTGTGGTATTTCTTTTATAGCAGCACTAGATGTCTAAGATAGTTAGCCATTAGAGAAATGCAAATCAAAACTACAATGGGATACCATCTCACCCCCAACAAGGCTGACATTAATCCAAAAAACACAAAGTAATAAATGTTGGGGAGGTTGTGGAGTGACTGGAACACTTATACACTGCTGGTGGGAATGCAAAATGCTACAATCACTTTGGAAATCAATTCGGCACTTCCCTAAAAAGGTAGACTAGAACTACCATATGATCCAACAATTCCACTCCTTGGAATATATCCTGGAGAAATAAGAGCCTTCACATGAACAGAATATGTACACTCATGTTCATTGCAGCACTGTTCACAATAGCAAAAAGATGGAAGCAACCAGTGGCTGCAGAAGTAGATCCTGTGAAGAAGATTGGGAGTGAGAACATGAGCATTTCAGAGATAACAGAACAGACACAGCAAGGCAACGGTGAGATAGAGAAAAACAAAGTGATTATGTGATTTGGACAAAGACAGAGTGGAGTGAGGTCGATATAGAAGATAATGCACTTTCGGAAGCACTGAGTGTTTAAAGACAAGAAAAGTCTTCTTTTTGAAGTCCAGCCAACATGGAGCCATAGACAGAAGCACCATGCTGTTCCTCCACAGCAAAGACCGGAAAAACTAAGTAAAACAGAGACAAACATCATTACTAGAACCCAAAGATTCAAAAGAAGAAATAAAGAACACAGCCAAACACTGAATAGAATAAGAAAATGACAGAGGACAGATTGCACAGAGAGTTACGTGCAGTGATCTCCCATCAGCTAATGCAGCACAGATTTGCCATCTTGGACTTCTGTCAGAGGTCAGCAGACAGGGAGCATGGAAAAGCAGCTTCACGGAGCTCCCAGCAGGAGACAGAGCACATGGTAATCAGTAGTACATGCTTTCCCACACCCCGTCTTCTCCGTAGTGCTTTACCTCTGAGCTTCCTGGCTGGCTGTGGTGGCTCGGCTGGTGGGAAGTGCAGCATCCATGCCGTTTGGATTCATTCCACCCACAGTGGAGATTGGTGGACAGGAAGTACAGGAAAGCAGCTTCAGGAACGTCCCTGAAGGATGCAGAGCACCCGGTAATGAACAATATACAATACACGCTTTCCTTACCCTCCCCATTCTTCCACTCTCTTCAGCCTCCTGTGATTCTTGCCAGCTGCAGTATCTTGGTCAGGAGGCAACCACATCATTCCTGAGCTGCTTGGCTCTGCCCCACCCATACTGGCTTCCTGAGCTGGGTTGCTTTTTTCCATTTCTTTTGTTTTCTTTTGTGCCTCCCACCACCTCCCCCTCCTTTCTCTTGAACACCTGGCTACATAAGCCATCTTTGCTTCTCCTTGAAAGGAAAGGCTGTGAAGATCCAATCAAATGGGGAAGCACTCCATGGCCCAAAACACCACACTGGTGGGATCCCTGCGGCTTTTTCTTTCTTTCTTTTTTTTTTTTTTGCTTTGTTTTCTTTTGCTCTGCACTGTTTTGTTTTGTTTTTTTTGCTTTGTTTTTCTTGTTGTGGCTTGTCAGCCCCTTCTAGCAGGGCTGCGCTGCACAGCTTAGGAGACGCTCCCCCAACCTGTGCAGCCGTGTACGTAGAATCCCTGGGGGCATTTCTTTTTTTCTTTCTCTGTTTTTTCCTTTCTTTTTTCATTTCCCAGTTCTTGTTTCTCAATACTTACCTTCT
The DNA here is from genome assembly GCF_030014295.1 of Loxodonta africana. Lineage (NCBI taxonomy): Eukaryota > Metazoa > Chordata > Mammalia > Proboscidea > Elephantidae > Loxodonta > Loxodonta africana. The sequence goes on from NC_087346.1 coordinate 87,087,969, forward strand.
TCTCCTGGATCCTGAATACCTGGTAGTATTTGACGTCTATACCCTCTCTAAAAAGCTAGGCTATATACTCTGCAGCCTGGGAGCCACTTCTTCGCTCTTCATGGCTGCACCCATGGGACCCCTGGGGGCTTTTCTTTTCTTTTTTTTCTCTTCCAATTTTTTCTAGAGTTATTTATTTTTTCTGTTTTTGTTTTTCTCCATTTCTCAGTTTCTCATCTCTCCACTCCAATGGCGCACTCCCTTTCCACTTTTTTTCCCCTTTGTTTGCTTGTTTTTGGCTCCTGTTTCTTTCTCCTCCTTTCCATGCCCATACTATCTCCACGCCTCAAAGCCTACCCTCTTTTCTGCCTACCCACTCTGTGCACTGAACGTCAGACCCCCATATAGCAGAGGCAGGACCTAAGGGAACCTGCCCACCCCTGATTCTTGGTCCACTCTGTTGACCCTTGTACATCCCACAAGCAACCCATTCTACCCCTTCTTCTTCAGCTGGACATGCACTGCTGTACCATACATAGCTAAGTGACTGTCCATTTGACCAGAGTGGAAAAGTACTGTGACTACAGACAAGGAAACAACATAAAATGCACAACCTGCCTGCTCAGATATAACCAATTAAAACAAAAAAGCAGTCAATACATGAAGTAAATCACTACTGAATGTCCCAAACACAGCAGACAATATCAAAACATATTTTCAAAAATACAGGATGGATCCATTAAGCATCCAAAATAAAACACCAGGTGACTTTCCAGTAGAAGAAAAGGCACTAGAACTACCTGATAGGGAGTTAAAATCTCTAATATTTGGAGCTATCCAAGAGTTGAAGCAAAATGCAGAAAAAATGAGGAAAAAATAGACAAATTCATGGAAAATCTTGAAAAAAGTATTCAGGAAATTAATACGGAAACTAAATGTCAAAATGAATTCATAACTAGGAATCGTACAAAAACAATTAGAAATCCAAAAGATAAACAAGATTTCAGAAATGGACAGTGTCATAAAAGGGCCGAGGAGCAGATTTGAAATGATGAAAGACAGGATCAGCAAAATTGAAGACAAATACTTGGATACAACTATGTTTCCGAAAAAATCAGAAGAAAGAACAAAGGAAAAAGAAGAAACCCTGAGAATTATGTGGGATACACTCCAAAGCAAAAATCTGTGAGTGATCAGAGTTCTGGAGCAAGGAGAGAAAATGTAAAGCACAGAGAGTATCATTGAAGAATTGCTGACAGAAAGTTCCCTAATATCATGATTGATGAAATGCTGGCCATTCAAGAAGCTCAACAAACCCCACATAGGGTAGACCCCAAAGGAAAATCAGCTAGGCATATCATAATCACCACTGCTAAAACCAAAGACAAAGGAAAAACTCTGAGAGCAGCTCTAGAAAAACAAAAAGTCACACAGAGATGAGAAACCATAGGACTAAGTTCTGAATATTCAGCAGAAAGCATGCAGGCAAGAAGGCAATGGAAAGACATATATAAAAGCTTGAAAGAAAAAAATTGCCCATGAAGAATAATATATCCTGCAAAACTTTTGTTCAAATATGAAGGTGAAATTAGGACATTTCCGGTTAAGGAGAAATTAAGGGAATATGTAAAAACAAAACCAAGATAACAAGAATTATTCAGGGGAGTTCTTCAGTCTGAGAACAAACAACATCAGGCCACAGCCTGAATCTAGGATGCAAAATTGTTCCAACCAGATACCAACCTAGGAAATGAACTCTCAAGGACAATCCAAAACCAAAAGAATTGCAACAGGAAACCATGGAGGTTAATCTGTAAATTACAACAATGTCAGAACAATAAAAGAGGGGATAAAATTTGTAAGTGTAGAACTTTCTAATGGGGAGGAAGGAAAGGCAATACCAAGTAATGACAGACTGTTTCAAACCTAGGAAGACAAGGGTAAATTTCAAGGTGACCGCAAAGAAAGTTAAGAAACCTACTCTTCAAAATAAAGAAAAACATAGTCTCAACTAACAAAATCTAAAAATAAAGAAAAAGGAAGAAATGAAAATGAAATCCAGAAACAAAAGGAACTCAGCACAGGTCAGTAAGAGGAACAAAGAAAATGTAAGCACCACAAAAAAAGTACTACAAAATGAAAGCAATAAACTTACACCTATCAATAATTACACTGAATGAAATAGCCTAAATGCACCCATAAAGAGACACGGAGTGACAGAATGGATTTAAAAAAAAAAAAAAAAAAACAGGATCGATCAATATGCTGTCTACAAGAGACACACCTTAGAAACAAAGACAAAAATATATTAAAAATCAAAGGGTGGGAAAAAAAGTATCAAACAAATAACTACCAAAAAAAGCAGGAATGACAATATAAATCTTAGATAAGATAGACTTTAAAACAAAATCCACCATAAAAGACAAAGAAAGGCACTATATAGTGATTAAAGGGACACTCCATCGAGAAGACTTAACCATAATAAACATCTATGCACCCAATGACAGGGCTCCAAAGTACATAAAACAAACTCTAGCAGCACTGAAAAGAGAAACTGACAGTTCCACAATAATAGGAGACTTCCACACACCACTCTCGGTAAAGGACAGAACATCTAGAAAGAAACTCACCAAAGATACAGAAGAGCTGACCAGCACAATCAGCCAACTTGACCTCATAGATATATATAGCACACTCCAAGCAACCACTGCAAAAAAAAGACCTGGCCCTGATGACTTCACCGGAGAGTTCTAACAAGCATTCAGAGAAGAGCTTACACCAGTAGTACTCAAACTATTTCAGAACATTGAAAAGGAATCGATACTTCCAAATTCGTTCTATGAAGCTAGCATAACCAGGCAAAGACATCACAAAAAGGAAAAAAAAAATTACAGACCAATATCTCTCATGAATAACAAAACGAGGCAAAGACACCACAAAAAAAGAAAATCACAGACCCTGAATACAGATGCAAAAATTCTCAACAAAATTGTAGCCAACAGAATACAGCATCATATAATACACCATGACCAAGTACGATTCACACTAGGTATGCAAGGCAAGTTCAACATTAGGAAATCAATCAACGTAATCCACCACATAAACAAAAGGAAAGAAAAGAATCACATGATCATCTCAATCCATGCAGAAAAGGCATTTGACAAAGGCCAACACCCATTCCTGATAAAAACTCTCAATAAAATAGGTATAGAAGGGAAATTTCTCAACATAATAAAGGGCATCTATGCAAAACCAACGGCCAACATCGTTCTTAATGGAGAGAGGCTGAAAACATTCCCCTTGAGAACAGGAAGAAGACAAGGGTGCCCTTTATCACCACTCCTATTTAACATTGTGCTGGAAGTTCTAACTAGAGCAATAAGGCAAGAAACATTAAAAAACTGTGCACAAATTGGTAATGCAAAAGTTAAACCATCGCTATTTGTAGATGATATGATTCCATACATAGAAAACCCAAAAGACTCCGTGAGAAAACTGTTGGAACTAATAGAGATTCAGCAGAGTAACATGATACAAGATAAACACACAAAAATTGGTTGGATTCCTATACACAAGCAAAGAGAACGATGAAAAGGAAATCGGAAAAACAATACTGTTTACGATAGCCCCCCCAAAAATAACATACTTGGGAATAAATATAACAAGGGAGGTAAAAGACCTCTACAAAGAAAACTACAAAACACTACGGCAAGAAATCAAAAGAGATCTGCATAAATGAAAATACATACCACACTCACAGATAGGTAGGCTCAACAATGTGAATATGACAATTCTATCCAAAATGATTTACAAATACAATACAATCTCGATCCAAATACAAACAACTTTCTTTAAAGAGATGGAAAAACTTATCATTAACTTCATATGGAAAGGGAAGAGGCCCCAGATAAATAAAGCACTATTGAAGAAGGAAGTTAAAGTAGGAGAATTCACACTACGTGACCTCAGAATCTACTATGCAGCTATGGGGTAGTCAAAACAGCCTGGTATTGGTCCAAGAACAGATACACTGACCAGTGGAACAGAATTGAGAATACAGATGTAAATCCATCCACCTATGGTCACCTGATCTTCAACAAGGGAACAAAGTCCAACAAATGGGGAAAAGACAGTCTTTTTAACAAACGGTGCTGGCAAAATTGGATCAAAGACCCAAATATAAAGCCAAAAACTATGTAGTTCATAGAATAAAAAGTAAGATCAACACTAGAGGCCCTAAAACGTGGCATTGACAGGATACAGACCATAACCAACGACGCACAAGCTCCACAGGATAAGTTAGATAACTGGGATCTTCTAAAAGTTAAACATTTATGCTCATTAAAAGACTTCACCAAAAAAGTAAAAAGAGAACCCACAAACTGGGAAAAAATTTTTGGCTTTTACAAATCAGACAAATGTCTGATCTCTAAAATCTACAAGAAAGTCCAACACCTCTACAACAAAAAGACAAATAAGCCAATTAAATATGGGCAAAGGAAATGACCAGACACTTCACCAAAGAACACGTTCAAGCAGCCAGCAGACACTTGAGGAAATGCTCACAATCACTTACCATGAGAGAAATGCAAATGAAAACCGCAATGAGATACCACCTCACCCCAACATTACTGGCGGGAATCAAAAAGACAGGCAATAACAAACATTGATGAGGCTGCAGGGAGATCGGATTCTTCCGTGCTGCTGGTGAGAATGCAAAATGACACAACCATTTTGGGAAAATGATATGGCACTTCCTTAGAAATCTAGAAATAGAAGTACCATATGATCCAACAATCCCACTCCTAGGAATATATCTTACAGAAACAAGAGTCGCCACACAAATAGACACACACAACCATGTTCATTGCAGCATTGTTCACAATAGCAAAAAGATGGAAGCAACCTAGATGCTCATCAACACATGAATGGATAAAGAAACTGTGGCACATAGATGCAATGGAGTATTATACAATGATAGAATATTAAGAACAACGATGGACCTGTGAAGATTCTCACAACATGGAGGAATCTGGAGGGCGTTATGCTGAGTGAAACAAGTCAATCACAAAAGGACAAACATTGTATGAAACCACTATTGTAAAAACTCATGAAAAGGCTTATACACAATAAGAAACAATCTTCAATGGTTACGAGGGAGTAGAATGGAGGGAGTGGAAAAACACTTAAGAGACAATACATAAGTGGTAACTTTGGTGAAGGGTTAGACAGTACACAATACTGGGGAAGCCAGAACAACCTGTACAAGGCAAGGTCATGGTGACACATCCAAATTCCCTAAGGGACCGAATTGCTGGGCTGAGGGCTGTGGGGACCATGGTCCCAGGGAACATCTAGCTCAATTGGAGTAACATATTACATAAAGAAAATGTTCCACATTCTACTTTGGTGAGTAGCATCTGGGTTCTTAAAAGTCTGTCTACTCCACTGGTCTCACCCCTTCTGGATCAAAGAAGAATGAAGAAAGCTAAAGATACAAAGAAAAGATTAGTTCAAAGGACTAGTTGACCGCATTTACCACGGCCTCCACCAGACTGTCTCCAGTAGAAAGAGATGGTGCCTGGCTACCACCACTGGCTGCTCTGACAGGGATCCCAGTATAAGGTCCTGGACAGAGCTGGGGAAAAATGTACAACAAAATTCTAACTCAGAATGAAAGAACATACTTGCTGACCTGACAGAGACTGAAGACACCCCAAGAGTGTAGCCCCCAGACACCCTTTCAGCTCAGTAATGAAGTCACTCTGAGGTTCATGCTTCAGCAAAAGATTGAACAAGGCCCACAAAAGAAAATGAGACTACAGGGGCACACTCGCCCAGGAGCAAGGACTAGAAGGTAGGAGGGGACAGGAAAGCTGGTAATAGGGATCCCAAGTTTGGAAGGGAGAGTGTTGACATGTCGTGGGGATTGTTAACCAGTGTCATAAAACAATATGTGTCATGAGAAGATAGTTTGTTTTGTAAACCTTCATTAAATCCTTTGGCCTAGGTAAAAATAATATAAGCATCCTCTTCTTTTAACTTAGGCAAACAGTGGCTGACCTTAATCTGTAACAACATAAAGAATACACATATTAAATAAATTTGTAGAAAATTTGTAAATCAAACCACAAGGGTCCCCTGAAGCCTACACATCAGGAAAGCATTTTAGGACCAAAGTGGTCCAGTTGGAGAAAAATCTAGCTGTTTTTAATTCAAGTCTTGCAACAAACATTCTTCAGCCTAAGAGATGGATTTAATAGCAAAATTAAATTAAATTTTGATGCTAGGGAAATGATAGGAAAAGCGTACAACAGAATTTAGCATACAACTAATGTAGGTAATTGGCACATTTTTAATGAAAAATAGAATATGGTGCCTGTCTAAGTTATCTAGTGCTGCTGTGATAGAAATACCACAAGTGGATGGCTTTACCAAAGAGAAATTGATTATTCCAAAGTTTAAGAGCGTAGATTTCAGGGTGCCAGCTCTAGGGGAAGGTATTCTTCCTCTGTTGGTTCTGGGAGAGGGTCCTTGAAATCAATCTTCCTCCGGTCTAGGGCTTCTCATCCCAGGAACCTTGGGTCCAGAGGACGTGCCTTGCTCACTGCACTGCTTTCTGGGTGTTATGAGGTCCTCCGTCTTTCTGCTCCATTCTCTGTTCTATATCTCAAAAGAGATTGATTTAAGATACAACCTAATCTTGTAGATTGAGTCCTGCCTCGTTAACATACCTCTCTCTAATCCTGCCTCATTAACATCATAGATGAAGGATTTACAACACATAGGAAAATCACAGCAGATGACAAAATGGTGGACAATCAGACAATACCGGGAATAATGGCCTAGCCAAATTGATTCACATTTTGGGGTGACAAATTCAACCCATGACTACACCGCAGGAGATAATACTATTAAATCACGCACTTAAGTCTGAATTAATTTTTCATCAAACTAATTTACAAAACATTTAACAGAAAAAGCAGTGGTATGTGTTGTCAAGGGAGAACTCCTACAAATCACAAACAAAAGAGACAGTCTAACATGTAAAGAGATGAACGATGCGAACCTACGTTCATTCACAGAACTAAAAATGTCTAATAACATAGAAGAAATGAAAAAAGTCACCAATAATTGTTGTTGTTAGGTGCCATTGAGTCAATTCCAGCTCATGGTACAACAGAATGAAACTCATAGTCCCTTGCAAGCACAACAGAAAGAAACACTGCCCAGTCCCGCAGCATCCTCACAATTCTCGTTATGCTTAAACCCATTGTTGCAGCCACTGTGTCAATACATCTCTTTGAGGGTCTTCCTCTTATTCACTGACCCTCTACTTTACAAAGCATGATGTCCTACTCCAGGGACTGATCTCTCCTGACAACTTGTCCAAAGTATATGAGTTTCGTCATCCTTGTTTCTAAGGGGCACTCTGGTTGTAGTTTTTCCAAGACAGATTTATTTGTTCTTTTGGCAATCCATAGTATATTCAGTTTTCTTCTCCAACACCACAAATCAAAGGTGTCGATACTTCTTTGGACTTTTTTATTCATTGGCCAGCTTTCACATGCTTTTGAGGTGATTGAGAACACTATGGCTTGGGTCAGGCACATCTTAGTCTTCAGGGTGACGTCTTTGCTTTTCAACTCTTTGCTTTTCAACACTTTAAAGAGGTTGTTTTTAGCAGATTTCTCCAATGCAAGGTGTCTTTTGATTTTCTGACTGCTGTTGATCATGGATCCAAGTAAAATGAAATCTTGGCAATTTCAATTTTTTTCCGTTTTATCCTGATGTTCGTTATTGGTCTAGTTGTGAAAATTTTTGTTTTCTTTATGTTGAGGTGTAATCCACACTGAAGGTTGTGGTCTTTGATTTCCATCAGTAAGTGCTTCAAGTCCTCTTCACTTTCTGCAAGCAAGGTCGTGTCATCTGCCTAGCAGATTTCTAATGACTCTTCCTGATGCCCTGTTCTTTCCTTAGTCCATCTCTCGGATTATTTGCTCAGCATACAGGCTGAATAGGTCTGGCGAAAGGATACAAACCTGATGCACACCTTCCCTGACTTTAAACCATGAAGCATCTCCTTGTTCTGTTGGAGTGACTGCCTCTTGATCTATGTACACGTTCCAAATGAGCACAACTAAGTGTTCTGGAATTCCCAGTCTTCACAATGTTATTCATAATTTGTTATGATCCACAGAGTTGAATGCCCTTTGCATAGTCAATAAAACACAGGTAAACATCTTTCTGGTATTCCCTGCTTTCAGCCAGGATCCATCTGACATCAGTGATGATATCCCTGGTTCCACATTCTCTTCTGTATCTGGCCTAAATTTCTGGTAGTTCCCTGTCAATATACTGCTGCAGCCGCTTTTGAATGATCTTCAGTAAAATTTTACTTGCATGTGATATTAATGATATTGTTCAATAATATGCACTTTTGGTGGGATCACTTTTCTTGGGAATAGGCATAAATATAGATTTCTTCTGGTTGATTGGCTAGGTAGCCAGCTGTATTCCACATTTCTTAGTGTAGAGGACTGAGTTCTTTCAGCACTGCATCCATTTGTTGAAACATCTCAAATGGTATTTCATCAGTTCCTGGAGCCTTGTTTTTCTCCAATGCCTACATTGCAGCTTGGAATTCTTCCTTCAGGACCATTAGTTTCTGCTCATATGGTGCTTCCTGAAATGGTTGAACATCAACCAATTCTTTTTGGTATAGTGACTCTGTGTATTCCTTTCATCGTCTTTTTTTTTATTTTTATTAACTTTTATTAAGCTTCAAGTGAACGTTTAGAAATCCAATCAGTCTGTCACGTATAAGTTTACATACATCTTACTCCGTACTCCCACTTGCTCTCCCCCTATTCAGTCAGCCCTTTCAGTCTCTCCTGTCGTGACAATTTTGCCGGCTTCCCTCACTCTCTATCCTCCCATCCCCCCTGCAGACAAGAGATGCCAACACACTCTCAAGTGTCCACCTGATATAATTAGCTCACTCTTCAGCAGCATCTCTCTCCCACCCACTGACCAGTCCCTTTCATGTCTGATGAGTTGTCTTCGGGGATGGTTCCTGTCCTGTGCCAACAGAAGGTCTGGGGAGCATGGCCGCCGGGATTCCTCTAGTCTCAGTAAGACCATTAAGAATGGTCTTTTTATGAGAATTTGGGGTCTGCATCCCACTGATCTCCTGCTCCCTCAGGGGTTCTCTGTTGTGCTCCCTGTCAGGGCAGTCATCGATTGTGGCCGGGCACCAACTAGTTCTTCTGGTCTCAGGATGATGTAGGTATCTGGTTCATGTGGCCCTTTCTGTCTCTTGGGCTCTTAGTTGTCGTGTGACCTTGGTGTTCTTCATTTTCCTTTGCTCCAGGTGGGTTGAGACCAATTGATGCATCTTAGATGGCCACTTGTTAGCATTTAAGACCCCAGATGCCACATTTCAAAGTGGGATGCAGAATGTTTTCATAATAGAATTATTTTGCCAATTGACTTAGAAGTCCCCTCAAACCATGGTCCCCAGACCCCTGCCCTTGCTCCGCTGACCTTTGAAGCATTCATTTTATCCCAGAAACTTCTTTGCTTTTGGTCCAGTCCAATTGAGCTGACCTTCCATGTATTGAGTGTTGTCCTTCCCTTCACCTAAAGCAGTTCTTATCTACTGATTAATCAATAAAAAACCCTCTCCCTCCCTCCCTCCCTCCCCCCCTCGTAACCACAAAAGTATGTGTTCTCCTCAGTTTTTACTATTTCTCAAGATCTTATAATAGTGGTCTTATACAATATTTGTCCTTTGCCTCTGACTAATTTCGCTCAGCATAATGCCTTCCAGGTTCCTCCATGTTGTGAAATGTTTCACAGATTCGTCACTGTTCTTTATCGATGGGTAGTATTCCATTGTGTGAATATACCACAATTTATTTACCCATTCATCCGTTGATGGACACCTTGGTTGCTTCCAGCTTTTTGCTATTGTAAACAGAGCTGCAATAAACATGGGTGTGCATATATCTGTTTGTGTGAAGGCTCTTGTTTCTCTAGGGTATATTCCGAGGAGTGGGATTTCTGGGTTGTATGGTAGTTCTATTTCTAACTGTTTAAGATAACGCCAGATAGATTTCCAAAGCGGTTGTACCGTTTTACATTCCCACCAGCAGTGTATAAGAGTTCCAATCTCTCCGCAGCCTCTCCAACATTTATTATTTTGTGTTTTTTGGATTAATGCCAGCCTTGTTGGTGTGAGATGGAATCTCATTGTAGTTTTAATTTGCATTTCTCTAATGGCTAATGATCGGGAGCATTTTCTCATGTATCTGTTGGCTGCCTGAATATCTTCTTTAGTGAAATGTGTGTTCATATCCTTTGCCCACTTCTTGATTGGGTTGTTTGTCTTTTTGTGGTTGAGTTTTGACAGAATCATGTAGATTTTAGAGATCAGGCGCTGGTCGGAGATGTCATAGCTGAAAATTCTTTCCCAGTCTGTAGGTGGTCTTTTTACTCTTTTGGTGAAGTCTTTAGATGAGCATAGGTGTCTGATTTTTAGGAGCTCCCAGTTATCGGGTTTCTCTTCATCATTTTTGGTAATGTTTTGTATTCTGTTTATGCCTTGTATTAGGGCTCCTAGGGTTGTCCCAAATTTTTCTTCCATGATCTTTATCGTTTTAGTCTTTATGTTTAGGTCTTTGATCCACTTGGAGTTAGTTTTTGTGCATGGTGTGAGGTATGGGTCCTGTTTCATTTTTTTGCAGGTGGATATCCAGTTATGCCAGCACCATTTCTTAAAAAGACTATCTTTTCCCCAATTAACTGACACTGGGCCTTTGTCAAATATCAGCTGCTCATACATGGATGGATTTATATCTGGGTTCTCAATTCTGTTCCATTGGTCTATGTGCATGTTGTTGTACCAGTACCAGGCTGTTTTGACTACTGTGGCTGTAGAATAGCTTCTGAAATGAGGTAGAGTGAGGCCTCCCACTTTCTTCTTCTTTTTCAGTAATGCTTTGCTTATCCAGGGCTTCTTTCCCTTCCATATGAAATTGGTGATTTGTTTCTCTATCCCCTTAAAATATGACATCGGAATTTGGATCGGAAGTGCGTTATATGTATAGATGGCTTTTGGTAGAATAGACATTTTTACTATGTTAAGTCTTCCTATCCATGAGCAAGGTATGTTTTTCCACTTAAGTATGTCCTTTTGAATTTCTTGTAGTAGAGCTTTGTAGTTTTCTTTGTATGGGTATTTTACATCCTTGGTAAGATTTATTCCTAAGTATTTTATCTTCTTGGGGGCGACTGTGAATGGTATTGATTTGGTGATTTCCTCTTCGGTGTTCTTTTTGTTGATGTAGAGGAATCCAAGTGATTTTTGTATGTTTATTTTATAACCTGAGACTCTGCCAAACTCTTCTATTAGTTTCAGTAGTTTTCTGGAGGATTCCTTAGGGTTTTCTGTGTACAAAGTATAAGATCATGTCATCTGCAAATAGTGATAACTTTACTTCCTCCTTGCCAATCCGGATACCCTTCATTTCTTTGTCTAGCCTAATTGCCCTGGCTAGGACTTCAAATACGATGTTGAATAAGAGCGGTGATAAAGGGCATCCTTGTCTGGTTCCCGTTCTCAAGGGAAATGCTTTCAGGTTCTCTCCATTTAGAGTGATATTGGCTGTTGGCTTTGCATAGATGCCCTTTATTATGTTGAGGAATTTTCCTTCAATTCCTATTTTGGTAAGAGTTTTTATCATAAATGGGTGTTGGACTTTGTCGAATGCCTTTTCTGCATCTATTGATAAGATCATGTGGTTTTTGTCTTTTGTTTTATTTATGTGATGGATTACATTAATGGTTTTTCTGATATTAAACCAGCCTTGCATACCTGGTATAAATCCCACTTGATTATGGTGAATTATTTTTTTGATGTGTTGCTGGATTCTATTGGCTAGAATTTGGTTGAGGATTTTTGCATCTATGTTCATGACGGATATAGGTCTATAATTTTCTTTTTTTGTAGTGTCTTTACCTGGTTTTGGTATCAGGGAGATGGTGGCTTCATAGAATGAGTTGGGTAGTATTCCGTCATTTTCTATGCTTTGAAATACTTTCAGTAGTAGTGGTGTTAAGTCTTCTCTGAAAGTTTGGTAGAACTCTGCAGTGAAGCTGTCCGGGCCAGGGCTTTTTTTTGTTGGGAGTTTTTTGATTACCGTTTCAATCTCTTTTTTTGTTATGGGTCTATTTAGTTGTTCTACTTCTGAATGTGTTAGTTTAGGTAGGTAGTGTTTTTCCAGGAATTCATCCATTTCTTCTAGGTTTGCAAATTTGTTAGAGTACAATTTTTCATAATAATCTGAAATGATTCTTTTAATTTCATTTGGTTCTCTTGTGATGTGGTCCTTCTCGTTTCTTATTCGGGTTATTTGTTTCCTTTTCTGTATTTCTTTAGTCAGTCTAGCCAATGGTTTATCAATTTTGTTATTTTTTTTAAAGAACCAGCTTTTGGCTTTGTTAATTCTTTCAATTGTTTTTCTGTTCTCTAATTCATTTAGTTCAGCTCTAATTTTTATTATTTGTTTTCTTCTGGTGCCTGATGGATTCTTTTGTTGCTCGCTTTCTATTTGTTCAAGTTGTAGGGACAGTTCTCTGATCTTAGCTCTTTCTTCTTTTTGTATGTGTGCATTTATCGACATAAATTGGCCTCTGAGCACTGCTTTTGCTGTGTCCCAGATGTTTTGATAGGAAGTATTTTCACTCTCGTTGCATTCTATGAATTTCCTTATTCCCTCCTTGATGTCTTCTATAACCCAATCTTTTTTCAGGAGGATATTGTTCATTTTCCAAGTATTTGATTTCTTTTCCCTAGTTTTTCTGTTATTGATTTCTATTTTTATTGCCTTGTGGTCTGAGAAGATGCTTTGTAATATTTCGATGTTTTGGACTCTGCAAAGGTTTGTTTTATGACCTAATATGTGGTCTATTCTAGAGAATGTTCCATGTGCGCTAGAAAAAAGAGTATACTTTGCAGCAGTTGGGTGGAGAGTTCTGTATAAGTCAATGAGGTCAAGTTGGTTGATTGTTGTAGGTAGGTCTTCCGTGTCTCTATTGAGCTTCTTACTGGATGTCCTGTCCTTCTCCGAAAGTGGTGTGTTGAAGTCTCCTACTATAATTGTGGAGGTGTCTATCTCACTTTTCAATTCTGTTAAAATTTGATTTATGTATCTTGCAGCCCTGTCATTGGGTGCATAAATATTTAATATGGTTATGTCTTCCTGATCAATTGTCCCTTTTATCATTATATAGTGTCCTTCTTTATCCTTTTTGGTGGATTTAAGTCTAAAGTCCATTTTGTCAGAAATTAATATTGCTACTCCTCTTCTTTTTTGCTTATTGTTTGCTTGATATTTTTTTTTCCATCCTTTGATTTTTAGTTTGTTTGTGTCTCTAAGTCTAAGGTGTGTCTCTTGTAGGCAGCATATAGATGGATCGTGTTTCTTTATCCAGTCCGTGACTCTCTGTCTCTTTATTGGTGCATTTAGTCTATTTACATTCAGCATAATTATAGATAAATAAGTTTTTAGTGCTGTCATTTTGATGCCTTTTTATGTGTGTTGTTGACAATTTCATTTTTCCACATACTTTTTTATGCTAAGATGTTTTTCTTAGTAAATTGTGAGATCCTCATTTTCATAGTGTTTGACTTTATGTTAGTTGAGTCATTACTTTTTTCTTGGCTTTTATCTTGAGTTATGGAGTTGTTATACCTTTTTGTGGTTACCTTATTATTTACCCCTATTTTTCTAAGTAAAAACCTAACTTGTATTGTTCTATATCGCCTTGTATCACTCTCCATATGGCAGTTCAATGCCTCCTGTATTTAGTCCCTCTTTTTGATTATTGTGATCTTTTACCTATTGACTTCCATGATTCCCTGTTATGTGTATTGTTTTTTTTAGTTAATCTTAGTTTGTTCCTTTTTGTGATTTCCCTATTTGAGTTGATATCAGGACGTTCTGTTTTGTGACCTTGTGTTGTGCTGGTATCTGATATTATTGGTTTTCTGACCAAACAATATCCTTTAGTATTTCTTGTAGCTTTGGTTTGGTTTTTGCAAATTCTCTAAACTTGTGTTTATCTGTAAATATCTTAATTTCGCCTTCATATTTCAGAGAGAATTTTGCTGGATATATGATCCTCGGCTGGCAGTTTTTCTCCTTCAGTGCTCTCTATATGTCGTCCCATTCCCTTCTTGCCTGCATTGTTTCTGCTGAGTAGAGGGAACTTAATCTTATTGATTCTCCCTTGAAGGAAACCTTTCTTTTCTCCCTGGCTGCTTTTAAAATTTTCTGTTTATCTTTGGTTTTGGCGAGTTGGATGATAATATGTCTTGGTGTTTTTCTTTTTGGATCAATCTTAAATGGGGTTCAATGAGCATCTTGGATAGATGTCCTTTCGTCTTTCATGATGTCAGGGAAGTTTTGTTTCAGGAATTCTTCACCTATTTTCTCTGTGTTTTCTGTCCCCCCTCCCTGTTCTGGGACTCCAATCACCCGCAAGTTATCCTTCTTGATGGAGTTCCAAATGATTCTTAGGGTTTCTTCATTTTTTTTAATTCTTTTATCTGATTTTTTTTTTCAGCTATGTTGGTGTTGATTCCCTGGTCCTCCAGATGTCCCAGTCTGCATTCTAATTGCTCAAGTCTGCTCCTCTGACTTCCTATTGCGTTGTCTAACTCTGTAATTTTATTGTTAATCTTTTGGATTTCTACATGCTGTCTCTCTATGGATTCTTGCAACTTACTAATTTTTCCACTATGTTCTTGAATAATCTTTTTGAGTTCTTCAACAGTTTTATCAGTGTGTTCCTTGGCTTTTTCTGCAGTTTGCCTTATTTTGTTTGTGATGTCTTGAAGCATTCTGTAAATTGGTTTTTTATATTCTGTGTCTGATAATTCCAGGATTATATCTTCATTTGGGAAAGATTTTGATTCTTTTGTTTGGGGGGTTGGAGAAGCTGTCATGGTCTACTTCTTTATGTGGTTTGATATGGACTGCTGTCTCCGAGCCATCACTGGGAAACTAGTTTTCCAGAAAGTCCGCTAAAAAAAAATGCAGTCAGATCCCTATCAGAGTTCTCCCTCTGGCTCAGGCAATTCGGATGTTAATGAAGCCGCCTGGGGAGGGTGGGGGAGGGATCAGAGAGATAGGAGAGTAGCACCTCAGAATATAGCCAGAGTTGCTTGTCTTGCTTGGAATGACTATTATATCTGAGATTCCCGCAGGGCGGGTCGCCTATGTGTGCTGGCTGTGTGGAGATTGCCCCCGGGGGGTCTGGCCCGCCGAAGTCATGGTCAGATCCTCTGCTGCCAGCCCCATGCCCAACGTCAAGGTTCCCCTGCTGGGACGGTGCACTCTCGACTCCAAAATCAGTCGCTGCCTCCTGGGGATTTCTCGTCCGGCCAGCCGCGTCGCCGTGCCGCCCCCGAGAACTGGCTGGGCTCCCCCCCGGGGTCAGTTCAGGTCAGTGGAGCAGCTCCCCGTGCTTGTGCCATGACCGCGTGTCCCGGCTGGGACGCTGTTCTCCCCACTCCAAGACCAGTCGCTGCCTCCCGGGGACTTCTCCCACCGGCTGTGTCGCCACGCCACCCAAGTGAACTGGCTGGGCCCCCTCCTGGGGTTATTTCAGGGGAGTGGAGCAGCTCTCCGTGCTTATGCTGTGCCTGCGCCCAGTCAAAATCCCGGCGGAACGGTTCCCTGGCTGGGACCCTGCTCTCCCAGCTCCAAGACCAGTCACTGCCTCCCGGGGACTTCTCCCACCAGCTGCTTCGCCACGCCACCGCGCGAACCGGCTGGGCCCCCTCCCGGGGTTAGTCCAGGGGAGTGGAGCAGCTCTCTGTGCTTGTACCGTGCCTGCACCCAGTCAAAATCCCGGCTGGACAGTTCCCCGGCTGGGACGCTGCTCTCCCCGCTCCAAGATCTGTCACTGCCTCCTGGGGACTTCTCCCACTGGCTGCGTCGCCATGCTGCCTGTGCGAACAGGCTGGGCCCCTCCCAGAGTGAGTTTGGGGGCTAGGGCTGGGCCCCTTGTTTGTACCGTCTGCTCCCCTGGGCTCTGCCCTAAGTCGGGCGCCAAAGGTTACCTGACTGGTACGCTGGCTCCAGGCTCTGAAAACAATCGCTGCTTCCCCATATTTGTTCGTTCTCCTCCGTCTCTAAATCTGTGTTTGTTTCAGAAAAATTTTAAATAATACTATGATAATCTTTTCTTTGAAAAAAATGAAATGTTTGTAAACTTTTATAAACATACAGAAATTCAGGGTATCCAAATTGGCCAAAACAATCTTGAAAGAAAACACAAAGTTGAAAGAGTTACATTTTCTAATTTCAGAACCTACAAATCTACAGTTATTAATCAAGACCATATGGTACAGGCATACAGATAGATATACAGACTATGAAATAGAGCTGAGAATGAAGAAACACAGCTATACATTTATGGTCACTTGTTTTCCAACAAGAGTACCAAAATAATTCAAAGGCAAAGGAACAGTCTTTTAACAAGGGGGATTGGAAAAACTGAATATCCACTTGCAAAATAATGAAGTTGGACTGCCTATCTCAATCCATATATCAAAATTAAACATCTTGCTTCAAAGAGTAAAATCAAGAAAGTGAAAACACACCCCTTCAAAATGGGGGAAAATATTTGCAAATCATATATCTGATAAGGGGTTTCTGACGAGAATATATAACTACTTCTTACAACTCAGTAATAAAGGCAAATAGTCCAAAGAAAAATTGGACAAATAATCTGACTAGACATTTCTCCAAAGAAAGCATACAAGTGGACAATGAGCACATGAAAATGGAATCAATAACATTTGTCATCAAAGATGTGTAAGCAAAAATCACCAGGAAATAAAACTTCGCACTCACCTTGTTGACTACAATCAAGACAAATAATGAAAAGGGTTGTCAAGAAAGTGGAGACCTGAGTCGACGGTGGTGAATTAATTTGGGTTGTGATAGAAAGACTGATGACACAATGTAAAGAGTGTAACCGAGATCACTGTATTGTACATGTATAAGTTGTGAATGTGTGTATGTTTTGCTGAGTCTATATTTTCACCAGAATCCCCGGTGGTGAGGTGGAAAAATAAATATTTAAAAAGAATTAGGAAAAAAAAAAGTACATGGAGAAATTGCAACCTTCATGCATGAACACACGCGGGGAGAGCAGATGGTAAGAGTGAAGGGTGATTGATGGGTAAGGGGCACAGGTTTCTTTGTAGAGTGATTAAAATGTTCTAAAATTAATCATGGTGATGGTTGTACAGCTCTGTGCGTATACTAACAACCATTGAATGGGATTGTCAAATTCAAGAATTGTTCGGCATGTGAATTACATGTCAATAAAGATTTTACCAGACACAAAAAGCCTTGAATCATGATATCCAAAAAAATGTTGATGCAAATGTGTAATTACTTTGTCTTTAGTCCTTGTGTCAAAGAGATCTGCAGTCACAAGTGGCCTCACCCTTGCCAATGTTATCAACACTATTCTGAAATCTATTATATGATATGGGTGACTCTGAAATATTAGGTCATCGATTCTTAGCTGTGTAATAATACTGATGATAAAAGGGACATTAAGTACCCTCAGGCAACCACAAGGTTCATCTACCCTTAGCTTTTTCCACTTGGCATCCACATGCTCTGACTATTCATACAATGTGTTTACTCTGATGGGTAAAAAGTGTAGTAGTTGTATTTTAACTTCTTGATTGATTTCTCCTGGGATATAAGTACAAGCAGTGGCAGAAGGGAACAGATTTTTGAAAGAAAGAAATTCATTTTTTTTTTTAAGATGTCAGCAAATAACTTATATCCTAAACCATTATCTGGCAACTCCTAGAGCCTTCAGATGATTCGTAGTGGAGGGACTATCAGTCAAATTTCACCCAGAAGAACAAATTTCACCCAGGAGAACTAATAACTTATTAAAGTAAGTAATTAGATGCTTACAATACCATTTTCCAGTGTGCTAGAAGAACAAGAGTCTGGAAAGATCATCACCTATTCCGGGTTTGCCTGCTGTTCAAAATTCAGGACATTTCTACTAATGCTCCTTAGGTCAGGAAACCCCATCATGGTTCACAGCTGTTCCACAGCCTTGGGGTGATTGTCTTAGAAAAACACCACATAGCATAGCGAAACATCATACCTGCTAAAGCTCATTCATCTTCCTACTACTGTTCAATGAAGAATGATATGACTTCTTTCTCTACTGTGTTTTCCCAATCCTAAAAGAGCGCATCTCCCTGACAGAATCTGACTCATACCCAGGACCCTAAAGCAAGGACCCTAGAAAATTTAATTCCAAGTGAAACATGGGAGAACATAGAAGACAGTGGTCAATGCTGGTGCCAAAAATGAAGACCAAATAATTTCCAACACAGACACAGAACTCCAGCTCAGAATTTGTCACTAGACAAGATAGAAACAAGTTAAAAAGAGGGCCTAGTAATGTCATATCAGCTTCTCATAAGCAGAGCTACCCAAAACCTTCTCCAGTTTCACATAAGTTCACACTTTCAGAATGTAAGTTTCTTCGAGAATTGGCAAACTAATTTGGCCGTTGCAAATAATTTGGTCAAGATCAAGGCATGGCACCTAAAATTCATATTTTCCTACTCAATCAATAAGCAACTGTCTCTGACTCTTTTTTGACTTTATTTATCCAATTTGACTCAACATTCATTTATCCAACAACAGGCAGCTTATCTTTCGTGTGTAGCATACCATGTCAGGCACTCTAGTGAATAATAATGTTAATAAGATACTGAATTTACTCTCAAAGATCTTAAGATTTAGTAGGGAACAATAAACATCTATAGTGTAAAAAAAAAAATTTTTTATAGTGTAGCATAGCAAAAATCCGAATGTGACAAGTGTCAAATGTCAACTATCAAGTTCACGTAATTTTTTTTTACAGTGAAAATAGCTTTTGCGCTTACTCTAATTGTATAAATAACTCATATTCCAGGTAAATAATTCAGATAATACAAAAAGTATAAATAAAATTAAGATAAATTTTCACCATCCTATGGTAAGCATTGGAAACGCTGGTGGTGGGTTATGGTAAGCACCGTTAAAACTTTAACAATTATAAGATCATATAACATCTTATCTTTGTGAATCTGTACACACAGATATTTTATTTTTACATAAATGATACATCATAATTCTATCAAATATGCCTTTTTTATAATTATACTTTTTTCTGGCCTTCCTCTGATTTCCTCCCTCCCCCCGCCCAACCAGCATGCAGCGGCACCCCACCTTCCTGTGAGTGGCGTTTATAACCTCATGTGTATCCTTCCCTTTCTTTCTCCACATACAAGCACATACACATACATAAGGGAGGTTGTCATGATTTGTTTTACTAAAGTGTATGATATGTCGTGGGGAATTATTTTTTGGATAAGTTATTGAATTCTATTGGCTAGAATTTTGTTGAGGATTTTTGCTTCTAAGTTTTTGAGGGATATAGGACTGTAATTTTCTTTTTTTTTGATGTCTTTACCTGGTTTTGGTATCAGGGATATGCTGGCTTCCTAGAATGAGTTTGAGAGTATTCCATCCTTTCTATGCTCTGAAATAGTAGTGTTGTTGACTCTTCTCTGAAAGTTTGGTAGAACTCTGCAGTGAAGCTGTCTGGGCCAGGGCTTTTTTTTGTTGGGAGAGTTTTGACTACCTTTTCAATCTCCTCTATTATTATGGATCTATTTAATTGTTCCACGTCTGTTTGTGTTAGTTCAGGCAGATAGTGTGTTTCTAGGAATTCATCCATTTCTTCCAGGTTTTCAAATTTGTTACAGTATAGTTTTTCATAGTAATCTGATATGGTTCTTTTAATTTCAGTTGGGTCTGTTGTAATATCGCCCATCTCATTTCTTATTCAGGTTATTTGCTTCCTCTCCTGTTTTTCTTTTGTCGCTTTGGCCAATGTTTAATCAATTTTTTTGATTTTTTCAAAGAACCAGCTTTTGATCTTGTTAATTCTTTCAATTGTTTTTTGTTTTCTATTTCACTTAGTTCTGCTCTAATTTTTATTATTTGTTTTCTTCTCATGTGTGAGGGTTTCTTTTGTTGCTCTCTTTCTATTTGATCAAGGCATAGGGATAGTTCTTTGATTTTGGTCCTTTCTTCTTTTTGGATGTGTGCATTTATTGATATAAATTGATCTCTGAGCAATGCTTTCACTGTGTCCCAAATGTTCTGATAGGAAGTGCTTTCATTCAATTGGATTCTATGAATTTCTTTATTCCATCCTTAATGTTTCCTATAATGCAGTCTTTTTTGAGCAGGGTATTGTTCAGTTTCCAAGTGCTTCATTTCTTTTCCCTGCTTTTCCTGTTATTGATTTCTACTTTTATGGCCTTATGGTCAGAGAAGATGCTTTGTAATACTTCAATGTTTTTGATTCTGCTAAGGCTTGCTTTATGACCTATTATGGTTCTATTCTACAGAATGTTCCATATACAATAGAAAAGAAAGTATACTTGGCTGCTGTTGGTTGGAGTGTTCTTTATATGTCTATGAGGTCAATTTGGTTGATTGTGACATTTAGATCTTCTGTGTCTTTATTGAGCTTCTATCTGGATATCCTGTCCTTCACCAAAAGTGGTGTGTTGAACTCTGCTACCATTATTGTGGAGCTATCTCACTTTTCAATGCCTATAGTTTGTTTTATGTATCTTGCAGCCCTTTCACTGGGTGCATAAATATTTAGTAGGGTCATAGCTTCTTGGTATATTGTCCCTTGAATCATTATATAGTGTCCTTCGTTATCCTTTATGATGGATTTAACTTTAAAGTCTATTTTGTCAGAAATTGATATTGCCACTCCTCCTCTTTTAGATTATTGTTTACTTGATATATATATTTCTATCCTTTGAGTTTTAGTTTGTTTTTTTCACCAAAATTTTTTTTTTTTTGGCTCTAAAATCTGAGATGGAGTTCTTTGTCTGTGTTGGAAATTATTTGGTCTTCATTTTTGGCACCAGCATTGACCACTGTCTTCTATGTTCTCCCATGTTTCACTTGGAATTAAATTTTCTAGGGTCCTTGCTTTAGGGTCCTGGGTATGAGTCAGATTCTGTCAGGGAGATGCGCTCTTTTAGGATTGGGAAAACACAGTAGAGAAAGAAGTCATATCATTCTTCATTGAACAGTAGTAGGAAGATGAATGAGCTTTAGCAGGTATGATGTTTCGCTATGCTATGTGGTGTTTTTCTAAGACAATCACCCCAAGGCTGTGGAACAGCTGTGAACCATGATGGGGTTTCCTGACCTAAGGAGCATTAGTAGAAATGTCCTGAATTTTGAACAGCAGGCAAACCCGGAATAGGTGATGATCTTTCCAGACTCTTGTTCTTCTAGCACACTGGAAAATGGTATTGTAAGCATCTAATTACTTACTTTAATAAGTTATTAGTTCTCCTGGGTGAAATTTGTTCTTCTGGGTGAAACTTGACTGATAGTCCCTCCACTACGAATCATCTGAAGGCTCTAGGAGTTGCCAGATAATGGTTTAGGATATAAGTTATTTGCTGACATCTTAAAAAAAAAAAAAAAAAATTTTTTTTTTTTTTTTTTTTACATTAGGACCCTCCTAACAACCTGCTGTACTTCTAAAGCTCCTTTGCTTCTAATTGTTTTCCTGGTTTTAATCTCCCATTCTGTACTTCACTGCTGTATTTTTGACTTTATTCAACATGTTTGCCATGACTTTTATTTCTTTGTATCCTGACTCCTGCAACCTGCATGTCCTCACTATAACTGATCTACTCATCTCTAAAATCTTATCTCCTGTGACCTCTGATTTTTAATTTTTTTTTTCCAGAGTTTATCTTACCTTTATTGATCTTGTGTCTTTGCCAGTCATTTTTAGCCACTGTCATCCATGACCTGGGATTCTAGAGTTTCACAAATAACAAATTTGCCTTTTGTAACCTCTGTGCACCAAATAAGAGTCAGCAGAAAAACACCAAAATAAAACTTGAGTGCATAAAGGACATAGAGTAAAACACCTGAATGGATAATAAACATACCAAAAAAAGGATCAACCAGTTTAATAGCGAAGGATTTGCCAATTAAACCAATGAGATACATTTCCATACACCTTGAATTGGTAAAAATTATTAACCACCTCAGGGAGGACGCTAAAGCATTGGTCACTGCAGTGTTGGTTTGCTGGGTGCATGAACAGAGTGGTGATGGGATGGCCCAACAGATTGGACTGTCATGAGCCAAGTGATCTAGCTACTGCTGCCACCCACAATCCAATCTGCTAGTATTCTGATTATACATTTGGGGAACAGGAAATTGACCACGGGTGGGACTGCAGGCCTAACGGACCTTCCATAAGCTGACTTTTGTTAGGACTCTGTTACTTGATTTCTATACACCCCACTTTCACATATTTGTTTTCAAAAGAAAACCATGCCTCTCACTCATCTGAATCTCATCAAAAGGCAGTGCTCAAAGGCACAAAAGCTTTTGGGATGTCAATACATGAGAAAAAATTTGAATATTGTCTGCTGTGCTAGTTTTCGAGTTACTGTATCTCAGCTCCAAATTCAGCTCTTTGCTATTGATTCTGGACCTTCTAAACATTCCTCTTTGCTAGCTGGTTGGATGGTAAGCTTTATCAATAGAAAGCACCAGAATGACATATCCCTGCCAAAGTCCCTCCCTGCTTTATTATTATTGAGTAATGGCTGTGATTATTGTTGAATTTTAAGATTATATATGAAAGTTCTGATTAGTATATTTGTATTACGTATCTTTTAATAAATATTTCATTTCAAATGGAAATTAACTCAGAAAACTCCTAACTTTATTGTCAGTCTCCAGCATAGAAAGACTCAGCTCCTTTTGTTCTTTTCAAGATTAAGTTCATAATCATTGATTTTTGTCTCCATCCACTGTGATACTTGCATATGCCTGCCGTTAAACATGAGACGTGAAATAAACAAAAGTAGCACACAGATGGTAAAGGTGAAGAAAGTTACCTTAATTCTGTCATTCTATGTGAAAACTTCAAGTTTTTATTTGCATTAAAAAGTTTTTGACTGCTGAGACATTTGAAAGTTGCTTGAAAAATCCTGAGGAAACAACCACATGGAAAATACTGCAATTTGTGGAATTCAATATGTAGTGGGATTTTTATGACTTTCTGCCACATGTACCTTCATGTTTATGGCATTTCCTAACAATATGTATATATATATGCCACTTTATGTGAAAAAAAAAACTTTCAAAATTAAAATGAATAAAAGTATTCTTTGATCATCCATGAGTAGACATAGATTGATGTATCTGACTGTATGGTCTAAGAATTGCAAGGAAAATAAATTTGAACAACATCATTAACAAAGGTACAGAAGTTATTTTTAAAAAACAGAAATCAATAGGAATTTGGCATAGGTAGTACATGTCAGGAAACCCTGGTGGGTAGTGGTTAAGTGCTAGGGCTGCTAACCAAAAGGTTGGCAGTTCAAATCCGTCAGGCGCTCCTTGGAAACTCTATGGGGCAGTTCTACTCTGTCCTATAGGTTCGCTATGAGTTGGAATCGGCTCGACGGCACTGGGTTTGGTTTTGTTTTTTTTTAGTACATGTCCAGCTTCATTACTGTCTCGGACTAGCGTGTAGGTATAATATTTCCCCTAAGTTAAAAAACAAAAACAAACCAATATTAACATAAGAAAAAAGCATTAATGCATTACTTTTTCTCTTTTGTATTGTAATATTTTATTTTTTACTATTTAGTGACATGATTCAAAGTTTAATAAAAGATGTAGAAGTTTAATAACGACAACATTCATTGTTTACTTTCTGACCATTATTGTTATAATTAATTTCATTTACAATTATTACTGAAAATATCTTTGTCATGTAGAAACGAAAACCAATACCAAACCAGATGCTGTCGGTATATTCCAAATCATGGAGGCCCGTTGTGTGCAGAGTAAAACTGCGCTCGATAGGGCTTTCACAGCTGTGATCTTTCA
Organism: Loxodonta africana; assembly: GCF_030014295.1. NCBI lineage: Eukaryota > Metazoa > Chordata > Mammalia > Proboscidea > Elephantidae > Loxodonta > Loxodonta africana. The sequence continues at coordinate 87,112,019 of NC_087346.1, forward strand.
GAAGCAGATCGCTAAGTTTTTCTTAGAGGGACTTCTGGGTGGTTTCAAATCATCAAACTTTGACTAGTCGAGTGCTTAACAGCTTATGCCACCCAGGGACTCCTAGGATGTCGTATAGAAGAGTTTTATAAATGTTTGCAGGTGTCAAAAATGCTGGCTAGACCTTTCCTCCATCCAGATGTTTAAACGATCTTTTATCAGGCAGAAGAAACTACAAAGGAATGGTTTCTTTCTTCTCTGCGGTTCATTATTTCTTCGTTCTAAGGTTCTGATTGCTGATATTCGAAGACTTTTTTGGAGATCTTTTTGCTCTATCAAATGCTTTAAAATGCATAGCTTTTAAAATTGTTGCAGGTAACAAAATTTGGCTCTTTCTCTGCAATTTACTTCTTCTACGCAATAGAGAGAAAAATCAACATAAAAGATTTAGATAGCATTCTGGTTTTCCTAGTCTAAGTATGGTAGGTTATTAAAGTAAGTGAATTGATAAGTTAAGGCCAGAATTAAGAGATATTATTACAGGAGCTTTTAACATTATAATTCAGAGACACTGGCCTAAACTTCTTGGGCCGCACCTATCATTCCTAATCAAGGGAAATATTCCTTTTATTTTGTGTCTTACTATCCAATTGGAAACACTGGTGGTGTAACAATTAAGAACTGTGGTTGTTAACCAAAAGTTTGGCAGTTCAAATCGACCCACCTGGCACTCCTTGGAAACCCTATGGGGCAGTCTACTCTGCTCTATAGTGCCGCTATTGGTCAGAATTGATTTGATGGCAATGGGTTGGGATTTTTTTGTTTTTCAATATCCAATTCCAAAGAGTCATTCAATAAAGGGAAAACAATGACTCAAGCATATTCAAGGGCAGTGTGAAAAATATTGTTACTCTTTCTAACCAAAGACTTCATAATATTACATAACTTTAGGGAGGAAGCCAATTAAAACCACTCAAAACTTCTGAAAGAGAGAAAAATTTCAGGAAGAAATACTTTATGTTTCATGAGGCATACATATATTTTGTATGAATGCACATCATTTATATAGAAAATGTTTCTGAAAATGCACAGTGGAAACATCAAGCTTCCTGATCTTTTCACATCAACAGGTTGTGGTTCTAGTGAGTTTCATGTTATTTTCCGGTTATAAAAACCTACATAACTCATCACTAACATAGAATTTTTTCCCAATTTACCAAATGAGAATAATACCTTGAATATAATCCACCTGATGGCTGGAACTATTTCAAGAGGAATACTGAGGAGAAATTTATTTAAAAACACACAAGATTTTTCTTCCTTAGGGAAGAATTAGCTAACACCAGCACAATAAACCAAGAGTAACATATCTTTGGAAATCAGAACAGGTTCAGCTCTTGCAAAATATGGAGGAGAATCTTTCCACAACTTGAACCATAACGGTTGAATTAAATATAAGGCTTTCACTTACCAAGCCTATTAGTCTTTTCTCTTAAAGAGGCCTACTATCTCTTTTTCTTCTTTCCTGCCTTAAAAAACTTTTGATAACCTAACAAGCAACATTTTATGACAAGAAAACTAACAATTGCCACACAAGCCAGTAGAAACCCAATCACATCCAGAGAGTGGTACTGGTACCAGGTGAGGCTGAGGGCGGCTGGGCGGAGGTGTTTGGCTCCTTTGTGGCGCATGACAAACTCGATCCAGAAGGCGGCTTGATCCAGGGGCTTAACAGGCTGATCATGATGAATGGCTGATAATCTCATAGCATTCTCTTTATAGCTGAAGAAAAATCAAATAGACATCAACTTAGAGAATAAAGCAGAAAAGATCAATAAGTAAAATTTTCATGCAGATGGTAAAAATATGTGCCACATTAGACTGGAAGAAAAATGTATTATTTTCCTCTGAGATGATGATAGACATTTTAGTACATGGGCTAGAACTTGTTGAATTCATAGGATTTCAAGATGGAAAGAAAGATAGAAGTTGGGGTAGGGCATGTATTTCTAGGATAGAGAATGGAATGTGCTAAATCTTAAAGACAAAAAAAATTAAAAGAAAAGAAAAACATCATCATCTGAGTGTGCAGAGTTTGAATTATCCAGTGAGGAATTGTTAATGAATCTGGTGTACAAGGTTCAAAATAATATCATTATCTGAAAATTGGAGGCAGGTCCATGATGAGGTCCAGGGACATTTCCAGGCAAGGCTGGTCAGGAATTGGTATTGAGTTTATATCAGTGATTGAGTGGTTAAAAATGTGAAAGTGAATCGCCTCGGTTTGAATCCTGATTCTGAAACTTACTAGCTGTCTGCTTTGTGCAAGTTATTTATTCTCTTTCTGCCTCAGTTGCCTCTTCATGGCTCAGTTGTCTCTTTGCTAAAATGAACTGGATGTGGATAGTGTTTTTTAATATGATTGTTGTGAAGAATAATGGGTGGAGTTTCAGAATACTTAGACTTGTTCCTAACATATAGTAGACTCTCAGTAAATGTTTGCTATTATTATTGTTGTTGTTGCTAGTTTTGTTATTTTAGAATCTGGAGAGTTCTCAACATTTCACTTTGAGGCATTGAAATTATATTTGTTTCATCCTTTTGCAAATGATTATGGTCAAGCAAGAAGAGTTAAAAAAGGCAAATGGTTTATGAACTCTGAATCCCTAAGTGCTAGAGTATGACATTGTCTTCCTTTCATGTACTTTGGACATGTTATCAAAGGGAACTGTCCCTGGAGAAGGATGTCATGTTTGGTAGAGGGTCAGCAAAAAAGAGGAAGACCCTCAGTGAGATGAATTGACACAGTGGGTGCAACAATGAGGTCTCACATAGCGATGATTGTGAGCACACTGCAGTACTGGGCAGTGTTTACTTCTGTTGTACACAGGATTGCTGTAAGTCAGAACGGACTCCATGACACCTAACAACCACCACATTCCAGTATTTATCTTTCAAATTAATCCCTTTTTTATTTTAAAACTCTTCCGAATATAATCAAAATAATCACACCAAAAGAACCAAGACTTTTCATACAGTTATGACAGCAATGGGTTTCGTTTGATATCCTCATTTTTCATGGTTCCAATTGCATAAATTTTCAGCCCTGGTTGTTTAACGAAACCCTGGCGGTTAAGTGGTACGGCTCCTAACCAAAAGACCAGCAGTTCGAATCTACCAGGCTTTCCTTGGCAACGCTATGGGGCAGGTCTACTCTGTCCTATAGGGTCAGTATGAGCCGGAACCGACTCCGTGGCAATGGCTTTGTTTTGTTTGGTTTTAGTTGTTTACCATTTCCGGTAATGAGAGCTAAATATTAGGATAGACATTATGGGAAGCGTTAAATGTAATAGAAATTTGAGGTTGATTATCTCTTGCTGATTTACTTAAAAGTTTAGAATAGTTTAAAAGAATTAATGAGCCTCATGCTGAGAGAAAGTTACATGGCCTTGCATAGTCCTGTTGTTTTTAACATTAATGGTACCTATTTCAACTTTGGTCTCATCTTGTAATTCTTCCAGGTCCAACTTCAGTAATTGTTCTCATTCTCCTTACTGGCTTTTTCAAAACTTCGTCCTTGTTCTCAAACCTCTCATTGTCCTCAAACCTCTGACAAATCATTTCCCCAACATCACCCTAGCCTCCAAAAGTAAAAACCTATTAAAACTACTCACGATGGGTCATAGATAACTGTCTTCAAAGCATTGAGTAAATCTGTACTTGTCATTGTGTCCATGTCCAGACTCACTGCTGCCCCCTTGACCTTCATATGAGCAATGTTGTCAGGTTGATCAGCAAACAAGGGAATGCCCACCATAGGGATCCCATGGTAGATAGCCTCATAGATGCCATTGGCTCCACCATGAGTTATGAAAGCTTTGGTCTTTGGATGACCTAGGAAGGGGTGAAATTTAGCAAAATTATTCATTATAATTCTTAGAAATAAAATGGGAAATATAGGGAGCTCAATGAGGTAGTTTTTTTTAGAAAACAGGTTATCATGCCCATGAAACTATATATAAATTGTTTTTAGATCTTTGAGCAGGAAGCAACTAGGCCTACTGCAGTAGTAAATGAGGGCTTCATGAAAGAAATGATGTGTGCCTGGACACTTGAAAGGAGAATAGAAGATTATCAGGCGGACAAGTTGAAGGAGAATATTCTGGGCAAAAGTAACAAATGAACAAAAAAGGGGACACATTAGAGCATATTGTCTTACAGAAAGAGAGAAAAAAGATGCCATCTGATAAGTGGTGTGTTCAAGGAAGGAGGAAGTATGATCATGGTGGTGCTGGGTTCAGAAGAAGGGATGGTGATCCTTTATCATGAAACATTTCATCACTTCGTGATAAAGATTGTGGATATTTTCCTATGCAAAATGGGGGGGGGTCACTGGTTCTAAAGGAGGTGCTCTTACTGTTCAGCAGCATTTGAAATACTGCTTCAGCAATGGAAAGAATAGGTATGCGGTAAGAGTATTAGGATGATGATCCAGGAGGCTTTTTAAAAATTTCATTTGAGAAGTGATTACACTTTGAAATACGGATACCTTACTTCTGGCCAAAAGATTGTGACTGTATATAATAAAATGCCAATTATTATATTTCATCTTTTTCCCTCCAGAACTAGAAAATAAATATACAGAACTTATGCTTTAGCTTTTAAATTCTTCTATAATAAATGCTCAAGAATTGATTTTCTGTTCAACTATTATCCCTCTGATTAGCTGTTACCCATATTTTCATTATTTGTTCTCTAGTCTTACCAAGAAGGTCATTCTGGGGAATCCACGTATAGAGCCGAGTATTGGGTCCTAAGGTATCTGGTTTCTTGCCATCAAATCGCCACAACACCTATGAAGATGAAGAAAATACTTTATTCCATTAATAGAACTGAAAAGTTATAGGAAGTTAGAATTTTGTAAACATGAAAAAGCCATCTAGTCAAACCCCTTCCTATGACAGAGGAAATGAGAACAAAGATGCTAGAAATCAGAACTACTAAAACACTGAAGTAAATAGGAATACTCAGGTTGAAGGAACTTATTTTTATGTAGCATCAGGTAATTATCTAATAAGTAACTATGATGTTTCTCCCATGGTAGCCAAAAACATTGAGATTAGCAATGACAAATTCAAGCATTTGGGGAATTGTTAGGCAGTCATACATCTCATGTGAAAAACAGTGTGCATTCCCAATGATATACATATTTAAGTTCTCATATCTATGCGTTACCCTAGCTCTCATTTCCTAAATTTCATTTTAAACTGTTTCTTTATTGCTTTTTGAATGACTTGGAAGGGAATTAACTTCTGTTCACTTATTCCAGACTTTCAGAAGTAGATTACTGGATTCTTCTTCCTAGTCTGTCTTAGTCTGGAAGCTCAGCTGAAACCTGTCCTTCATCGGTGACCCTGCTAGTATCTGAATACCGGTGGCATAGCTTCCAGCACCACAGCAACCCTCAAGCCCTCACAGTAGGACACACTGACAGACACGTGGGGGGCTATCATAATAGTTACAGAAAATTTCCGTAACCAGACCCTTGCAGAGTTGAAAAGACTAGCAAAGTAGTTGGTCACCGTTACAGCACTTTATCTAACCTTTTGTGGAATCTGAGCAAGGGCTGATGCAATCACATGGGCCCTTTCTTCTGTGAGGTTACTGACCATTGACCCAAGAGTAAACACCACCACACCGTGTTTTCCAGAGCTCTGGACAAACTCTTCTATTTCCTGTGAAGACAGCATTTGCTTCATCATGAAACGGCAACAAAATATTGAACAATATTTAAAGTTTTGGGCATAAAAAACTTAAGAGATAAAATCAAGAACTGATAACTAAAACCAAACCCACTGCTGTAGAATCAGTTCCGACTCGTGAACAAATCTCCACAGAGTTTCTATTTCCATGGTAACATTTAAGGATGCAGATCTCCAAACCATTCTTCGATGGTGCCACTGAGTAGACTAGAACTGCGAATCTTTGGTTTAGTACACAAGGTTGAACCGTTTGTGCTACCCAGGGATTTTTATTGACAGAGGAAAATTGTTAGACTAGTGGCTGCTTTTTTACAACACTAATCAGTCAGTTCCTTTGGAAGGAGATGTGTGATTTGAGGTCTATGGCCTTTATTAGGTATATTTATGTGGGTGTGGGGGGGTGGGGTGTGATATAAGCAAGAAATGAAATTAAGCAGTCACACAGTAGTGAGAACGACCCTCACTCTTCATTTACAGTTATTAATTACTAGTATATATTCTTGGAAGGAGACACAATAGCAGGATCTTAACTCAGCTACCAGGTCAGTATAAATAATTGCCGTGCTTGGCTGTCAACCAAAGTTTGGAAGTTCAAATCCATCTAGAGTTGCCCTAAAAGAAAGTCATGGTGATCTATTTTTGAAAAATAAGCCAGTGAAAACTCTATGGAGCACAGTTCTACTCTGATACACACGAGGGCACCATGAGTTGGAATCAACTCAATAGCAGCTGTTTGGTTATAGTTCTACCAAATCACATGTGTTTATTCCAGAAGGTTTTCTGAAGAGTTCTTTTGGCTGGGAGTCATTAGGATTTTACTTCACGACTAGGAACACCAAGGAAAAATTAGTTATGGTGGGGGCGATTGTATGTTTCTCTCAGTTACATAATCCTTTATGTCATACCTTAAACTTTCCCAGATATTCCTCTAATATACCATTTAATGTCCAGAGGTTAAGATTCTCTAACATTCAAAAAAACTTTTGAGTTTAGAATTCTGTGAAATAGTCATAAAATTTCCATTTATAATCCACAAATACACATTTGTAATTATGTATCAGAATGTCCATATTTCTCGGCTTCTTCCTTGTGATATTTCTTGACCTGAAGTCATCTTATGAAACTGATGTTTCTGTGGAATCTGCTGTGCATAACTGTGGCTCAAAGAGACCTTCATTAACATCTCACTATGTCCGGGGGAGAGCACTCTCTCCCCAGTGGGAGAGGTACACTGGGCCTTTCTCCAGAAGGGATCTGGTTACCCACTTGAGAAGCTCACTTGGAACTATATAGAGTTTCTGGTGAAGACATGTTCATCTGGAATTCTTTGAGAATTATTCTGACTTGTGCTCCCTTTGCAGCGCAAGATGGACCCTGATAGTTCTGTAGTAATACAGTTTTTCTTTATACATTAATCACTTACTTGGACTGGTTCGTTCTAAATTCTGTGACATCTTAATAAAAATAATACAAACACATTGCAAAAAATTTTGGATAAGCATGAAAAATGTAAAAGAGAAAGTTCCACCCATAAATTTCATCCTGAAAGTGTTTAAACTCTGTACCCATTCATTCTCGTGTTTATATTATCCATATGCAGACATGTATTTAAAAACAAACAAAAAAAACTGTTGCCATAAAGCCAATTCCACTCATAGCGACCATATAGGACAGAGTAGAACTGCCCCATTGAGTTTCCAAGGAGCCCCTAGTAGATTCAAACTGCCAATCTTTTGGTTAGCAGCCATAGCTCTTAACCACTATGCCATTAGGGTTACTGATGTATACATATGGCAGATATTTAGAAAACTGTAATCTCACTGTATACACCTTTTTTTCTACAATAAATTTGGCATCATATTGTTTTTAACAATTTGTCTCTTGGTTCCCAACTCATCTTATATAATGATTGATTTTGTGTAATCAAGCATTCTTTGATGGAATGAATGCAATAATGTGGATACACATAAGTTATTTAACCTCTCATAAATGTTGGAATTTGAATTACTGTCAACGTTTGTTTACTTTTATAAATAACACTGCCATACAGATTGATTCTGCACCACTAATTTTTTTTTTTTTTGTCTGTGTAGGTTCATATAAGCATATAATGAGGTCAAAGACTGTAATTATTTGTAAATCTTTTGATGCATTTTGCCAAATGTTTCCTTTTCTTGATAAAAACTGAAATAATCTGAGAGTCTGATAATTAATGGAAAAGCAAGTAATATGGGGGAAATAATCACTTTTTATAATAATGGAAAACTATTCACATCATTGACTTGGATTCAAATCTTGTTTCTACAATGTGAATAACAACCACTGTAAATGTTTATTTTAAGTATTACACTATTATTCATCCTTTCTTTCCTTCTCCTACTAAGACTGTCATTTTCCATTAATGTGAATGGGAAAATTGTCCATGAATAAGGTTAGACCGCAGAAACAGTTATTAATCTTACTGCAGCATTTGCACCCTTTGAAAGACATTATATATATATATATATGTATATATATATATATATTCTAAGCAATTTATACTCAAAATAACTATTGAGTTTTAATCCTTGAAGAGGGTTTCAGTTTCATGTTGCTGCCAATAAGAAGAGAGACAAAACAGATCTTTTAATAGATTATATACTAGTGCAATAAAGAATGTCTGTTTTTTATTTAAGTCTTAAAGGTGTAGGAGTAATTTAAAATCTATTCTTGCTGTCCTTCATAAGGAATATTACCCTATATGCTGACAGAATTATTTTGTAAGTTCAGACCAAGGGAAATTTTCAGATACAAGTAGCAGAAATTCTTTAGTCTTTATTATGTGTACAGAACTTTTTTGTGTTCATTATATGCACAGGATACATTTTCTGTGTTCATTCTATCACGCAGCTATGCTACAGACATGCATATACTCAAAGGGGAGCTGTGGTGCTGCAATGGCTAAATGTATGGCTGCTAAACAAAAGATGAGCAGTTGGAATCCACCAGCCCATCCTTGGAAATCCTGTGGAGTGAGTTTGGTTTTTTTTTTTCCTTTACTCAAAGGGAGTTTTACTGTGGTTTCCTGTAGGGTTGGTGTATGGTAGAAAACACTTCCTCTGGTAGGCTAAACCAACCCTTTTATTCTCAAAGATGTAAAACTGTGAGGCTTCAAATGATGAACGGTTTCAATGCTGTAAACTAAGGGTGCAAGCAAGTTCACTGGGCTTTGTCTACAAATGTTGTTGGGAACACCCATTTATATTCGCCCACTTATACTGGTTAGGAATGGTCTTCCCCTTAGGTATAAAACAGATGAAGAGCCTAAATCCTTAAAACAAAATTTAAGGATTTTCACCTGCTCATCTGGTTGCTAAGACGTATACCTCCACTTTTAAAATCGTCACAGGATATCTGTTCTTTAGGACTTTGCTAGAGAATATAATTTTGATCTACTGGAAAACCAATTCTTATTAAATGAGAAGTATATTTAAAGTGCCTGACACATATGAAATGATTAATAGTATTAGTAATAGTAACAAAAATAGCAATAACTACAGTAGCTAATATCACTTTTGGATTACTGTGTGCCAGAGGCATTTGGAGTGTTTTATATATATTAACGAATATTTTCTTACAACAATCATATGAGGTTGGTAGTATCATAGGAATAGTGTTCACTCCATGACCATTCTAGTTTCCCATCATCTGGTGCCTGATTGCCTGAAACAATCTCCTAAAAGGTCCACCATTCTAGTCTTGGTTCTTCTCAATCCAATCCAGTAACTGCATCTTGAGGGCTCTTTTGTAAAAGAAACCTGCTCATATCTCTCCCTTGATTAATTCTTTCCACTGGCTCCCCAAAGCCCTTAATAGGTGCTTCAAACTCCTTCTGGATCCAACTAAGTTCTTCCACATCATCTGCCTCTTTACACCTCCTCTTCCTGCTCATTAGGAGATCTTGGGGACTGCCATTATTACTATAGCTGCTTCCATTTTGTCCTCCTATTTCCCCCACCTTCTCTACCTCTTCCTGCACACCCTTTACCTTAATTATCAATGACTCTGGGTTACTTTCTATGATTCCTGCTGCGTGTTCCTTAGCCTTGTGGTCTTTCCTTACTATAACACTTTTCACGCTGCATGTTTACTACTTGCTTTGGTTCTATTTTTCCAACTAGAATATTAGATGTGTGTGCGTGAGGTGGGATATGGGAGGGGGCAGGGACCATGTCTGTTTAATTTCTGTTTATATCCAACCAGCACTAGTTTACCTGGGATGTGGTTGTTGTTAGGTGCCGTCAAGTCGGTTCCGACTCATAGCGACCCTATGCACAACAGAACGAAACACTGCCCAGTCCTGCGCCATCCTTACAATCCTTGTTATGCTTGAGCTCGTTGTTGCAGCCACTGTGTCAATCCACCTCGTTGAGAGTCTTCCTCTTTTCCGCTGACCCTGTACTCTGCCAAGCAGGATGTCCTTCTCCAGGGACTGATCCCTCCTAACAACATGTCCAAAGCATGTAAGACGCAGTCTCGCCATCCTTGTTTCTAAGGAGCATTCTGGTTGTACTTATCCTAAGACAGATTTGTTCATTCTTTTGGTAACACCACAATCCAAAGACATCAACCTTCTTCAGTCTTCTTTATTCATTGTCCAGCTTTCACATGCATAGGATGCTATTGAAAATACCAAGGCTTGGGTCAGGCGCACCATAGTCTTCAGGGTGACATCTTTGCTCTTCAACACTTTGAAAAGGTCCTTTGCAGCAGATTTGTCCGATGCAATGCGTCTTTTGATTTCTTGACTGCTGCTTCCATGGCTGTTGATTGTGGATCCAAGTAAAATGAAATCCTTGACAACTCCAATCTTTTCTCCGTTTATCATGGTGTTGCTCATTAGTCTCGAACTGCCCTTTGAAATCCTCTGTTCAGTTCTGTTACTTCATGAATTCTTCCTTTTGCTTTAGCTTTTTGACTCTCAATAGCAAGTTTCAGAGTCTCCTCTGACATCCACTTTGGTCTTTTCTTTCTTTCCTGTCTTTTCAGGGACCTCTTGCTTTCTTCACGGATGATGTCTTTGATGTCTTTCCACAACTCGTCCGGTCTTCGGTCACTAGTGTTCAATGCATCAGATCTATTCTTGAGGTGGTCTCTAAATTCAGGTGGAATATACTCAAGGTTATATTTTGGCTCTCGTGGACTTGCTCTGAGTTTCTTCACTTTCAGCTTGAACTTGAATACGAGCAATTGATGGTCTGTTCCACAGTCGGCCCCTGGCCTTGTTCTAACTGATGATATTGAGCTTTTCCATTGTCTCATTCCACAGATGTAGTCAATTTGATTTCTGTGTGTTCCATCTGGCGAGGTCCATGTGTATAGTCGCCATTTATGTTGGTGAAAGAAGGTATTCGCAATGAAGAAATCGTCGGTCTTGCAAAATTCTATCATTCGATCTTTGGCATTGTTTCTATCACCAAAGCCATATTTTCCAGCTACTGATCCTTCTTTGCTTCCAGTTCTCGCATTCCAATCACCAGTAATTATCAATGCATCTTGATTCCATGTTCAATCAATTTCAGACTCTAGCAGCTGATAAAATCTTCTATTTCTTCATCTTTGGCCCTAGTGGTTGGTGCGTAAATTTGAATAATAGTCATATTAACTCGTCTTCCTTGTAGGCGTATGGGTATTATCCTATCACGGATAGCGTTGTACTTCAGGATAGATCTTGAAACATTCTTTTTGACAAAGAATGCAACACCATTCCTCTTCAAGTTGTCATTCCCAACATAGTAGGCTATATGATTGTCCAATTCAAAACGGCCAATACCAGTCCATTTCAGCTCACTAATGCCTAGGATATTGATGTTTATGCATTCCATTTCATTTTTGACAATTTCCAATCTTCCTAGATTCATACTTCATACGCTCCAGGTTCCGATTATTAATGGAGTATGGTAGTCACTCTAAAAATAATCTGTGAATGAATGACTGATACTTTCTTATCTGCTGAATAATGAAGGCTTTAATTTATTAGACTATTGTCAAAATCTCACAGGTGTCCCACTTATTTCTGTCGTGGTAATGATATTCAGATACTTGTGGTGGCATGGAAATATATGAATTTCTGACTTGTCGGTCACTTTTGCACACTTCTCAAATCTTTCTTACTTAGTCAAACATTCTGATGAAGAAAGTAGAATCATTTTAACTGAAAATACTAAACCAACTGTAATAAGTTTACCTTAGGCAAGGGATTGGCAGGTTTGCAGTGGAGCCCTCCAACAAAGTGAAAATGTGGCAAGAAAGGGCGCGGAAATTGAAAATCCCAATAGTTTCGAACGAGCCATATTTCAGCTTTCCCCATTGTCTCAAATAATGTAGTTGGTCTTCCTGCAAAGAAAAGAGAAAACAAACAGTAGAGGAAACTTGAAAAAATTGACATCCAAACATCCAAGTGTTCTTCTGAGGGTTGCTTGCAATAACTGGTTAAAGATGTTTAAAAGTGTGAGAGGAGCCTTACATCTCTAATGTCACATCAGTGCTTTCACCACCATAAGCAGTTGTTAAACCTAAGCCACTGTAGAGTTAAATATGTATTTAGATTATCTAAAGTTGCAAATGTAACAGGTCTACAAATGCAAACAACTGGAATTTGAACTCCTCAATCAATTAAGCCTGCCATAGCCACAGAAATACCTTTCCCAGAAGTACTCAGCCTAGTTTCTAGAAATTAGCAAGCCAATCCTTGACATTCAGTTTCCCAACGAAAATTTGAGGTTTTTGTGAGTATGGCTCAATTCCTTGTACCGACTATGGCATTCAGTTCAAGTGAAGAGCTGAACTATATTTCATTATTAAATAGAACTGTATGCAAGTAAATTCTGTAAATTTTCAAAAAATTATGGAGATAAGTGTGCTCACTATGGATTTTTTTAAACAGAGACATAGTTTACAAAAAAATCAGACTGATAACTTATATGTCAACCGCTGCACAACTTCAGAGACATGTAAGACAGGTGATTTGTAAGCACTTAGTGAAGAAATGTGGAATCATTAGAAATCTCAGGGTCTACTAGGCACAAGTTATGTAGAATTATATTATTTTGATTATGGCTGTTTGGCTAGCAGATTAATAAAATATTGTAGATACAAATTATAATTTTTGAATCTGGCATAAAGCCAGTGTATCTTTCAACTGAGAAGGAATCCTGAGAAGTTACTATGGAAAAATATTCTATTTAATCAATAAAAAAACTGAGCTACACAAGTATTTTCCCCAATGCTACATACATAGTTATGCTAGAAATATGTAGCACTCTTCAATCCTCATGTTTATGTTCATCCAGACATTCATGGAAATATAAAATGACTTTTTTAAAGACAAAAACTACAATAAAATGGATATGTAATTAATTAAAGAAATTCCAAGCATCTTAAATTTGGGGGTTTCTGATTCTTGGGAGTCCCCTGTCCTAGTGATTAGCTACCAGGTTCTTCTAACTGATTCTGTAATAGAAGGCTGTCTATAATATTTGTGAGTTAGATAGATCATATTTTCATTTCATCTTTATTTACAAAAAAAAAAATTTTTTCCCTCTGGCTTTTTGTTTACACAAACTCACCTTCAAAGGCACAAGAAAAGTTAGGACTTCCTTCTACCAACTAAAAACGTAACTTACCTAGTACTTTACTGTAAAACTGATTCCACTTCTTTTCATTATATGCCTGGAACCAAAAGTCAAAATAAAGCACATATATCATATTTTTTACCCTCTCCGTGAATGTCATTCGATCAGGTAATTCTGACATAACAATAGGTACGTAAGAAGGAGGGGTCGAAAGTCCTCCGCTATACTTTTCAATTGTGTAGCCAAATGTGAACCTGACACTATACACAAAGGGTATTTTAAGTAGCTCCGCCAACAGCTCACCACAAGGGACAACAGCATCTGCAAGAACGACATCAAACCTTGATTCTTGTAGTTTCATCATAAGTTTCTTGTTAAAAACTACATCTTTACAAAACCTTTCAATGCAGTCAGAAAATTCCCAAAGGATTTCTTGTAATACTGAAAAATGTGTCCAAAATGTATCTTTTGGCATATCATATGTCCATTTCCTGATCAACTTCATGAAAAGAAACTCAAAATCATCTTTAGTAAGAGATGCAGGATAAACCTCAAATTTAATAGCAGATGGTTTGCTGGGATCAATAAGAATGGAAGCTGAAGACGTTAGAACAGTCACCTCATGACCCCTCTGAGTAAGTTCATCCACTATTGTCTTCATATTCATCCAATGGCTATATTCTACTGGCCACACCAGCACTTTTCCACAAATTCCAGAGCTAAAGTAACAACTCAGTTGTATCAGCAGAAGGACTGAAATCCATTTCGTAGACATCTTGGTCAAATGAATTTCTTTCTTTCAAAAATCTGTTCCCTTCTGCCACTGCTTGTACTTATATCCCAGGAGAAATCAATCAAGAAGTTAAAATACAACTACTACACTTTTTACCCATCAGAGTAAACACATTGTATGAATAGTCAGAGCATGTGGATGCCAAGTGGAAAAAGCTAAGGGTAGATGAACCTTGTGGTTGCCTGAGGGTACTTAATGTCCCTTTTATCATCAGTATTATTACACAGCTAAGAATCGATGACCTAATATTTCAGAGTCACCCATATCATATAATAGATTTCAGAATAGTGTTGATAACATTGGCCAGGGTGAGGCCACTTGTGACTGCAGATCTCTTTGACACAAGAACTAAAGACAAAGTAATTACACATTTGCATCAACATTTTTTTGGATATCATGATTCAAGGCTTTTTGTGTCTGGTAAAATCTTTATTGACATGTAATTCACATGCCAAACAATTCTTGAATTTGACAATCCCATTCAATGGTTGTTAGTATACGCACAGAGCTGTACAACCATCACCATGATTAATTTTAGAACATTTTAATCACTCTACAAAGAAACCTGTGCCCCTTACCCATCAATCACCCTTCACTCTTACCATCTGCTCTCCCCGCGTGTGTTCATGCATGAAGGTTGCAATTTCTCCATGTACTTTTTTTTTTCCTAATTCTTTTTAAATATTTATTTTTCCACCTCACCACCGGGGATTCTGGTGAAAATATAGACTCAGCAAAACATACACACATTCACAACTTATACATGTACAATACAGTGATCTCGGTTACACTCTTTACATTGTGTCATCAGTCTTTCTATCACAACCCAAATTAATTCACCACCGTCGACTCAGGTCTCCACTTTCTTGACAACCCTTTTCATTATTTGTCTTGATTGTAGTCAACAAGGTGAGTGTGAAGTTTTATTTCCTGGTGATTTTTGCTTACACATCTTTGATGACAAATGTTATTGATTCCATTTTCATGTGCTCATTGTCCACTTGTATGCTTTCTTTGGAGAAATGTCTAGTCAGATTATTTGTCCAATTTTTCTTTGGACTATTTGCCTTTATTACTGAGTTGTAAGAAGTAGTTATATATTCTCGTCAGAAACCCCTTATCAGATATATGATTTGCAAATATTTTCCCCCATTTTGAAGGGGTGTGTTTTCACTTTCTTGATTTTACTCTTTGAAGCAAGATGTTTAATTTTGATATATGGATTGAGATAGGCAGTCCAACTTCATTATTTTGCAAGTGGATATTCAGTTTTTCCAATCCCCCTTGTTAAAAGACTGTTCCTTTGCCTTTGAATTATTTTGGTACTCTTGTTGGAAAACAAGTGACCATAAATGTATAGCTGTGTTTCTTCATTCTCAGCTCTATTTCATAGTCTGTATATCTATCTGTATGCCTGTACCATATGGTCTTGATTAATAACTGTAGATTTGTAGGTTCTGAAATTAGAAAATGTAACTCTTTCAACTTTGTGTTTTCTTTCAAGATTGTTTTGGCCAATTTGGATACCCTGAATTTCTGTATGTTTATAAAAGTTTACAAACATTTCATTTTTTTCAAAGAAAAGATTATCATAGTATTATTTAAAATTTTTCTGAAACTGTTTTTTACAAAGCAATGTGACCTGGACAACATTCAACAATATTGCCTGTAATCAACCTGCCTATTCTCTTTAAGGACTATATATTTTATCCCTTTCGTTACAGGTAAGTGTGTTCTCTGATTGACACCCGTTTAGGTACTGTAGGGAGCATCTGGCCATACATCTCATATATACTCATGTTCAAGTATTTTTGCAGCACAAGTTCCAGTTCCTACATGTAGAATTACTGTGTCAAACCAATTTCATTTGGAATGATTATTCCATATTACACTCCTTCAAACATAGTTTTCTCAGATTCTTGTTTTACAAATCTGTGCCAAATTAGATTATTGTCTTAATTTTCATTTCCCTAATTATGAGGGATGGAAAACCAAAAAAGAAGAACAAGCTCAGCACTTCTCAAGCTGAAGAACTAAGGAAAAAATTCAAGCTTCGAGTTGCAATATTGAAGGATTCTACAGGGAAAATATTAAATGACTCAGGAAGTATTAAAAGACGATGAGAGGCGGGGCCAAGATGGCGGACTAGGTAGACGCTACCTCGGATCCCTCTTGCAACAAAGACTCGGAAAAACAAGTGAATCGATCACATACATAACAATCTACGAACCCTGAACAACAAACACAGATTTAGAGACGGAGGAGAACGAACAAATATGGGGAAGCAGCGATTGTTTTCAGAGCCTGGAGCCAGCGTACCAGTCAGGTAACCTTTGGCGCCCGACTTAGGGCAGAGCCCAGGGGAGCAGACGGTACAAACAAGGGGCCCAGCCCTAGCCACCAAACTCACTCCGGGAGGGGGCCAGCTGGTTCGCGCGGGCAGCGTGGCGACGCAGCCGGTGGGAGAAGTCCCTGGGAGGCAGTGACTGACCTTGGAGCGGGGAGAGCAGCGTCCCAGCTGGGGAACTGTCCCGCCGGGATTTTGACTGGGCGCAGGCATGGTACAAGCACAGAGAGCTGCTCCACTCCCCTGGACTAACCCCGGGAGGGGGCCCAGCCGGTTCGCGTGGTGGCGTGGCGAAGCAGCTGGTGGGAGAAGTCCCCGGGAGGCAGTGACTGGTCTTGGAGCTGGGAGAGCAGTGTCCCAGCCAGGGAACCGTTCCGCCGAGATTTTGACTGGGCGCAGGCACGGCATAAGCACGGAGAGCTGCTCCACTCCCCTGAAATAACCCCGGGAGGGGGCCCAGCCAGTTCACTTGGGTGGCGTGGCGACACAGCCGGTGGGAGAAGTCCCCGGGAGGCAGCGACTGGTCTTGGAGTGGGGAGAACAGCGTCCCAGCCGGGACACGCGGTCATGGCACAAGCATGGGGAGCTGCTCCACTCACCTGAACTGACCCCGGGGGAGAGCCCAGCCGGTTCTCGGAGGTGGCACGGCGACGCGGCTGGCGGGATGAGAAATCCCCGGGAGGCAGCGACTGATTTTGGAGTCGAGAGTGCACCATCCCAGGAGGGGAACCTTGACGTTGGGCGTGGGGCTGGCAGCGGAGGATCTGACCGTGACTTCGGCGGGCCAGACCCCCCGGGGGAAATCTCCACACAGCCAGCACACATAGGCGAACCGCCCTGAGGGAATCTCAGATATAATAGTCATTCCAAGCAAGACAGGCAACTCTGGCTATATTCTGAGGTGCTACTCTCCTATCTCCCTGATCCCTCTGCCACCCTCCCCAGGCGGCTTCATTAACATCTGAATTGCCTGAGCCAGAGGGAGAATTCTGATAGGGATCTGACTGCATTTTTTTTTTTAGCGGACTTTCTGGAAAACTAGTTTCCCAGTGATGGCTCAGAGACAGCAGTCCATATCAAACCACATAAAGAAGTAGACCATGACAGCTTCTCCAATCCCCCAAACAAAAGAATCAAAATCTTTCCCAAATGAAGATACAATCCTGGAATTATCAGATACAGAATATAAAAAACTAATTTACAGAATGCTTCAAGACATCACAAACAAAATAAGGCAAACTGCAGAAAAAGCCAAGGAACACACTGATAAAACTGTTGAAGAACTCTAAAAGATTATTCAAGAACATAGTGGAAAAATTAGTAAGTTGCAAGAATCCATAGAGAGACAGCATGTAGAAATCCAAAAGATTAACAATAAAATTACAGAGTTAGACAATGCAATAGGAAGTCAGAGGACCAGACTTGAGCAATTAGAATGCAGACTGGGACATCTGGAGGACCAGGGAATCAACACCAACATAGCTGAAAAAAAAATCAGATAAAAGAATTAAAAAAAATGAAGAAACCCTAAGAATCATGTGGGACTCTATCAAGAAGGATAACTTGCGGGTGATTGGAGTCCCAGAACAGGGAGGGGGGACAGAAAACACAGAGAAAATAGTTGAAGAACTCCTGACAGAAAACTTCCCTGACATCATGAAAGACGAAAGGATATCTATCCAAGATGCTCATCGAACCCCATTTAAGATTGGTCCAAAAAGAAAAACACCAAGATATATTATCATCCAACTCGCCAAAACCAAAGATAAACAGAAAATTTTAAAAGCAGCCAGGGAGAAAAGAAAGGTTTCCTTCAAGGGAGAATCAATAAGAATAAGTTCCCTTTACTCAGCAGAAAGCATGCAAACAAGAAGGGAATGGGACAACATATAGAGAGCACTGAAGGAGAAAAGCTGCCAGCCGAGGATCATATATCCAGCAAAACTCTCTCTGAAATATGAAGGCGAAATTAAGATATTTACAGATAAACACAAGTTTAGAGAATTTGCAAAAACCAAACCAAAGCTACAAGAAATACTAAAGGATATTGTTTGGCCAGAAAACCAATAATATCAGATACCAGCACAACACAAGGTCACAAAACAGAACGTCCTGATATCAACTCAAATAGGGAAATCACAAAAAAGAACAAATTAAGATTAACTAAAAAAAAACAAGACACATAACAGGGAATCATGGAAGTCAATAGGTAAAAGATCACAATAATCAAAAAGAGGGACTAAATACAGGAGGCATTGAACTGCCATATGGAGAGTGATACAAGGCGATATAGAACAATACAAGTTAGGTTTTTACTTAGAAAAATAGGGGTAAATAATAAGGTAACCACAAAAAGGTATAACAACTCCATAACTCAAGATAAAAGCCAAGAAAAAAGTAATGACTCAACTAACATAAAGTCAAACACTATGAAAATGAGGATCTCACAATTTACTAAGAAAAACATCTCAGCATAAAAAAGTGTGTGGAAAAATGAAATTGTCAACAACACACATAAAAAGGCATCAAAATGACAGCACTAAAAACTTATTTATCTATAATTATGCTGAATGTAAATGGACTAAATGCACCAATAAAGAGACAGAGAGTCACGGACTGGATAAAGAAACACGATCCATCTATATGCTGCCTACAAGAGACACACCTTAGACTTAGAGACACAAACAAACTAAAACTCAAAGGATGGAAAAAAAAATATCAAGCAAACAATAAGCAAAAAAGAAGAGGAGTAGCAATATTAATTTCTGACAAAATGGACTTTAGACTTAAATCCACCAAAAAGGATAAAGAAGGACACTATATAATGATAAAAGGGACAATTGATCAGGAAGACATAACCATATTAAATATTTATGCACCCAATGACAGGGCTGCAAGATACATAAATCAAATTTTAACAGAATTGAAAAGTGAGATAGACACCTCCACAATTATAGTAGGAGACTTCAACACGACTTTCGGAGAAGGACAGGACATCCAGTAAGAAGCTCAATAGAGACACGGAAGACCTACCTACAACAATCAACCAACTTGACCTCATTGACGTATACAGAACTCTCCACCCAACTGCTGCAAAGTATACTCTTTTTTCTAGCGCACATGGAACATTCTCTAGAATAGACCACATATTAGGTCATAAAACAAACCTTTGCAGAATCCAAAACATCGAAATATTACAAAGCATCTTCTCAGACCACAAGGCAATAAAACTAGACATCAATAACAGAAAAACTAGGGAAAAGAAATCAAATACTTGGAAAATGAACAATATCCTCCTGAAAAAAGATTGCGTTATAGAAGACATCAAGGAGGGAATAAGGAAATTCATAGAATGCAACGAGAATGAAAATACTTCCCATCAAAACGTCTGGGACACAGCAAAAGCAGTGCTCAGAGGCCAATTTATATCGATAAATGCACACATACAAAAAGAAGAAAGAGCCAAGATCAGAGAACTGTCCCTACAACTTGAACAAATAGAAAGTGAGCAACAAAAGAACCCATCAGGCACCAGAAGAAAACAAATAATAAAAATTAGAGCTGAACTAAATGAATTAGAGAACAGAAAAACAATTGAAAGAATTAACAAAGCCAAAAGCTGGTTCTTTGAAAAAATAACAAAATTGATAAACCATTGGCTAGACTGACTAAAGAAATACAGAAAAGGAAACAAATAACCCGAATAAGAAACGAGAAGGACCACATCACAAGAGAACCAAATGAAATTAAAAGAATCATTTCAGATTATTATGAAAAATTGTACTCTAACAAATTTGAAAACCTAGAAGAAATGGATGAATTCCTGGAAAAACACTACCTACCTAAACTAACACATTCAGAAGTAGAACAACTAAATAGACCCATAACAATAAAAGAGATTGAAACGGTAATCAAAAAACTCCCAACAAAAAAAAGCCCTGCCCGGACGGCTTCACTGCAGAGTTCTACCAAACTTTCAGAGAAGAGTTAACACCACTACTACTGAAAGTATTTCAAAGCATAGAAAATGACGGAATACTACCCAACTCATTCTATGAAGCCACCATCTCCCTGATACCAAAACCAGGTAAAGACACTACAAAAAAAGAAAATTATAGACCTATATCCCTCATGAACATAGATGCAAAAATCCTCAACAAAATTCTAGCCAATAAAATCCAGCAACACATCAAAAAAATAATTCACCATGATCAAGTGGGATTTATATCAGGTATGCAAGGCTGGTTTAATATCAGAAAAACCATTAATGTAATCCATCACATAAATAAAACAAAAGACAAAAACCACATGATCTTATCAATAGATGCAGAAAAGGCATTCGACAAAGTCCAACACCCATTTATGATAAAAACTCTTACCAAAATAGGAATTGAAGGAAAATTCCTCAACATAATAAAGGGCATCTATACAAAGCCAACAGCCAATATCACTCTAAATGGAGAGAACCTGAAAGCATTTCCCTTGAGAACGGGAACCAGACAAGGATGCCCTTTATCACCACTCTTATTCAACATCGTACTTGAAGTCCTAGCCAGGGCAGTTAGGCTAGACGAAGAAATGAAGGGTATCCGGATTGGCAAGGAGGAAGTAAAGTTATCACTATTTGCAGATGACATTATCTTATACACAGAAAACCCTAAGGAATCCTCCAGAAAACTACTGAAACTAATAGAAGAGTTTGGCAGAGTCTCAGGTTATAAAAAAACATACAAAAATCACTTGGATTCCTCTACATCAACAAAAAGAACACCGAAGAGGAAATAACCAAATCAATACCATTCACAGTAGCCCCCAAGAAGATAAAATACTTAGGAATAAATCTTACCAAAGATGTAAAAGACCCATACAAAGAAAACTACAAAACTCTACTACAAGAAATTCAAAAGGACATACTTAAGTGGAAAAACATACCTTGCTCATGGATAGGAAGACTTAACATAGTAAAAATGTCTATTCTACCAAAAGGCATCTATACATATAACGCACTTCCGATCCAAATTCCGATGTCATATTTTAAGGGGATAGAGAAACAAATCACCAATTTCATATGGAAGGGAAAGAAGCCCTGGATAAGCAAAGCATTACTGAAAAAGAAGAAGAAAGTGGGAGGCCTCACTCTGCCTGATTTCAGAAGCTATTCTGCAGCCACAGTAGTCAAAACAGCCTGGTACTGGTACAACAACAGGCACATAGACCAATGGAACAGAATTGAGAACCCAGATATAAATCCATCCACGTATGAGCAGCTGATATTTGACAAAGGCCCAGTGTCAGTTAATTGGGGAAAAGATAGTCTTTTTAAGAAATGGTGCTGGCATAACTGGATATCCATCTGCAAAAAAATGAAACAGGACCCATACCTCACACCATGCACAAAAACTAACTCCAAGTGGATCAAAGACCTAAACATAAAGACTAAAACGATAAAGATCATGGAGGAAAAAATAGGGACAACCCTAGGAGCCCTAATACAAGGCATAAACAGAACACAAAACATTACCAAAAATGATGAAGAGAAACCCGATAACTGGGAGCTCCTAAAAATCAAACACCTATGCTCATCTAAAGACTTCACCAAAAGAGTAAAAAGACCACCTACAGACTGGGAAAGAATTTTCAGCTATGACATCTCCGACCAGCGCCTGATCTCTAAAATCTACATGATTCTGTCAAAACTCAACCACAAAAAGACAAACAACCCAATCAAGAAGTGGGCAAAGGATATGAACACACATTTCACTAAAGAAGATATTCAGGCAGCCAACAGATACATGAGAAAATGCTCTCGATCATTAGCCATTA
Source organism: Loxodonta africana (assembly GCF_030014295.1). Lineage (NCBI taxonomy): Eukaryota > Metazoa > Chordata > Mammalia > Proboscidea > Elephantidae > Loxodonta > Loxodonta africana. The sequence continues at coordinate 87,134,336 of NC_087346.1, forward strand.
GAGAAATGCAAATAAAAACTACAATGAGATTCCATCTCACACCAACAAGGCTGGCATTAATCCAAAAAACACAAAATAATAAATGTTGGAGAGGCTGCGGAGAGATTGGAACTCTTATACACTGCTGGTGGGAATGTAAAACGGTACAACCGCTTTGGAAATCTATCTGGCGTTATCTTAAACAGTTAGAAATAGAACTACCATACAACCCAGAAATCCCACTCCTCGGAATATACCCTAGAGAAACAAGAGCCTTCACACAAACAGATATATGCACACCCATGTTTATTGCAGCTCTGTTTACAATAGCAAAAAGCTGGAAGCAACCAAGGTGTCCATCAACGGATGAATGGGTAAATAAATTGTGGTATATTCACACAATGGAATACTACGCATCGATAAAGAACAGGGACGAATCTGTGAAACATGTCATAACATGGAGGAACCTGGGAGGCATTATGCGGAGCAAAATTAGTCAGAGGCAAAGGACAAATATTGTATAAGACCACTATTATAAGATCTTGAGAAATAGTAAAAACTGAGGAGAACACATACTTTTGTGGTTACGAGGGGGGGAGGGAGGGAGGGAGGGAGAGGGTTTTTTATTGATTAATCAGTAGATAAGAACTGCTTTAGGTGAAGGGAAGGACAACACTCAATACATGGAAGGTCAGCTCAATTGGACTGGACCAAAAGCAAAGAAGTTTCCGGGATAAAATGAATGCTTCAAAGGTCAGCGGAGCAAGGGCAGGGGTCTGGGGACCATGGTTTGAGGGGACTTCTAAGTAAATTGGCAAAATAATTCTATTATGAAAGCATTCGGCATCCCACTTTGAATTGTGGCACCTGGGGTCCTAAATCCTAACAAGTGGCCATCTAGGATACATCAATTGGTCTCAACCTACCTGGAGCAAAGACAAAGGAAGAACACCAAGGTCACACGACAACTAAGAGCCCAAGAGACAGAAAGGGCCACATGAACCAGAGACCTACATCATCCTGAGACCAGAAGAACTAGTCGGTGCCTGGCCACAATCGATGACTGCCCTTACAGGGAGCACAACAGAGAACTCCTGAGGGAGCAGGAGAGCAGTGGGATGCAGACCCCAAATTCTCATAAAAAGACCATACTTAATGGTCTGACTGAGACTAGAGGAATCCCGGCGGCCATGGTCCCCAGACCTTCTGTTGGCACAGGACAGGAACCATCCCCAAAGACAACTCATCAGACATGAAAGGGACTGGTCAGTGGGTGGGAGAGAGACACTGATGAAGAGTGAGCTAATTGTATCAGGTGGACACTTGAGAGTGTGTTGGCAACTCTTGTCTGGAGGGGGGATGGGAGGATAGAGAGAGAGGGAAGCCGGCAAAATTGTCACGACAGGAGAGACTGAAAGGGCTGACTGAATAGGGGGAGAGCAAGTGGGAGTACGGAGTAAGATGTATGTAAACTTATACGTGACAGACTGATTGGATTTCTAAACGTTCACTTGAAGCTTAATAAAAGTTAATAAAAATAAAAAAAAAGACGATGAAAGGAATACACAGAGTCACTATACCAAAAAGAATTGGTTGATGTTCAACCATTTCAGGAAGCACCATATGAGCAGAAACTAATGGTCCTGAAGGAAGAATTCCAAGCTGCAATGTAGGCATTGGAGAAAAACAAGGCTCCAGGAACTGATGAAATACCATTTGAGATGTTTCAACAAATGGATGCAGTGCTGAAAGAACTCAGTCCTCTACACTAAGAAATGTGGAATACAGCTGGCTACCTAGCCAACCAACCAGAAGAAATCTATATTTATGCCTATTCCCAAGAAAAGTGATCCCACCAAAAGTGCATATTATTGAACAATATCATTAATATCACACGCAGGTAAAATTTTACTGAAAATCATTCAAAAGCGGCTGCAGCAGTATATTGACAGGGAACTACCAGAAATTTAGGCCAGATACAGAAGAGAACGTGGAACCAGGGATATCATCACTGATGTCAGATGGATCCTGGCTGAAAGCAGGGAATACCAGAAAGATGTTTACCTGTGTTTTATTGACTATGCAAAGGGCATTCAACTCTGTGGATCATAACAAATTATGAATAACATTGTGAAGACTGGGAATTCCAGAACACTTAGTTGTGCTCATTTGGAACGTGTACATAGATCAAGAGGCAGTCACTCCAACAGAACAAGGAGATGCTTCATGGTTTAAAGTCAGGGAAGGTGTGCATCAGGTTTGTATCCTTTCGCCAGACCTATTCAGCCTGTATGCTGAGCAAATAATCCGAGAGATGGACTAAGGAAAGAACAGGGCATCAGGAAGAGTCATTAGCAATCTGCTAGGCAGATGACACAACCTTGCTTCCTGAAAGTGAAGAGGACTTGAAGCACTTACTGATGGAAATCAAAGACCACAACCTTCAGTGTGGATTACACCTCAACATAAAGAAAACAAAAATTTTCACAACTAGACCAATAACGAACATCAGGATAAAACGGAAAAAAATTGAAATTGCCAAGATTTCATTTTACTTGGATCCATGATCAACAGCAGTCAGAAAATCAAAAGACACCTTGCATTGGAGAAATCTGCTAAAAACAACCTCTTTTAAGTGTTGAAAAGCAAAGACATCACCCTGAAGACTAAGATGTGCCTGACCCAAGCCATAGTGTTCTCAATCACCTCAAAAGCATGTGAAAGCTGGCCAATGAATAAAAAAGTCCAAAGAAGTATCGACACCTTTGATTTGTGGTGTTGGAGAAGAAAACTGAATATACTATGGATTGCCAAAAGAACAAATAAATCTGTCTTGGAAAAACTACAACCAGAGTGCCCCTTAGAAACAAGGATGACGAAACTCATATACTTTGGACAAGTTGTCAGGAGAGATCAGTCCCTGGAGTAGGACATCATGCTTTGTAAAGTAGAGGGTCAGTGAATAAGAGGAAGACCCTCAAAGAGATGTATTGACACAGTGGCTGCAACAATGGGTTTAAGCATAACGAGAATTGTGAGGATGCTGCGGGACTGGGCAGTGTTTCTTTCTGTTGTGCTTGCAAGGGACTATGAGTTTCATTCTGTTGTACCATGAGCTGGAATTGACTCAATGGCACCTAACAACAACAATTATTGGTGACTTTTTTCATTTCTTCTATGTTATTAGACATTTTTAGTTCTGTGAATGAACGTAGGCTCGCATCGTTCATCTCTTTACATGTTAGACTGTCTCTTTTGTTTGTGATTTGTAGGAGTTCTCCCTTGACAACACATACCACTGCTTTTTCTGTTAAATGTTTTGTAAATTAGTTTGATGAAAAATTAATTCAGACTTATGTGCGTGATTTAACAGTATTATCTCCTGTGGTGTTGTCATGGGTTGAATTTGTCACCCCAAAATGTGAATCAATTTGGCTAGGCCATTATTCCCGGTATTGTCTGATTGTCCACCATTTTGTCATCTGCTGTGATTTTCCTATGTGTTGTAAATCCTTCATCTATGATGTTAATGAGGCAGGATTAGAGAGAGGTATGTTAACGAGGCAGGACTCAATCTACAAGATTAGGTTGTATCTTAAATCAATCTCTTTTGAGATATAAAACAGAGAATGGAGCAGAAAGACGGAGGACCTCATAACACCCAGAAAGCAGTGCAGTGAGCAAAGCACGTCCTCTGGACCCAAGGTTCCTGGGATGAGAAGCCCTAGACCGGAGGAAGATTGATTTCAAGGACCCTCTCCCAGAACCAACAGAGGAAGAATACCTTCCCCTAGAGCTGGCACCCTGAAATCTACGCTCTTAAACTTTGGAATAATCAATTTCTCTTTGGTAAAGCCATCCACTTGTGGTATTTCTATCACAGCAGCACTAGATAACTTAGACAGGCACCATATTCTATTTTTCATTAAAAATGTGCCAATTACCTACATTAGTTGTATGCTAAATTCTGTTGTACGCTTTTCCTATCATTTCCCTAGCATCAAAATTTAATTTAATTTTGCTATTAAATCCATCTCTTAGGCTGAAGAATGTTTGTTGCAAGACTTGAATTAAAAACAGCTAGATTTTTCTCCAACTGGACCACTTTGGTCCTAAAATGCTTTCCTGATGTGTAGGCTTCAGGGGACCCTTGTGGTTTGATTTACAAATTTTCTACAAATTTATTTAATATATGTATTCTTTATGTTGTTACAGATTAAGGTCAGCCACTGTTTGCCTAAGTTAAAAGAAAAGGATGCTTATATTATTTTTACCTAGGCCAAAGGATTTAATGAAGGTTTACAAAACAAACTATCTTCTCATGACACATATTGTTTTATGACACTGGTTAACAATCCCCACGACATGTCAACACTCTCCCTTCCAAACTTGGGATCCCTATTACCAGCTTTCCTGTCCCCTCCTACCTTCTAGTCCTTGCTCCTGGGCGAGTGTGCCCCTGTAGTCTCATTTTCTTTTGTGGGCCTTGTTCAATCTTTTGCTGAAGCATGAACCTCAGAGTGACTTCATTACTGAGCTGAAAGGGTGTCTGGGGGCTACACTCTTGGGGTGTCTTCAGTCTCTGTCAGGTCAGCAAGTATGTTCTTTCATTCTGAGTTAGAATTTTGTTGTACATTTTTCCCCAGCTCTGTCCAGGACCTTATACTGGGATCCCTGTCAGAGCAGCCAGTGGTGGTAGCCAGGCACCATCTCTTTCTACTGGAGACAGTCTGGTGGAGGCCATGGTAAATGGGGTCAACTAGTCCTTTGAACTAATCTTTTCTTCGTATCTTTAGCTTTCTTCATTCTTCCTTGATCCAGAAGGGGTGAGACCAGTGGAGTATTTTAGACTTTAATCCTTTGAACTAATCTTTTCTTCATATCTTTAGCTTTCTTCATTCTTCCTTGATCCAGAAGGGGTGAGACCAGTGGAGTAGACAGACTTTTAAGAACCCAGATGCTACTCACCAAAGTAGAATGTGGAACATTTTCTTTATGTAATATGTTACTCCAATTGAGTTAGATGTTCCCTGGGACCATAGTCCCCACAGCCCTCAGCCCAGCAATTCGGTCCCTTAGGGAATTTGGATGTGTTTCTGGAGCTACCATGACCTTGCCTTGTACAGGTTGTTCTGGCTTCCCCAGTATTGTGTACTGTCTAACCCTTCACCAAAGTTACCACTTATGTATTGTCTATTAAGTGTTTTTCCACCCCCACCATTCTACTCCCTCGTAACCATTGAAGATTTTTTCTTATTGTGTATAAGCCTTGTCATGAGTTTTTACAGTGGTTTCATACAATATTTGTCCTTTTGTGATTGACTTGTTTCACTCAGCATAACACCCTCCAGATTCCTCCATGTTGTGAGAATCTTCACAGGTCCATCGTTGTTCTTAATACTCCATTATTGTATAATACTCCATTGCATCTATGTGCCACAGTTTCTTTATCCATTCATGTGTTGATGAGCATCTAGGTTGTTTCCATCTTTTTGCTATTGTGAACAATGCTGCAATGAACATGGTTGTGTGTGTCTATTTGTGTGGCGACTCTTGTTTCTGTAAGATATATTCCTAAGAGTGGGATTGCTGGATCATATGGTATTTCTATTTCTAGATTTCTAAGGAAGTGCCATATCATTTTCCCAAAATGGATGTGTCATTTTGCATTCTCACCAGCAGCACAGAAGAATCCGATCTCCCTGCAGCCTCATCAATGTTTGTTATTGCCTGTCTTTTTGATTCCCGCCAGTAATGTTGGGGTGAGGTGGTATCTCATTGCGGTTTTCATTTGCATTTCTCTCATGGTAAGTGATTGTGAGCATTTCCTCAAGTGTCTGCTGGCTGCTTGAACGTGTTCTTTGGTGAAGTGTCTGGTCATTTCCTTTGCCCATATTTAATTGGCTTATTTGTCTTTTTGTTGTAGAGGTGTTGGACTTTCTTGTAGATTTTAGAGATCAGACATTTGTCTGATTTGTAAAAGCCAAAAATTTTTTCCCAGTTTGTGGGTTCTCTTTTTACTTTTTTGGTGAAGTCTTTTAATGAGCATAAATGTTTAATTTTTAGAAGATCCCAGTTATCTAACTTATCCTGTGGAGCTTGTGCGTCGTTGGTTATGGTCTGTATCCTGTCAATGCCACGTTTTAGGGCCTCTAGTGTTGATCTTACTTTTTATTCTATGAACTACATAGTTTTTGGCTTTATATTTGGGTCTTTGATCCAATTTTGCCAGCACCGTTTGTTAAAAAGACTATCTTTTCCCCATTTGTTGGACTTTGTGCCCTTGTTGAAGATCAGGTGACCATAGGTGGATGGATTTACATCTGTATTCTCAATTCTGTTCCACTGGTCAGTGTATCTGTTCTTGGACCAATACCAGGCTGTTTTGACTACCCCGTAGCTGCATAGTAGGTTCTGAGGTCACGTAGTGTGAATTCTCCTACTTTAACCTTCTTCTTCAATAGTGCTTTATTTATCTGGGGCCTCTTCCCTTTCCATATGAAGTTAATGATAAGTTTTTCCATCTCTTTAAAGAAAGTTGTTTGTATTTGGATCGAGATTGTATTGTATTTGTAAATCATTTTGGATAGAATTGTCATATTCACATTGTTGAGCCTACCTATCCGTGAGTGTGGTATGTATTTTCATTTATGCAGATCTCTTTTGATTTCTTGCCGTAGTGTTTTGTAGTTTTCTTTGTAGAGGTCTTTTACCTCCCTTGTTATGTTTATTCCCAAGTATGTTATTTTTGGGGGGGCTATCGTAAACAGTATTGTTTTTCCGATTTCCTTTTCATCGTTCTCTTTGCTTGTGTATAGGAATCCAACCAATTTTTGTGTGTTTATCTTGTATCATGTTACTCTGCTGAATCTCTATTAGTTCCAACAGTTTTCTCACGGAGTCTTTTGGGTTTTCTATGTATGGAATCATATCATCTAAAAATAGCGATGGTTTAACTTTTGCATTACCAATTTGTGTACAGTTTTTTAATGTTTCTTGCCTTATTGCTCTAGTTAGAACTTCCAGCACAATGTTAAATAGGAGTGGTGATAAAGGGCACCCTTGTCTTCTTCCTGTTCTCAAGGGGAATGTTTTCAGCCTCTCTCCATTAAGAACGATGTTGGCCGTTGGTTTTGCATAGATGCCCTTTATTATGTTGAGAAATTTCCCTTCTATACCTATTTTATTGAGAGTTTTTATCAGGAATGGGTGTTGGCCTTTGTCAAATGCCTTTTCTGCATGGATTGAGATGATCATGTGATTCTTTTCTTTCCTTTTGTTTATGTGGTGGATTACGTTGATTGATTTCCTAATGTTGAACTTGCCTTGCATACCTAGTGTGAATCGTACTTGGTCATGGTGTATTATATGATGCTGTATTCTGTTGGCTACAATTTTGTTGAGAATTTTTGCATCTGTATTCAGGGTCTGTGATTTTCTTTTTTTGTGGTGTCTTTGCCTCCTTTTGTTATTCATGAGAGATATTGGTCTGTAATTTTTTTTTCCTTTTTGTGATGTCTTTGCCTGGTTATGCTAGCTTCATAGAACGAATTTGGAAGTATCGATTCCTTTTCAATGTTCTGAAATAGTTTGAGTACTACTGGTGTAAGCTCCTCTCTGAATGCTTGTTAGAACTCTCCGGTGAAGTCATCAGGGCCAGGTCTTTTTTTTTGCAGTGGTTGCTTGGAGTGTGCTATATATATCTTTGAGGTCAAGTTGGCTGATTGTGCTGGTCAGCTCTTCTGTATCTTTGGTGAGTTTCTTTCTAGATGTTCTGTCCTTTACCGAGAGTGGTGTGTGGAAGTCTCCTATTATTGTGGAACTGTCAGTTTCTCTTTTCAGTGCTGCTAGAGTTTGTTTTATGTACTTTGGAGCCCTGTCATTGGGTGCATAGATGTTTATTATGGTTAAGTCTTCTCGATGGAGTGTCCCTTTAATCACTATATAGTGCCTTTCTTTGTCTTTTATGGTGGATTTTGTTTTAAAGTCTATCTTATCTAAGATTTATATTGTCATTCCTGCTTTTTTTGGTAGTTATTTGTTTGATACTTTTTTTCCCACCCTTTGATTTTTAATATATTTTTGTCCTTGTTTCTAAGATGTGTCTCTTGTAGACAGCATATTGATCGATCCTGTTTTTTTTTTTTTTTTTTAATCCATTCTGTCACTCCGTGTCTCTTTATGGGTGCATTTAGGCTATTTCATTCAGTGTAATTATTGATAGCTGTAAGTTTATTGCTTTCAGTTTGTAGTACTTTTTTTGTGGTGCTTACATTTTCTTTGTTCCTCTTACTGACCTGTGCTGAGTTCCTTTTGTTTCTGGATTTCATTTTCATTTCTTCCTTTTTCTTTATTTTTAGATTTTGTTAATTGAGACTATGTTTTTCTTTATTTTGAAGAGTAGGTTTCTTAACTTTCTTTGCGGTCACCTTGAAATTTACCCTTGTCTTCCTAGGTTTGAAACAGTCTGTCATTACTTGGTATTGCCTTTCCTTCCTCCCCATTAGAAAGTTCTACACTTACAAATTTTATCCCCTCTTTTATTGTTCTGACATTGTTGTAATTTACAGATTAACCTCCATGGTTTCCTGTTGCAATTCTTTTGGTTTTGGATTGTCCTTGAGAGTTCATTTCCTAGGTTGGTATCTGGTTGGAACAATTTTGCATCCTAGATTCAGGCTGTGGCCTGATGTTGTTTGTTCTCAGACTGAAGAACTCCCCTGAATAATTCTTGTTATCTTGGTTTTGTTTTTACATATTCCCTTAATTTCTCCTTAACCGGAAATGTCCTAATTTCACCTTCATATTTGAACAAAAGTTTTGCAGGATATATTATTCTTCATGGGCAATTTTTTTCTTTCAAGCTTTTATATATGTCTTTCCATTGCCTTCTTGCCTGCATGCTTTCTGCTGAATATTCAGAACTTAGTCCTATGGTTTCTCATCTCTGTGTGACTTTTTGTTTTTCTAGAGCTGCTCTCAGAGTTTTTCCTTTGTCTTTGGTTTTAGCAGTGGTGATTATGATATGCCTAGCTGATTTTCCTTTGGGGTCTACCCTATGTGGGGTTTGTTGAGCTTCTTGAATGGCCAGCATTTCATCAATCATGATATTAGGGAACTTTCTGTCAGCAATTCTTCAATGATACTCTCTGTGCTTTACATTTTCTCTCCTTGCTCCAGAACTCTGATCACTCACAGATTTTTGCTTTGGAGTGTATCCCACATAATTCTCAGGGTTTCTTCTTTTTCCTTTGTTCTTTCTTCTGATTTTTTCGGAAACATAGTTGTATCCAAGTATTTGTCTTCAATTTTGCTGATCCTGTCTTTCATCATTTCAAATCTGCTCCTCGGCCCTTTTATGACACTGTCCATTTCTGAAATCTTGTTTATCTTTTGGATTTCTAATTGTTTTTGTACGATTCCTAGTTATGAATTCATTTTGACATTTAGTTTCCGTATTAATTTCCTGAATACTTTTTTCAAGATTTTCCATGAATTTGTCTATTTTTTCCTCATTTTTTCTGCATTTTGCTTCAACTCTTGGATAGCTCCAAATATTAGAGATTTTAATTCCCTATCAGGTAGTTCTAGTGCCTTTTCTTCTACTGGAAAGTCACCTGGTGTTTTATTTTGGATGCTTAATGGATCCATCCTGTATTTTTGAAAATATGTTTTGATATTGTCTGCTGTGTTTGGGACATTCAGTAGTGATTTACTTCATGTATTGACTGCTTTTTTGTTTTAATTGGTTATATCTGAGCAGGCAGGTTGTGCATTTTATGTTGTTTCCTTGTCTGTAGTCACAGTACTTTTCCACTCTGGTCAAATGGACAGTCACTTAGCTATGTATGGTACAGCAGTGCATGTCCAGCTGAAGAAGAAGGGGTAGAATGGGTTGCTTGTGGGATGTACAAGGGTCAACAGAGTGGACCAAGAATCAGGGGTGGGCAGGTTACCTTAGGTCGTACCTCTGCTGTATGGGGGTCTGACGTTCAGTGCACAGAGTGGGTAGGCAGAAAAGAGGGTAGGCTTTGAGGCGTGGAGATAGTATGGGCATGGAAGAGAGGAGAAAGAAACAGGAGCCAAAAACAAACAAACAAAGGGGAAAAAAAGTGGAAAGGGAGTGTGCCATTGGAGTGGAGAGATGAGAAACTGAGAAATGGAGAAAAACAAAAACAGAAAAAATAAATAACTCTAGAAAAAATTGGAAGAGAAAAAAAAGAAAAGCCCCCAGGGGTCCCATGGGTGCAGCCATGAAGAGCGGAGAAGTGGCTCCCAGGCTGCACAGTATATAGCCTAGCTTTTTAGAGAGGGTATAGACGTCAAATAATAGTACCAGGTATTCAGGATCCAGGAGAAGAAGGTAAGTATTGAGAAACAAGAACTGGGAAATGAAAAAAGAAAGGAAAAAACAGAGAAAGAAAAAAAGAAATGCCCCCAGGGATTCTACGTACACGGCTGCACAGGTTGGGGGAGCGTCTCCTAAGCTGTGCAGCGCAGCCCTGCTAGAAGGGGCTGACAAGCCACAACAAGAAAAACAAAGCAAAAAACAAAACAAAACAGTGCAGAGCAAAAGAAAACAAAGCAAAAAAAAAAAGAAAGAAAAAGCCGCAGGGATCCCACCAGTGTGGTGTTTTGGGCCATGGAGTGCTTCCCCATTTGATTGGATCTTCACAGCCTTTCTTTTCAAGGAGAAGCAAAGATGGCTTATGTAGCCAGGTGTTCAAGAGAAAGGAGGGGGAGGTGGTGGGAGGCACAAAAGAAAACAAAAGAAATGGAAAAAGCAACCCAGCTCAGGAAGCCAGTGTGGGTGGGGCAAAGCCAAGCAGCTCAGGAATGATGTGGTTGCCTCCTGACCAAGATACTGCAGCTGGCAAGAATCACAGGAGGCTGAAGAGAGTGGAAGAATGGGGAGGGTAAGGAAAGCGTGTATTGCATATTGTTCATTACCGAGTGCTCTGCATCCTTCTGGGACACTTCTGAAGCTGCTTTCCTGTACTTCCTGTCCACCAATCTCCATTGTGGGTGGAATGAATCCAAACGGCATGGACGCTGCACTTTCCACCAGCCGAGCCACCACAGCCAGCCAGGAAGCTCAGAGGTAAAGCACTACGGAGAAGACGGGGTGTGGGAAAGCATGTACTACTGATTACCATGTGCTCTGTCTCCTGCTGGGAGCTCCGTGAAGCTACTTTTCCATTCTCCCTGTCTGCTGACCTCTGACAGAAGTCCAAGATGGCAAATCTGTGCTGCATTAGCTGATGGGGGATCACTGCACGTATCTCTCTGTGCAATCTGTCCTCTGTCATTTTCTTATTCTATTCAGTGTTTGGCTGTGTTCTTTATTTCTTCTTTTGAATCTTTGGGTTCTAGTAATGATGTTTGTCTCTGTTTTACTTAGTTTTTCCGGTCTTTGCTGTGGAGGAACAGCATGGTGCTTCTGTCTATGGCTCCATGTTGGCTGGACTTCAAAAAGAAGACTTTTCTTGTCTTTAAACACTCAGTGCTTCCGAAAGTGTATTATCTTCTATATCGACCTTACTCTACCCTGTCTTTGTCCAAATCACATAATCACTTTGTTTTTCTCTATCTCACCGTTGCCTTGCTGTGTCTGTTCTGTTATCTCTGAAATGCTCATGTTCTCACTCCCAATCTTCTTCACAGGATCTACTTCTGCAGCCACTGGTTGCTTCCATCTTTTTGCTATTGTGAACAGTGCTGCAATGAACATGAGTGTACATATTCTGTTCATGTGAAGGCTCTTATTTCTCCAGGATATATTCCAAGGAGTGGAATTGTTGGATCATATGGTAGTTCTAGTCTACCTTTTTAGGGAAGTGCCGAATTGATTTCCAAAGTGATTGTAGCATTTTGCATTCCCACCAGCAGTGTATAAGTGTTCCAGTCACTCCACAACCTCCCCAACATTTATTACTTTGTGTTTTTTGGATTAATGTCAGCCTTGTTGGGGGTGAGATGGTATCCCATTGTAGTTTTGATTTGCATTTCTCTAATGGCTAACTATCTTAGACATCTAGTGCTGCTATAAAAGAAATACCACAAGTGGATGAGTTTAACCAAGAAAAGTTTATTCTCTCACAGTCCAGTAGAGCAGAAGTCTGAATTCAGGGTGTCAACCTCAGGGGAAGGTTTTCTCTGTTGGCTGTGGAGGAAGGTCCTTGTCATCAGTCCTCCCTTGGTCTGGGAGCATCTCAGCGCAGAAACCTCAGGTCCAAAGGACGCGCTGTGCTCCTGGAGCCGCTTTATTGGCGGTAAGAGGTTTCCATGCCTCTCTGCTCACTTCTCTCTTTTATATCTCAAAAGAGATTGGCTTTTTTTTTTTAATCTTGTATATCTCATCAATATAAAAAAAAAAAAAACTACTGCTAATCCATCTTATTATATTATAGTTATGGGATTTACAGCACATAGGGAAATCACATCAGAAGATGAAATGATAAACAATCATACAAGGGGATCATGACTCACCCAGGCTGACAGATATTTTGGGGGGATGCAATTCAATCCATGATGCTAATGATCATGAGCAGTTCCCTGTGTATCTGATAGTGACCTGAAGGTCTTCTTTTGTGAAGTGCCTGTTCACATCCTTTGCCCATTCTTTAATTGGGTTCTTTGTCTTTTTGTTGTTGAGTTCTTGCAGTATCATATAGAGTTTAGAGATCAGACTCTGATTGGAATTGTTGTAGCCAAAAGCATTTTCCCGGTCTGTAGGTTGTCCTTTTACTTTTTTGGTGAAGTCTCTGGATAAGCATCAGTGTTTGATTTTCAGAAGCTATTTTCCCTTCTGGTGTTTGTGCATTGTTAGTAATGTTTTGTATACTTTTCAGGCCTTGTATTAGTGCTCCCAGTGTTGTCCCTAGTTTTTCTTCCATGATCTTTATCGTTTTAGATTTTATGTTAAGGGCTCTGATCCATTTTGAGTTCAGTTTTGTGCATGATGTGAGGTATGGTTTGTGTTTCTTTTTTTTGCAGATGGAGATCCAGTTATGCCAGCACCATTTGTTAAAGCAACTGCCTTTTCCCCATTTAGCTGACTTTGGGCCTTTGTCAAATACCAGCTGCTCATATGTGGGTGGATTTATGTCTGGATTCTCAATTCTGTTCCACTGGTCTATGTATCTGTTGCTGTACCATTACCAGTCTGTGTTAACTACTGTGGCAGTATAATATGTTCTAAAATCAGGTAGTGTGAGACCTCCCACTTTGTTCTTCTTTTTCATTAAAGCCTTACTTACCTGGGGCCTTTTGCCTTTCCATATGTAGTTGGTGATTTTTTCTCCATCTCCTTAAAAAGTATCATTGCTATATGGATCAGGATTACATTGTATCTATACATTGCTTTGGGTAGAATAGACATTTTTACAATGTTAAATCTTCCAATTCATGAGCAAGGTTTTTTTTTTTTTTTCCACTGATGTAGGTCTCTTCTGATTTCTTGCAGTAGTGTCTTGCAGTTTTCTTTGTATAGGTCTTTTTTGTCTCTGGTTAGATTTATTTGGAATATGTTACCTTCTTGGGGATTATTGTAAATGCTATTGATTTGGTGATTTCCTCTTCGATGTTCTTTTTGTTTGTGTAAAGAATCCAACTGAGTTTTGTAGGTTTATCTTGTATTCTGATACTCTGTTGAATTCTTCTATTAGTTTCAGTAGTTCTCTCAAGGCTTCTTTAGAGTTTTCTGTGGATAAGATCATGTCATCTGCAAATAGAGACAGCTTTGCTTCTTTGCCAATTTGTATGCCCTTTATTTATTTATTTTTCTTTTAAAGATGATTTAATATCTCCAGCAAATTACAATACCTCACTACAACAGTATTAACCTAGATCAATGTCCATCACTTCTTAGTAAATGAATTTTTAAACATAGTCTCCAAAAAAAAAAGGTAAGAGAGATTTCCGTATCCCTCCCAGCTGGCATGCTTTCTTTTGGGAGGAAATCTGCTTTTCAGGTATATATAAAATTCCTTCTTCTTTGACCCATTCTGGCACCCTATAGTTTTGTTAATAATGTGGTTGGAAGATAAGATCCAGGCCCTACTAGCTTGGCACCACCTCAGGTCTGAATTTACCTGTTTGTTTGTTTGTTGCTCATTAAACTCTGGTAACACTGAACTTTCTGTTTTCCAAGTGGCTTCCTACCTCAGGGCCTTTGTACCTACTATTCTTCCAGATTCATTCCTTTTTATTTATTTATTTTTTTGTGCTTTAAGTGAAAGTTTACAAATCAAATCGGTCTCTGATACAAAAAGTTACATACACATTGCTAGGTACACCTAGCTGCTCTCCCGCTAATGAGACAGCACATTCCTCCTCTCCACCCTGTATTCCCCGTGTCCATTCAACCGGTTCCTGTCCCCCTCTTCCTTTTCATCTCACCTCCAGACAGGAGCTGCCCACGTAGTCTCAGGTGTCTCCTTGAGCCAAGAAGCTCACTCCTGCCGTTACGATTTTCTGTCTTATACTCCAGTTCAATCCCTGTCTCAAGAGTTGGATTCGGAAATGGTTCCAGTCTTGGGCTAACAAAGGGTCCGGGGACCGTGACCCCCAGGGTCCCTCTATTCTCAGTAAAACCATTAAATCTGGTCTTTTTATGAGAATTTGAGGTCTATATCCCACTGTTCCTTTGCTCCATCAGGGATTTTCTGTTGTGTTCCCTGTCAGGGCAGTCATCAGTGGTACCTGGGTACCATCTAGTTCTTCTGGTCTCAGGCTGATATAGTCTTTGTTTTATGTGGTCCTTTCTGTCTCCTGGGTTCATCTTTACCTTATGTCTTTGGTGTTCTTCATTCTCCTTTGCTCCAGGTGCGTTGAGACCAATTCATGCATCTTAGATGGCCCCTTGCTAGCATTTAAGACTCCAGATGCCACTCAACGAAGTGGGATCCAAACGGTTTCTTAATGCATTTTGTTATGCCAGTTGACCTAGATGTCCCCTGAAACCATGGTTCCCAAACCACCATCCCTGCTACTCTGGCCTTTGAAAAATTTGGTTGTATTCAGGAAACTTGTTTGGTTTTGGTTTAGTCCAGTTGTGCTGACCTCTCCTGTGTTGTGTGTTGTCTTTCCCTTCACCTAAAATAGTTCTTGTCCACTATCTAATTAGTGAATACTCCTCTCCCTCCCTTCTCACCCTCATAACCATCAAAGAATATTTTCTTTTCTGTTTAAACTTTTTTCTTGAATTCTTGTAATAGTGGTCTCATACAATATATGTCCTTTTGCAACTGACTAATATCACCCACCAAATGACTTCCAGATTTCTCCATGTTATGAGATGTTTCACGGATTCATCGTTGTTCTTAATTCTTGTGTACTATTCCATTACATGGACGTATCATTATTTATTTATCCATTCATCCATTGATGGGCACCTTGGTGGCTTCCATCTTTTTGCTATTGTAAACAGTGCTGCAGTTAACATGGGCGTGCATATATCTGTTCTTGTGAAGCCTCTTATTTCCCTAGGATATATTCCAAGGAGTGGAATTGCTGGATGGTATGGAAGTTCTATTTCTAGCTTTTTAAGGAAGCGACAAATCAATTTCCAAATCGGTTGTAGGATTTTACATTCCCACCAGCAGCGTATAAGTGTTTCAGTCTCTCCACATTTATCATTTTGTGTTTTTTTGGATTAATGCCAGCATCATTGGGATGAGATGGTATCTCACAGTAGTTTTGATTTGCATTTCTCTAATGGCTAACGACCATGAGCATTTCTTCATGTATCTGTTAGCCACTTGAATGTTTTCTTTGATGAAATGCCTGTTCATATCCTTTGCCCATTTTTTAAGTGGGTTATTTGTCTTTTTGCAGTTGAGTTTTTGCAGTACCTTGTAGATTTTAGAGATCAGACACTGATCGGAATTGTCAGAACTCTTCTATTGTTTCAGTAGTTTTCTTGAGGATTCTTCAGGGTTTTCTGTGTATAAGATCATGTCATCTGCAAATAGAGATACTTTTACTTCTTCCTTACCAGTTTGGATGTCCTTTATTTCTTTATCTAGCCTAATTGCTCTGGATTGGAGCTCCAGTACAATGCCGACTAAGAGTGGTGATAAAGGTCATTTTTGTCTGGTTCCTGTTCTCAAGGGGGATGCTTTCAGACTCTGTCCATTTAGGATAATGTTAGCTGTTGGCTTTGTATAAATTCCCTTTATTATGTTGAGGAATTTTCCTTCTATTCGTATTTTTCTGGGAGTTTTTGTCATGAATGGGGGTTGGACTTTGTCAAATGCCTTGTCTGAATCAATTGATAAGATCATGTGTTCTTGTCTTTTATTTATATGCTGGATTACATTGAGTGTTTTTCTAACGTTGAACCATCCCTGCATACCTGTTATAAATCCCACTTGGTCACGGCAAATTACTTTCTTCATATGTTGTTGAATTCTATTGGCTAGAACTTTGTTGAGAATTTTTGTGTCTAAGTTCGTGAGGGAAATACCTCTGTAATTTTCTTTTTCTTTCGTGTCTTTTCCAGGTGTTGGTATCAGGGAAATGCTGGCTTCACAGAATGAGTTTGGGAGTACTCTGTCCTTTTCTATGCTCTGAAATACCTTTAGTAGTAGTAGTGTTAATTCTTTGAAAGTTTAATGGAATTCTCCAGTGAAGTCATCAGGGTCAGGGCTTACTTTTGTTGGGAGTATTTTAATTACTTTTTCAATCTCTTCCTATGGGCTTATCCAGCTGTTCTACCTCTGTTTGTGTTAGTTTAGGTAGGTAGTATGTTTCTAGAAATTTGTCCATTTCTTCTAGGTTTCAAATGTGTTAGAGTACAATTTTTCATAGTACCTGATACGACTTTTGAATTTCAGTTGGTTGTGTTGTGTTATTTATTGCCCACCTCATTTCTTATTTGGGTTATTAGCTTTGTCTCCTGTTTTTCTTTTGTCAGTCTGGCCAATGGCTTATCATTTTTGTTAATCTTGTCGAACAACTAGCTTTTGGTCTTGTTAACTCTCAATTGTTTTTCTGTTCTCTATTTTATTAAATTCTGCTTTAGTTTTTATTATTTGCTTTCTTCTGGTGCCTGAGGATTTCTTTTGTTGTTGTCTTTCTAGGTTTTTCGTCTTTCTATTTCTTCAAGTTGTAGGGATCATTCTTTGATTTTGGCCCTTCCTTCTTTTTGGATATGTGCATGTATTGCTCTAAATTGACCTCTGAGAACTGCTTTATTGTGTCCCAAAAATTCTGATAGGAAGTGTTTTCATTCTCACTTGATTCTATGAATTTCTTTACTCTGTCCTTAATTTCTTCTATAATCCAGTCATTTTTGAGCGAGTTCTTTTCCAGTTTCCATATGTTTGATTTCTTTTCCCTGCTGTTTCTGTTATTGATATTCTACCTTTATGGCTTATATGGTCAGAGAAAATGCTTTGTAATGTTTCAATGCTTTGATTCTCGTCTAGTCTAGAGAATATTCCATGTGCATTGGAAAAGAAAGTATAATTGTCTGCTGTTGAATGGATGTTCTGTATATGCCTACGAGGTCAAGTTGGTTGATTGTGGCATTTAGCAATTCCATGTCTTTATTGAGATTCTTTCTGGATGTTCTCTCCTTCACCGAAAGTGGTGTGTAGAAGTCTCCTACTATTATTGTAGAGCTGTCTTTCTCACTTTTCAATGCTGTTAGAGTTTGTTTTATATATCCTGAAGCCCTGTTGTGGGGTGTGTGTATTTAAAACGGTAACTTCCTCCTGGTATATTGTTCCTTTAATCATTATATAGTGTCCTTCCTTCTTCATTGTGGTGGATTTAACTTTAAAGTTTATTTTGTCAGAAATTAGTATTGCCACTCCTGCTCTTTTTTACTGCTGTTTGCTTGATATATTTTTTTCCATCCGTTGAGTCTTAGTTTGTTAGTGTCTTTAAGTTTAAGGTGTGTCTCTTGTAGGCAGCATATAAATGGATTGTTCTTTTCATCCATTCTGTCACTCTTTCTCCCTTTACTGGTGCATTTGGTCCCTTCACATCTTGCGTGATTATGGATAAACATGAGTTTAGTGTTGTCATTTTGATGTTTTGTGTGTTGTTGACAGTTTTGTTTTTCCACTTAATTTTTTGTGCTGAATAGTTTTTCTTTATAAATTTCTTTTCCTCTTTTTCATTGTTATTGATTTTGTTTTTGTTAAGTATATTTTTCTTGTTTTTAATTTTGATGTATAGGATTGTTAGTCTCCATTGTCACTACCATATTATTTACCCCTATTTCTCTAAATTTAAACCAAACTTTTATTTCTCTATGTTGACTTTACTTCCTCTCCATATGAAAGATCTATGAATACACTTTTTAGTCCCTCTTTATTGATTTAATATTGTCATCTTTTACATAATGGCGTCTCTCTTTCCCTGTTTTGAGCATTTGTTATCTTGATTTGTTTTGTGATTTCCCTCTTTGGTTTGATATCTGGTTTCTCTGTCCTGTGTTCCAGTCTTGGGTTGTTATCCGATATTATTGATTTTCTAACCAGGGGACTTTAATATTTATTGTAGTTTTTGTTTGATTTTTGAAAATTCCCTGAAGTTCTGTTTATCTGGAAATGACTTAATTTTACCTTCATATTTGAGAGACAGTTTTCCTGGATATTTGATTCTTGGCTGACAATTTTTTTCCTTCAAGAGTTTATATCCCATTGCCTTCATGCCTGCTGGTTTCTGCTGAGTAGTCCAAACTTAGTCTTATTGACTTTCCTCTGTAGGTGACTTTTCATTTACCCCAGCTGCTCTTAAAATTCTCTCTTTATCTTTGGTTTTGGCAAGTTAGATTATAGCATGTGTTGGTGACTTTCTTTTGAGATCTACGTTGTGTGGCATTCCATGAGCATCTTGGGTAGATATCTTCTCGCCTTTCATGACATGAGGGAAGTTTTCTACCAAGAAATCTTCCACAGTTCTCTCTGTATTTTCTGTTACCCTTCCCTGTTCTGGTATTCCAATCACTTATAAGTTATTGCTCTTAATAGAGACACAAATGATTCTTAGGATTTTTTTCTTTTTTTTTATTCTTTTATCTGATTTTTCACATTGTATACCAAGTGTTTTATCTTCAGTCTTACAAATTCTGACTTCCAATTCCTCAGTTCTGCTCCTCTGACTTTCTCTTGAGTTGTCCAGTTCTGAAATTTTATTGTTAATCTTCTGAATTTCTGATTGCTGTCTCTCTGTGGATTCTTGCAGCCTATTACATTTTTCATTATGCTCTTGAGAAACCTTTGTAATTTCCTTGACTGATTAATCTGTGTATTTCTTGGCTTGTTCTGCATTTTGCCTGGTCTCCTTCTTGATCTCTTGGAGAATTCTGAATATTATTCACTTATATTCTACCTCTGTTAATTACAGGAATACCTCTTCATCCAGAGGATTCCTTGATTGTTTTGGGAGCTTGTAGAAGCAATCATTGTCTGCTTCTCTATGTGAATTGATATTGACTGATTTCTCTGAGCTATTAATAATTAATAACTCTTTTATTAATTTATTTTATTTTTGCTTACTGTGTCCTAGCTTCTTATTTTGTTTTGTGTTGATATACACAAATAGGATCCTCAAGTGAGCTAGCTTGATTACTGGAGCCTTTGAAGCTCTGCTGTTCTGTCACCAGGTGGGTAGGTCTGTTACTAGGTATATGAGCCTAGAAGTCCATTCACTTTTCTTGTACAGATTCAACATATGTGCCCAGGTAGCTGGTCATCAAGTATGTGGTGCAGGGTCTCACCTACAGTCTTAGAGAAGCAGCGGTGATGGGTTCCTGCACAGGTATCTGGTTGCAGCAGGGGTCACACTCTGAGAATGGCATGGGGCTGTCAACCATCCCCCAAAAATCTGTTAGGAAGGCACATCCCTGTTTTCTAGGATGCACAAGTGGGTAGGCTCTGCAGCCGTACCATAGGCAACCAATGCTTCTAAGCGTAAGGACTGGGAGGGACCACTTATCCTTGGACCTCTGTTGTGGGTGGCTCGGTGGCATGAGTGGAGCCACCAGTCCTCAGGTCCCTGGTATGGGTAGGTGAGGACCCTGCTTAACAGCCAGAGTGATGTCAAATGTCAAAAACCTCCCTCTTCACCACACAGCTATAACACTTAAAGTCAGACCTCAGGCACATACACCCATGCATTGTGACAACAAGCTGTAATGGGGCCACAGGGGTCCACGCAGGTGTTAACGGCATTCAAAGTCCATGGACTGCTTGTGCCTGGACAGGAGGTCCTTCTGCCTTAAGTCCCCAGTTTGGGAGAGCAGGCAGTTTATTTTTCCCCATTTGTTAATTTGTTCCTTCTCCAAGGCTGGGAGAGTGGCTCAGAGTATGCAGTAGGACCTATCTTAGGCCCAGGCAAATCAACTGTCACTGAAGCAGCTCAGTGCCTGGGGCAGAGGGAGGAGGCATCAGATAAAAGGGAGAGAGTTCCTTGGAATGGGGAGCTGTTTGATCTGTGTGGTAAATTAGATGCACGCACTATGTCAAGAGCACTGTTTATCACTGGTTCCGGAGGCATGAGTAGTATCTGCACCCCTGTCTCTCTGTGGCTAAGGAAATCGTATCCTGAACGCTACTGCTAGGCCGGCCGCAGCTTTGCCGGGGATAGGACCTGTGCCACTCGCTTGCTTTCATTTGCTTAGGTAACCGCACCCCAAACGCTTCCACCAGTCCCCCGTCGGCTGCACCAGAGAACTGGGTTTGAGGGGCACCAGGTCCCACCGAGTCAGGTCCAGGAACTCCTCACTGCTTCTGAACCATCTCTCCCTCCCCCTGCTGCTCAGTCCAATTTCTTGACTTTGCCTTTGATGTTCATGGCACCTAGCTTGTCATAAATATAATCGATTCTCTCATTTTGGGGGGTCTTTGTTGTAAAAGGAACCACTGGAAGCATCTGACTATTCTGTCATCTCAGTCCTGCCCATTAACTGCATTTTTTTTTAAATGACAATAATCTAGTCAACTGATTTTCCTTCATATGTGCACTGTTATTTCTTTCTTGTTTGAATAAGTGGAGAAAAACTGCTAATTTAATTTTAAATTAGTCTGTTCAGAAAAAAGCCTGGCAAACTTCTTCCAAAAAAATCAGCCATTGAAAATGCTATGGGACACCTTTCTACTCTGACACTCATGTGTCATCATCAGTTGAGTCAATTCTAGTTCATGGAGACCCTATGTGTCAGAGTAATATGGTGCTCCATAGGGTTTCTAATGGAAGTAGATCATGAGGCCTTTCTTTTAGATACCTCTGAGTATAATTGAAACATCATCCTTTCGGTTAGCAGCCAGAAACATTAACAATCTGCACCATCCAGAGCCTCCATTAGTCAAAAAAAAAAAAAAAAAAAACATTGCCATCGAGTTGATTTTGAATCATAGTGACTCTATAGACAGAGTAAAACTGACTCATAAGCCTTCCAAGGTTTTAATCTTTATGGAAGCAGACTGCAACAACTTTCTCTCATGGAGCAGCTGGTGGAATCAAACCACCGACCTTTTGGTTAGCCATGAAATGGTTGTCCATTGTGCCATCAGGCCTCCTTAATAGTCAGTTAGGATCTTCAAATTGTTTTACTGAACGTTAAGCCTCCTGATATGATTTAATTTTGAAGCATCAATTTTTTAAATAAGGGTAAGGAAATAAAGGAAAACACATAAAAGTATTATAAAGATTAGCTAAGAAACTACTGCTCTGACCAGCCCTGTCAAATATGTCTGCTGTTCATGTATGCAGAACATAAAAGGAGGTTTACTTGGCTCAGTACACACTCAAGTGAAGAAAACAAACTTCCAAATGTTTGTCTTGTATTTTAACAAACCAGCTGCCTTTCTAAGGCTATCAAACTAATATGCACATGGCTTTGACTTCCAACAAATTCTGGGGGACAACTTGTACTTTTTAAATCAGAGTTACTATAAAAAAAAAAAGCTACTTAATAAATAATTTCAGTCCCACAACTATAATAAGCACCAAGAAACCACAAACTAGCGATTGTTGCATTTTTTAACATCAGTTTGTCATATGTTAACATCACTGTAAGAACCAGTGAAGAGGTGAAACAATTCATTTGGTTACCAGTTTCAACAAAATTTGAGAAAAATATAAATGAATAAATGAAATCGGGTCAATATCTGTTAATTAACTTAATATGAGCCATTTACTCTATGAAAGTAAACTGAGTTACAATACATAAAAAGCTTACAAATGCCCATTAGCAATATTAATTACATAGTTACACACCCTTTCTTCACTTATCAATGTGGTCAGGTTCTAAAACCAGGTCATCGACTGAAATCAGTGTTATGGGAAAACAGAGGATGAGCACACTAGGTCACAAAATAGAAGATGACTACATCATTATATAACTGTCAACCCACTGAAAATCATGGCTCAGCCAATTTCACACCTAACCTTAATCATCTGTCTTAGTCATTTAGTGCTGCTATAACAGAAATACCACAGGCAGAAGACTGCAACAGCGATTTTTTTCTCTCACAGACCAGTAGGCTAGAAGTTTGAATTCAGGGCACCAGCTACAGGGGATGACTCTCTCTCTCTGTCATCTCTGGAGGAATGTCCTTGTCATCAATCTTTACTGGTCAAAGAGCTTCTCAGCACAGGGACACTGGTTCCAAAGGAAAAGCTATTCTCCTGGCTCTTGTTTCTTGGTGATATGAGGTCCCCAGTAGGTAGAACCCATGACAGCAGGAACCCGGGTTGGAATTTGGGGTAGTCGTGCTCCAAGTGATTCCCAATGACTCACTTGATTTCTATCCCCACCCCATAATTAGTCTCTGTGTGTTTAGAAGCCCTCATTCCCAGGCAGGAAACACCTCACGACAGTGATGAACTTGATTTAAAATGACAACCATCTGCCCAGCAAGAAGGGGTCCTTCTGTCACAAAATCACGGCGATAGATAGTCTCAGGTGTCTTGACTCAGATATGCATCCCAAGTCTCGGGATCCCAACCCTTCCTCAGGACCAGGCCTGGAACCAGGGTTGGAACATTCTCCTTTGCCGTACCTCCTATGCTCATCAGGAAGTCCTGGTCCTGATCCTCAGCTTTTCCATGCTCTGTTTGCTGAAATGACTCAAGAGTACCAGTACACCATTCCAGCTTAATGCCTGAGATTATTTGAAAAACTGCACCACTAAAGCATGCCATGGGCTACCAGCCTAACACCCCATCAGCCATAAGGTCTTCATTGTTAGCTGGCCTGCTGTTGATCCAGTTTCAAATTTTAGAGTCTGCTGCCTAGAGCCATTTCTAGTTTCAGCTGACTTTCTTTCTCCAGGAAACAGACTCCAGACGTGCATTTTATACAAAAGGCTTAATGGAAACTCAGCTCCAGGATAGGATTGCCAAATAGAATAAAGGACAGCAGTGAAACCTGAGCTTCAGATAAGCCATAGATTTTCCTCCCCCGCAGGCAATGCTTCTGCCAAAACTGCCATCCTTGGACTTATTAAATGCCTTATCGACTGTCATGGTGTCCCACGCAGCATCATCTTATATCAAGGAACTCACTTCACAGCAAATGAGTGGAGGCTATGGGCTCATGCTCATGTAATTCACTGGTCTTACCATGTTCCCCATCATCCTGAAGCAGCTGGCTTAAAAGAAAGATGGAATGGCCTTCTAAAGGCACAATTATAGTGGCAGCTAGGTGGCAATACCTTGCAGGGTCAGGGCAATGTTCTCAAGGAGGCTATATACTCTAAACCAGCATCTAATATATATGATACTGTATCTCCAATAGCCAGGATTCAGGGGTCCAGAAATCAAGGGGTGGACATAGGAGTAGAATCACTCACTGTGACCCCAAATATTTCCTTCCTGTTCCCCCAAATTTATGCTCTGTGGGTATAGGGGCCTTCGTTCCAAAGAGAGGAATGCTCCCACCTGGAGACACATCACCAATTCCATTGAACTGGAAGTTAAGGATGCCACCTGGCCAGTTTGGGCTCCTTATGCCTGTGGATCAACAGGCAAAAAAGGGAGTTACCATATTGGATGGTGTGATTGATCCTGATACCAAGAGGAAATTGGATTTATATTACCTAATGGAGGTAAAGAAGAGTACATCTGGAATGCAGGAGAACCTTAGGGCGTCTCTTAGTACTACCATGAAAAAAAAAATTTTTTTTTTTTTTTTTTTTTATGCCCTGTGATTAAAGTCAGTGGGAAACTATAGCAACCCAATTCTGACATGACTACTAATGACCCAGAACCTTCAGGAATGAAGGTTTGTGTTACCCCACCAGGCAAAGAACCACAACCAGCAGAGGTGCTTGTTGAGAGCAAAGGGAATATGGAATGGGCAGTGGAAGAAGGTAGTTCCAAATACCAGTTATGGCCACGCTACCAGTTGCAGAAATGAGGACTGTAATTGTTATGGGTATTTCTGCATTGTATGTGTGCATCAGCTATTTTCTGTTTACTTCACTTATAAAATATAAGATGTAAACAGGGCTAATGCATTTTCAGTTGTATGTGTGTTCCTTGTATCATGTTAGGCCCAAGTCTGACCTTGTAATTGTCTTTATTCAGAGATTATGAAAGGTTTAAAGAGATATGTACAGGTGCCAAGTTGACAAGGGGTGGACTGTGGTGGTTATGATTGAGTGTCAACTTAACTAGGCCATGATTCTCAGTATTTTTGGGGTGGTATAATGTGATCATTTCCCTGTTGAGATTTGATGCGTCATCACCCCCATGATGGGATCTGCTGCAAGTAGCCAATCAGTTGAAGGGGAGTTTTTGGGCATGTGGTCTGCATCAAGTGTGGGTGAATATTCGGGCAGGGCTCGAAGGCTTTTACTCGTTCTGGACCGTGCAGCTGGCTCCTGTTCATCTGACCTCTGGTTCTTGGGACTTGAGGTAGCAGCTTACCTCCAGTCTTATCTGCTGATCTTCGGATTCATCGATCTTCACAGCCTGTGGGCAACAGCACTGCTCTCAGTCTGCTGATCTTCGGTTAGCCAGCCCCTGTGGTTACATGAATCTGAAGAAGCCTCTTTCCTGAACCACAAACTTGGGACATGACAGCCTCTACAACTGCGTAAGCCATTTCCTTGATATAAATCTCTCTCTATATATACATATTTATATGCTTTACTGGTTTTCTTCTCTAGAGAACCCAGCCTAGGACAGAAGCCTTTCCCTATCAATTCTTCCTTTCCCTCTCCCTAGCCACCCCTCCAACTTCACTAAAAGATTTCTCAACTCTCTCAGTCTTGTAATTGCTTTGTCACATGATTCCTTATAAACAAACCATTTAAGTTCACAAATATGAATGTTGAGAATATATAGACATCACAAGGATCCACCTTCAGGCTCCAGAGTAAATCTGAATGCCAACAGCTTATCTTTCTGCACCTGCTGTACCTTATTCACTCATTCACTCTCTGGCCATGTGACAAAATCTCGCTGCCTCCCACCAGGAATCCCTAACTCCCCTGTTCCAAAATATGGGTCACTATGAGTCAGAATCGACTCGATGGCAATGGGTTTGGTTTTGATTTGGGTTATATTTTTTATTTCACACATTACTTTGGGCCTGGAGTCTTGACTCACTCTTGCACTAATTTTGTTGACTTGCTCCCAGAATATTCCTTCAGTTCCAAGCTTCAGCGTTTGTTCTCTGATCTCAGGAAACCAACCACAAAGCAGGAATGAAACCACTTCAGGGGTCCCTACCTCCCTGTGGGACAAACTGACTGGGCCTACCTGCAGACTGACATCCCAGCTAGGGGAGGAAATCTAGATACTACTCTTTAAATTGCAGCTTTCTTATGGCATTCACCATCTTTTAACTTTTTCAGTATTTTTGAATATTTTTCCTATTATTTAGCTATAAGCTTCTTCAGTGTTGAACTCAAGTCAGTTTCAAGTTTATTCATTGAAAAAAACCAGAATGCTCATGAAGGTTTTATACACCTACATCAGTTTTCTGCATCCCCTTTTCTCTTCTCTCAACATAATAACAAAACACCTACATTTTATGATAAAAAAGGAGGGTATGGCGGTAATATGATTGGTAAGAACACACACAATTCAGCTTGTGGGCATTCAACATTTATCCTGAGAGATCCCATCAATGAATTTGGAGAAAAAATGGGAAATTTTGTTTACTATCTTTTCCAGGGAATTTGGTTTCATCTAATAATACAGGAATGAACTTTTTGGCTGCATGTCAAACTCAAAAAGTTAAATATTCCAGAGTTCATATAACAGAAAGAGGAAAAATACATCTTTCGATTTCTTAACATCACCCTTGTTCATAATGAACTATGTATGATATTGTCCTAGAAAATATGGACTTAACAAAAGTTTTGTAAGACGACTGATAGGAATAAAAAGATTGAGGAATATCCTAATGTATGTGCTTGGCCTTTATGTGCATTCCATATTTTTTAGGAAGTCTGGGCAGAAACTGGGGAATGGTGCAAATTGGACATTTTCCTCTGAATTTATTAATATTTGCTCTTCTAATCAGTAAAAGTACCCCATTTTTCCTCAAAGGAAATATCCTTTCATCCTTATCTTTGTTAATCGTAATTCTTATGATTAGTAAAAGAATAGAGCCATATTTTTTTATATATGCCTTCCCTCAACTATCACTTGGAAGAATTCGCAGTGTATTTGGTGTATAGAAATAGATAAATAGATATATCCAGGTGTGAAGTACTGTTATACCATGAAAGGTTAAAAAAAAAAAAAAAAGGAAAGCACTATCGATATGAGAAAAGAATGAACATTTCTTTCCTTTGGACAAGTAAAATGTTGCATGGAGAAAATAGATTTAATGGTTATAATAATTTCTCCAATACAGAAATTGGCTATTACTGATTTTCCTCTTGTTGTTTCCCTGGGAAAACTGAAAAACTGTTTGAAATTATATTCCACGTAATGGAAGCCACAGGTTATTGAAACACTGGCTATTACACAAATCAGTCTCTGAAAGAGTCTCCCCAGACCACTGGCTGGGAAACCACCAAAGAAGATTCCGTTTTGTCAGGTCTTAAAGATAAGATGGTCAGTGTCACTTCTCATTCTGACTGCTTGAAAATAGAGATGGGCCATCCCAAGGCAAATCTGTGTTTCCCGAGCCTGATGTCTTCCCAAAGCTATTATTTTTAACGGCTTCTTGGAAAAAAAATTGAGAAACTGTTTTCTACATTGGGTTAAAAATATAGACTATCACTCATTTACCAACAGACAAAATGGGACGAATTATAAAATCATCCTTCTGTCTTCTCATCCCAGATCCCAGACCCGTTTGAGAGAACCAAGCTTCTCTCCTTGAATGCCCTTCTCTCTTGCCTAGAGGAGACCATAAACCTGATTCCCTCCTAGCTCACTGACTGTCTATTTTCTGTCCTTTGCTAGCTGCTCTAGCAGCACCTCTACATGGCGGTGTTCTTCATTGTTCAGTCGTGCTCTTTTCATATTGCTCTGCAGTGTTTCTCTGGAGGAATACATTGATTTCAATGCTCAATTATCCTAACAGTTGATAGCCTAATGACTATCTAGCAGCAATTCCAAACACCATAATTTAAACTTAAATTTTGAAATAACCAACGGCATCTCAAACATAACATTTCTAAAACTGAATTATTAATAGGCCCCCCCACACCGACTTGCTCCAAATATATCCCTTCCTAAGTTCTTGTCCTATAAATAAAGAGCTTCATAGTTCACCTGGTTGATCAAAATAATATAATGGGAGTCATCTTTGACTCTTTCATTTTCCTCATGTTTCTATTACAGTCTATCAGCAAATCTGAAAAAATAACTGCTCTGGTATTTTTAACTCCATCTCTGTACAGCAACCAGTGAAATCTTCATATTAAATAAACAATAAAAAAAGGATTATAATTCTTTCTTGTCTAAACTCCTTCAATGTCTTTCCCTGTATTTCGAGAATAAAATTCAGTAATCTTTTAAGAATTACAAGCCTTGCATGGTCTGTTCCTACCTAGACCGCAATTGTTTTCCATTCCACTGTTCCCTTATTCATTTTCTTTTTGATCCCTAGACTATACCAAGGTCTTCACACATAATACTTCACCTTCTTGGACTGTGCTTTCCCCGACTGTGTGCATGGTTTTAGGTCTCAGTTTAGAGTGAATTTCCCTGAAAATCCAAAGTAAGATCCCTTGCTGTTCTCTTTCATAGAGACCTATTCCTTGTGTATACGTAAGACTAACAGAATTAATAGGAAACAAAGGAGCAAGTCAATCCTTTGTTAGTCCAGTCAACTCACCTGATTTGGGGTATGTGGCTATCATGATATCATCTGGCCTACTTAGGAATTGTTCAATATTTTCCCACTTGTTTGCAAAAGCATAGATCATGGGACAGCTATAAACCATCTTTAGATTTTTTCAAAAACCATCTTTTGAGAAATTCGTTGTTGTACCAGATTGTGCAATTAAGACAATACTTCTGACTTCTAAGACGTGGAGAAATAAAGAGAATAAAAAATCAAAATCTGCATTACTAGTGTTATTCCTAAGACATTGCGACATCATCTTAAGAAAAATTGGACTTTAATACACTGAGCACACAGAGATCTAAATACAAAGGGTATTTTTGCGGGCATAAAGCCATAGAATACAAAGGTGGTAACTGGCTAGTGAAAAACAAAAGTCTTTAATGGAAGCTTTGGAAATGAACAGAACTGCAAATCCTACTTTAAAGACAGATTGCACACTTTTTTCCAGAAAAATGTCTGGACTCAAGGCAAAATATATTCATCACTTATCATCAGCACTTGAGTTGCACTCTATTTTTCCTGGGAAATCTGCTGTCAACCTTATCTTTGTTCTTCGGTATATAATGTGTCATTTCTTTTCCCCTTGGGCTGCTTCTGCTATTTTTTTCTTTATCATTGGCTTTGAGCAATGAAATTATGATTCCCTTTGGTGTAGTTCCCCCCCATTATATTTTTCTTGCTCCCACTTTGCGTTCATTAAGCTTCTTAGTTTTTTTGATTTATGGTTTAATTAAATATGAAAAATGTTTGGCCATTACTTCTTAAGTACTTTTTCTGCTCCTTCTCTCCTTCTGAGACTCCAATTACATCTCGATTAGCTGTGCCTATACATCACTGATACTCTGTTCATTTTTTTAATATATTTTTTAAAAGCATCTATTACTGTCTTCAATGCACTAATCTTTTTTTTTTTTTTTTGCAGTGTCTATTTTATGAATAACTCAGCCAGCATATTTTTATCTCAGGCATTGTAGTTTTCATCTCTAGATATTCAATTTGGGATTTTTAAAAATATTTTTTCTGTCTCTACTTTTTGAGCATATGGGATACAGTTATAATGACTATTTTAATGTCTTCATCTGCTAATTCTAACATCTGTGTCAGTTCTAGATTGTTTATAATTGATTGGTTTTCTTTTCATGATTTCATTCTTTTGAGTGTTAGTACTCTTAATTACCTTTGATTGGATGCCAGGTGTTGTGAATTTTTCTTTGTTGAGTACTGTATACTTTCATATTTCTATAAATATTCTTGAGTTTTTTTCTAGGACACAATTAAGTTACTCACTAATGGTTTGATACATTTAGGTTTTGTGCTCAGGCTAGGGCAAATTATTAGGCATCACTGAGGCAAAACCCTTCTGAGGAATCTTTCCAATGTCTGTGAATAATGAGATTTCCCAATCCAGCTAAGGAGAATAGGTTCTTTCTCCAGCCTTGTATGGGCACCTGACACTATTCCCTAGTCTTCCAATGGCCTGTCCCCAACCTGCAGTACTTTCCTTATATGCATATTCACAGAGGCAGATTATCCAATAAGCAAGGTAAACATGGTGTTTAACTTGCTTACTAGATCACCTGTAGTGAACAATTTCCCAATTTTTCACCACATCAAAGATTCTGCTTCTGGGTATGTCTGCCATCTGTCTCTGCCTAACCCACAGCACCCTCTTACTGAATTAAAAACTCTTTCCAAATTTACAATCCCTGAAGGGGACCGATTACCCAGCAAGCAAGGTAAACATGGGTTTGCTTGTGCTTATTTATTAATCTGCCCTGAACAATTTCACATGAGAAACCCTCCAGATCAGTAAACTCAAGTAAGTCCATGTTTACCTTTCTTACTGGTTAATCCACCCTGCAAATTCATATCATTACTCAGGTAAACTCTCCAGGAATCCTTTCTGTAGATTTCGAAGTTTTCTCTCTGTACTCTGGTACTCTGTCCCGTGAACCTTATTCACCTTTGTCTTCCTGGACCACCAGCTCTATCTCCTTAATTCAGGAAGTCCCCCCAAATCCACCTGGGTTTTTCTTCCTGAGTGGGGCCTGGGAATTCTCTCAAGGCAGTAAACTGGGGCTGTCATAAGATTTAACTTTTTTGCTTCCTGTTTCTCAGGGTTCACTGTCCTCCGTTGCCCAATTTTCAATTTCTTAAACAGCACTGATTCATACATTTAACTCAGTGTTTTGACTGTTTCAGGAAGAAGGGTACATCCAGTTCCTACTCCTCCATTTTGCCTAGAAGCAGAAGTCTGCTCTCATTTCTAAAACATCTAGTCATTAGCAGTGCCTCAGAACTGCCATCTTAATTTCAGTGTAGTAAACGTAATTATAAAGAAGTTTTGGTTTATTTAAACATAACTTAAGGTGGGGTATTTTCTTAATTGCACTTAAACTTATACTTTTTCAACAATTTTGGCACATCAAATCACTCCTTTCAGTGCCTTTTGCATGGACATTCAATTTTGCTTTAGTATTTGGTATAGACACTTGTGTATAATGTACAGAATAGCCAGAGCAAAATAAGCCAACTGAAAGCAACATTTTTTAATAGGACATGTTTACTTGATTTTTCTCCCTTCTTGGCAGTTGAACCCTGACTATAAAACTTATATAGCAATTAAAGCCAAAAGCCAAATCCACTGCCTTCAAGTCAATTCCGACTCGTAGCAACCCTATAGGACAAAGTAGAAATGCCCGATAGAGTTTCCAAGGAGGGCCTGGCAGATTAGAACTGCTGACCTCTTGGTGAGCATCCTGTAGCACTTAATCACTATTCCACCACGGTTTCTCTATATTTACCTCTAGCTATTTTTTTTTTATACCTATTGTTATTTTTATTAGTTGTCTTTGAGTTGATTTCAATCCATAGAGACCCCATGTGACAGACTAGAACTGCCTTTCAAAGTTTTCTAGGCTGTAATCTTTATGGGACCAGATCACCAGGTCTTTCTCCCTGGAGCTGCTGGGTGGGCTCAAACTGCCAACCCTTTGGTTAGTAGCCAAGTGCATTACCATTGCACCACCTGAGCTCCTCTCATCTATAAGTATACTCATATCTATATTTATATGTATAGCATACCTGGGGAGAAATTTTTTGAAAAGAGTCATTTTAAAGACAAGCAATGGATAATTTAGATTAATTCAACTCATTGAGTAATTAGAATTAAACTACTATACTGTTAGTTAATGTATATATAACAATATACGAACTCATTGTTGAGTTGACTCCAACTCATAGTGATCCTATAGGATGGAGTAGACCTGCCCTATAGGGTTTTCAAGGCTGTAAATCTTTAGAAGCAGAGTGCCACATCTTTTTCTTATGGAGAGCCTGGAGGGTTTGAACCACAGACCTCTTGGTTAACAGCCAAGTGCTTTAGCCACTAAGCCACCAGGGCTTCTTGACAATATATGAGACTAAAACAATATACAGCAGGGTACTGGTATAATTTTCTTCCTTTTTCTCTTAAAAAAACTCTTTAAATTCCTTCACCAATTTTGGTTGGAAAAGAGTTCCTTTTATGCACCTTGTGATGGATTTTTTTTTTTGACATATCCTCTGCTGCAACTTTGCTTTTTATTTTTGATCATGCTAATTTTTTTAATTAATTACGTTTCGGAATTACTACATAATAAAGGATTCAACTCTGAGGCAATTAAAAGAATTTAGACAAATGATTTCTATCAATACTGCATTTGCTCCTGTCTGTCATAAATATGGAAACCCTGGTGGCGTAGTGGTTAAGTGCTACAGCTGTTAACCAAAGGGTCGGCAGTTCGAATCCACAAGGCGCTCCTTGAAAACTCTATGGGGCAGTTCTACTCTGTCCTATAGGGTTGCTATGAGTTGGAATCGACTCGACAGCACTGGGTTTGGTTTGGTTTTTATCAGGAATATATTATATACTCCTTTACTAATAACCTATGTGTGTAAGGAAAATAAACCTCAATTGTATTCTCCTTTACTAGGGCCCTGAACTAGAGGAAATTATTCTTAATTAAGTAAAGAATTATTCTAAACTAATTTTCCAGGAAAATGTTTCCCGCACTCATTGATTAATAAAACTTCCAGTCATAATAATAATCACAGTAATGATGAATTCTGAAAAAAAAAAAAAATTTGAAGTGGGACCAAATTGATCAGCTAAACTACTCCAAAAAGTTTTGGATCCTGTTGGAGCTATTTACTATTTACTTTCTTCCACTTTATTTTCACTGGGCTTTTTAAGCAAAATTCTAGCCTTTCTCTTGCTAATGTTTTTCATTTTACTAATCCATTCCTTTCACAAAGAATGGAAATATCCAAGAACTGTGAGATAAATCCTTCAGAGTCTACTGTTCCATTTATTTCCGGACACTTTTCAATTAATAATAAGTAACAAATACTTATATATATGGGAGGAGACAGTCTGAATTAATAACAACCTGTAATATAAAATATCTTGAATGTAACTGTATTGCTTCTAGTAAGATAAGAATATTCAAACCTCAAAGATCAGAAGTTCTTAAAATGATTGATTTATCATTTCTATAGGGTTGCTATGAGTCAGGATCAACTTGACGGCAGTGGGTTTGGATTTTTTTTGGGTATCAGGTAAATATTTGTAAGTAAATTAGTGATAACAAAATTCCTTGAAGGTGCTTGAAAGAGAAATTGCACTTAATATCAATAGTTACTCGTATAATGGGAGTAACAAAAAATCAAACTGCAGTTCAAACAGGTAGTTCATAAGTGGGGAGTTATGGGAGGAAGTGTGCTTTTGAATAGGAAAAGCATGTTGGTGTAATAGCCTAGTGTTTTAGAGGTAACTCCTCTACTCTCTCCAAAGAAAGTCTAGAAGAGAGAAGTTAGGCAAAAATTTTGGCATTTAAATATGCCATATGTGTTGCTGTTGTTGTTGGGTGTCATGGAGCCAACTCTGACTCATGGCGATCCCATGTGACAGAAGAGACCTGCCCCATAGTGTTTCTTAGGCTGTAATTGTTACAGAAGGCAGACTGCCACTGCTTTCTCCTGTGGAGCCACCAGGTGGGTTCGAATCACATGTGTATATGCACAGGTGCACACATATTACATATATAATATTTATAGCACATTTTTATGTCATAGTTAATGGGTAAATACACAGAAAGAGTTGTTGTTAAATCACAGATTTGTCTTAAAATCTATTGCATCTTATGTTAGAATTACAGAGAAAATAAGATAATGGTAATTTTGCATCTTAATTTACTGCTCATAGGGTAAGGAGTTTGGGGGCCTCAGGAGGCTAGTAGAGACTGCACTGACCGAGGAGTAGAATTCAGCACAGAGTAGACAACTAACAATTAAGACAGTAGGTAAAACCCTGAGGCAAGGATGCCAGTGAGAGTTGAATGGACAGGGACTTTTAGGAAAATTATGTTAATATTCCATATTAAATTGTTATACTTTCTATATACTTCTCAATTACCCTCTATTTTCAGTAAAATATCTGGTTGCCTCGACAGTCCTTTGTTAATAGAGGAAACGAGTCCAGTAAAAGAAGGAATTTGCCAGTATGAAATAAAGACTATGGAACAGGTCAGCAGCCTCAAAAAAGAAAAAATAATAAAAATAATATGATAGTCAAGAACTCAGGAGGAGCAGGAGGTTGGAGGGGAAGTGAAATTGAGAGTATAAGCACTCTGCCTGGAATGAAGTGTTGAGTGAATTAAATGAATGCATAAATGAATGAGGATACTTCTGATATCTTGTGGATGGTGCTGCTTCCTAGTTTGATTACAAAGGAATGGGAGACCACGCTGGATACATGCAAGTATCAGGCTTGAGTTTCATATAATAAATAGTTTTCCCTCGCACTTTTTTATTCTATTACTACCGTAGCAAATATTTCTTCCTAGATTACGTAAAGCTTATTATGGGAAAGTGAATGAATATGGAGAAGACAGATTCTCTTTTCCCACTGTGTGCTACAATTCTTAAGGACAGATTTGGTCTTCACATAGTTATATACCACACATTTACAGCATCATTGTTCGTTCTAATTCATGTTTAACTCACTCTTAACTTTTCCTTTTATTTATTCACTTTAATTTTAACTTATACTATTGCTTTACATTTATTAACAATTGCCGTTGAAAGTGTACTCCATGCATGTACCAGCATCATGTACTGTTGGCATCACCTAAGAGCTTAGTAGAAATGCAGAATCTCAGGCCTCAAATCAGAATCAGAGTCCAGATTTTAATTGGATGTGTTTGCATGTACCAGTAATTTGTGTAATTTGCATGCAAAAGAAAGTTTGAGCAGCACGACTCTAAAACAACTTCGACACATTTTATATCAATAAAGAGTGTGCACAAATGCTTTCAAAATAAATTCAGTGTCTTCTAGAAAGTAAGATATATTGATTGGACTTAATATGCATGATTGCTAATCATTGCCAACCCTGAAAATAAATAAATCCTACTTTCATTTTGTAGATTGGGATTAAGATTCAGAAGGTGAAGGTCTATTCAAAGATACACAGCAAGTGACGGGCAACCACGGAATAGGCCTCAGTTTGCCCAACTCTACTCATTTGGCCATAGAGAAAATCTACTGTGGGCCAGACCTGAAGTAAAAAAATGTCCATAATTTATCTTATTCAAATAAAACAGTTTAGAGTTTGTAAGAAAATTTTTCTTTAAGAAAATATCTTGTAAAAATCTCAAGTTCCTTATGCTAGAAAAATGTCCTCAGAGAAGGACAGACTGAGAAAGGAGAGGAAAATAATGGAGCTGCTTGTAAATACAGACTAGTTATATCTGGGAAGTGGGTGTAACCAATTCAGGAACAAGCAGGGTATTAGTCCTAAATTCGCATGTCTTCCTTGTAACCAGTATGATGAGGACTGTAGAATTGTGAGGAGAGGGCTCTGGGGGTGAGGATGAGATGAAGGACTTAAGGTAACCAATATCATTAAACCAGATACACTGAGACATAATTTAACAATTATATTTACCAGAAAATATAAAGATTAGTACATAAAAGCCTTTAAAACTACACAGGACAGCAACAAGCAATTTTACATGGTTATAAATTTTAGTTTATATAACACCTTGAGTTCGCTACCCAAGTTGTGGCTAAGCCAATGAACCACAGGCTGAAATTTAAAATGTCTAAAATTGACTTTAAAGAAGGTTAATGAAACAGAAGAAGAAAATGATAAACAATGCCCCACTTAGGAAAAATTAACTGAGTCATCTGACAGTAAAATTGAATGTTTCTTTTAATGTGAAAAGTCTATTTCTTCCATTTGTCCCACTCTAATGAAGTCAAGCTCTATCTGACTCACTCTGGAGCCCAGTTACAAAAATAAATATAGTAACAAAAAAAAAAATATAAAATATATATCTATATATTATTATTATATATTTATAAAAAATATAGTAACAACATATTCTGTATTCTGGAAAGGGCCTTAGGGTGTCACATGCTCTTGCATGCACTGCACATGAGCATGTGTGTGTCTGTGTGTGTGTGTACATGCTTATGTAGGGGTGGAGGGAGGATAGAATCAGAAAAGCGAGGACTTATAATAGTGTCCTTCTTTCCTTATGTGGCTTACACTTTCTTAAGAAGACCCCCAATTCTGAAGACTCCCTTTGAACCAAGACAAAATAAAAACAATCGTTGAAAGTCTGAGTGATTATGTACCGCATAAAGAATAACACTGAATTTCCTGTGGTAAAATTGTAATAATGCAACAGGCATTGAAATTACAAACATATTTTCAACACCGACGTCACTATAAGAAGTATAATACTCTGTGGATGAAAGAGAGAAACTACCAGAAAAGGGATTAAAGAAAAAAAAAGCAAATTTTACCTCACACCTTAATTCCCTTGTTCAGTTTTTATTTTTAGTCATTAGTGTCACTGCTGAAAGGAACCCAGGAGCCAGCAGTAATATGAGAAGGGCAGGACAATGGGTATTCAGCTAGGCTCACTCCTGTGGCTGGGAAAAAACAAGTTAAGGATTAAATCTGAACTTTGCAGTTGATGACTTCACAGTTAGATATAAAAAGTTTGAAACACACACACACATAGAGTCAGGCCCTACTGTTTTAACACCTGGTAGAGCCAGGAAATACTGAGAAGAAAACGGATCTGGGTGGCAACCACAGATTACTTTGAATATTTCTACAAGTTTCAGAGGATCTGAGAGAAATGCATATTGGAAAGAACTTGCAGGGTCAGTGCTCTGTCAGGCTAATCGTTTCCATAACCTCTCAGCTTCTTGTATGGGGAGTCACATTTACATGGACTTGGAGTAAAGAAGCTACAGGTGGGTGGGAGGAGAAGAGCTAGCCCAGAAAACACCTCCTACCCTCTAGTCCCACTACCTCAGAACCCTGTTAGATTCTCTTGAACCCTGTTAGATTCTCTTAGGGCCCAATTGCTGGAATCAATCCTTTTGCCAAGGGCACATGACTCAAATTGAGGTACAACTACAACCGTAAGCCCTAGGCCAGGGGATTATATCTGTGCAGGCCTGTGGAAGTCAGAAAGCCAAGGGGACAGCTAGTACATCCTCTAAGACCATTGATTGGTTTCACTTCTAGATTTTTAGGGACGGTTTTAAACCCTGTCTGTGTTTTTAAAAGCCATTGCCAACAGATTTCTAATTTTTTTTTTCAGTCAATATTGTTGTTGTCATTTTAATTTTTTTATTTGTGTGGGGGTTAGGGCATGTCAGAGAGAGACTACAAATAAAAAACTATTTATGTGAACCTAGCATAGTTGTGTTTTGTTGTGGTTATGGGGGGGCATTGACGCAACAGCCAAAACAAGAACTCAGATAGACCAACAATCATGAAAAGGGAGCAGGAACAGGCAGCATTTTGTTTTGTTATCCGTAAGGTTGTATGAACAGACTCAATTGCAATGAAAAACAATGACATGGGGGAGTTATAATCACACACACAGATCTGGAGACTGTTGGAAAACATTACATTAATGCCAATATGATTTTCTTATGTGGAGATTCTGGGCTCTGTGTTACCCCCCTCTCCCAGTTCTCTCTTCAGATTTGGAGAAGTCCCTTATCTGAATATTGGCATTCTAGTACATCTCTTGAATAAAGAAAAAGGATGCTAACAGTGAGGGGACATGACTGGATAAAGTAATATCTGGAAGAAATAAAAATTCTTGATATAAGGAATTAAATGGAAATATCCAAAAGTTGGTGAACAGAATCTGGGTATTCCTTCCTTAGGTATCTTCATGAACAAAGAAATCTACTTGCTCAAAACTAGTTCAAATACTTGCTCAAAACTAGTTCAAAATCCCTTGACGGCAACAACTTTGACTTATTCTTTTTCATAAAGTTAATGCCTTGAAAGTTTCCACTTAGGGACACTGGGTTTTTTTTTTTTTTTTTTTTTTTTGCTGCAACATGTGCAAATAGCACCTCTTGGGATTGTAAAGTGTACAACACGTACAACTCTATCTGCTGGTGCTGTAGACTAGCACTGAGTTTAGCCCTTAGAATGCACTCAGTAAAGTTGTGATACATAAAAGGCTTTGAGATTTATGTTAATAAGATAATTAATAGGAGGTTTTAGTCCTAAATATAGAAAACAGATGGATTTTATTTAGTCAGATATACCTGCCAAGTGTGTTGTTATATGCTGTCAAGTCAGTTTTGTCTTATAGTGACCCCATGACAGCGTAGAATTGCCCCATAGAATTTCCTAGGCTATAATTTTTATGAAGTGTTTTGCCAGACCTTTTTCCCACAGAGTGGCTCAGTGGTTTCAAACTGCCAATCTTTCCATTAGCAGCCAAGTGCTTAACAATTGCAGCACCAGGACTCCATCCCTGATAAGCACCAGCCAGCACACAGTTAAGCTCTCAATCTCATAATTCGTAATCATTACTTTGAGCCAAAGTACAGGTAATCAGCCCTCAACAGGAATATGTAAAGTGGTCATATCATGAACTTCACTGTCAGGAAGATACAGCAGAGTTCAAATTCAGTTTCCAAGTAAACACTACTGATAGAAAAATGAGCATGAATAATAAAGTCTCACGTATAATCAAACCAGACTCACTGCTATTGAGTCAATTCCAACTCAGATCAACCCTATAGGACAGGGTAGAACAGCCCCATAGGGTTTTAAAGACTATAAATCTTTACGGAAGCAGAATGCCACATCTTTCTCTTACGGAGCAGCTGGTGGCTTCGAACCACTGACCTTTGGGTTAGCAGCCAAGCTCTTTAACAACTGTGCCACTAGGACCCCTTTGTATATAACCACCATCTACCAAAAACATTGGTATTTTCTTCCTCAAGGAAGGGAGGTTTTTTGTTTAGGTAAGGCAAGGTTCTTTGGCCTGAAGACATGGGTACATGTTCTCTTTTTTTCTTACTGAATAATACACGGTGAAAGGCTTTGCACCAAAATTGTAATAGCCTTGGGTGCTACCAAAAAACAAACAAACAAACAAAAAATCCATTGTCATGCAGTCAGTTCTGACTCATAATGATCCCATGTGTTACAAAGTAAAACTGAGCTCCATAGGGTATTCTTGGCTATAACGTTTATGAAAGTAGATTGCCAGGCCTTTCAAAGGGCCACTAGGCGAGTTTGAACCACCAATCTTTTGATTACTCACTGAGTTCAAACCATTTCTGCCATCCAGGGACTCCTGCAGTGTTACAAGACTGCTTTATTTTCTTACCTGCCAAAGAAAGAATCCCTCCTTGAGAGCAGCTTTTTGTATGTGCCATTGGCCCCTATCCTGCCCCAGGAGAAGGAAACATCAAAGTCTGCTGCCTGCACACTCACACTCACACTCACACCATCCCTTTCTAGAAAGCAAAAGAGAACAAATAGCTGCTTTGCTGGGAACCAGACCAACACACACACTCTGACTCACAAAAATAGAGGGAGGATAACCCACTTCTGTCCACCATTAGAGTTAATGGCCTAGAGGTGTGAGGCCGTCCCTTTTCTTTATGCCAAAGTGGGTAAAGAAGCAGGTGGAGATGCCAGTTGTCTCTTTCCTTTAGTAACTTTAGGAAAGGCGTGTTGTTGCTTCTACTGCCCATACTTCTGCCTGTGGTTTCCATTTCCTCCAAAAGAAACAAAATAAGTTGTCTTAGGGAGCTTGCCTTTGGCCTGCGACCTCATAAGCTGCCTCATCAAAAAGTAAAAATGATAATTTCTAATAGAGTGCAATTTGTCTTTTATTACCCCTGACTTTAACCCATCATTCCTCCCCTCCTGAACTCCACAGCATTGCAAATACTGGCCCTTGTTTCATCTTCATCCAATATCAGCTTGAGGAAGTGTCTGATTGGACAAGGATCCATGTTAAATACATTGCTTGGTGTAAGTTTTGAAAAAAAGAATGATTAATGGTTTATGTTTTAGATAGAGTATATTTCTTTGTATACACCTCTACTAAAAAAAGAAAAAAAAAAAAACAGCCCTTGACATCAGGTCATTCCAACTCTCAACAAGTGTATAGTATAGTGTAGAACTGCCTTAGCAGGTTTCTTAGGCTGCAATGCCATGTATTCCTCCCAAGGAGTGGCTAGTGGTTTTGAACCAGCAACCTCTTTTCAGTTAGCACCTGAGCGCTTAATCACTGTGCTACTAGTGATCCTTTTTATACCTCAATTGAGTCAAAATACCATATAATCAATTTTTTTAAAGTCACCTCCTTAGAACTTAATATTTCATAGCTGAAGAAGTTCTTACATGATTTTTCAGCCGGTTTTATCCACGTACCTGCTAGTTTTTACCCAAATTGCTTTTGCAAATGATTGCCACCATTTTGAAAATTTTCCGGTTGTTAATTGCAAGTAGATTATTTGTTAATAAAATATTATTCATCTCTTAACTTGAATCAAGTACAGTAGTTGATACAAAGAATTGAGCCATACTCACAAAAACCTCACAGATTAGTTGGAAAACTGAGTGTCAATGGCCTGACTTGCTAAATTGAAGAAGCTAGACTGAGTATTTCTGGGAAAGGTGTTTCCATCCATGGCTGAGGTGGGATTGATTGGGGAGCTCAAATTCTAGTTGTTTGCATTTTGGCATCTGTTACTTTTGCAACTTTGTTGTTGTTGTTGTCTGCTGTACAGTTGGTTCCGACTCATAGTGATTCTGTGTACAAAAGAACAAAACACTGCCTGGTACTGTGCCATCCTGACAATGCTTGAGCCCATTGTGGCAGCCATTGTGTCAGTCCATCTCATTGAGGGTCTTCCTGTTTTTCACTGACCCTCTACTCCACCAAGCAGTAGTACTTCAGGGACTGGTCCCTCCTGATAACATGTCCAAAGTATTTGAAAAGTAGTCTCGCCAGCCTTGCTACTAAGGAGCATTCTGGTTGTACTTCTTCCAAGACAACTTTAGAGAAAATAAATGCATATTTAATTCTACAGTGGCTTAGGTTTAATAACTGTTTATGATGGTGAATGTACTGATGGGACATTAGAGATGTAAGTCTTCCCTCACACTTTTAAATTTTTTGGCTCCATTATTCCAAGCTCCCTTCTGAAAATTTCCCTGATGCTCAGGTGGCAATTTTCTCAAGTTACCTCCACCTTTTGTTTCTCTTTTCTTTTCAGGAAGACCCACTACATTATATGAGACAATTGAGAAAGCTGAAATATGGCTCACTCGAACTTATTGGGATTTTGAGTTTCCTCACCCATTCTTGCCACATTTTGATTTTGTTGGAGGGCTCCACTGCAGACCTGTCAATCCCTTGCCTAAGTTAAACCTGTTACTGTTGGTTTTGTATTTTCAACTGAAATGATTCTTTGGAGGTTTTAAAAGTAAACATATACATTTTGGCAAGCAGATGAAGCTGGATGAAATTCTTAAAGTTCGTTGTAAGGGTTTAGGCTTTTCACCAGTATTGTAGCTTAGAGGAAGCCCGTTCCTAAACAATATAAAGGCCTGAACATAAATCGGTACTCCCAAATATATTTGCAGCCAACTCAAAGTTTATTTGCTTTTCTTGTTGTTGTTAGGTGCCGTCGAGTTGGTTCCGACTCATAGCGACCCTGTGCACAACAGAATGAAACACTGCCCGGTCCTGCACCATCCTTACAATCGTTGTTATGCTTGAGCTCATTGTTGCAGCCACTGTGTCAATCCACCTTGTTGAGGGTCTTTCTCTTTTCCGCTGACCCTGTACTCTTCCAAGGATGATGTTCTTCTCCAGGGACTCATCCCTCCTGACAACGTGTCCAAAGTACGTAAGACACAGTCTCGCCATTCTTGCAGCTACGGAGCATTCTGGCTGCACTTCTTCCAAGACAGATTTGTTCCTTCTTTTGGCAGTCCATGGTGTATTCCATATTCTTTGCCAACACCACAATTCAAAGACATCAACTCTTCTTCAGTCTTCCTTATTCATTGTCCAGATTTCACATGCATATGATGCGACTGAAAATGCCATGGCTTGGGTCAGGTGCACCTTAGTCTTCAGGGTGACATCTTTGCTCTTCAACACATTGAAGAGATCCTTTGCAGCAGATTTGCCCAATGCAATGTGTCTTTTGATTTCTTGACTGCTGCTTCCATGGCTGTTGATTGTGGATCCAAGTAAAATGAAATCCTTGACAACTTCAATCTTTCCTCCATTTATCATGATGTTGCTCATTGGTCCAGTTGTGACAATTTTTGTTTTCTTTATGTTGAGGCGCAATCTATGCTGAAGGCTGTGTGGTCTTTGATCTTCATTAGTAAGTGCTTCAAGTCCTCTTCACTTTCAGCAGGCAAGGTTGTGTCATCTGCATAACGCAGGTTGTTAATGAGTCTTCCTCCAAACCTGATGCCATGTTCTTCTTCATATAGTCCAGCTTCTCGGATTATTTGTTCAGCGTAGAGATTAAATACGTATGGTGAAGAATACAACCCCGACGTACACCTTTCCTGACTTTAAACCAGTCAGTGTCCCATTGTTCTGTCCGAACAACTGCCTCTTGATCTATGTAAAGGTTACTCATGAGCACAATTAAGTGTCCTGGAATTTCCATTCTTCGCAGTGTTACCCATAATTTGTTATGATCCACACCATTGAATGCCTTTGCATAGTCAATAAAACACAGGTAAACATCCTTCAGGTATTCTCTGCTTTCAGCCGGAATCCATCTGACATCAGCAATGATATCCCTGGTTCCACGCCCTCTTCTGAAACTGGCCTGAATTTCTGGCAGTTCTCTGTCTGTGTAGCCATTTGTGAATGATCTTCAGCAAAATTTTGCTTGCGTGTGATATAATGATATTATTCTATAATTTCCACATTCGGTTGGATCACCTTTCTTGGGAATAGGCATAAATATGGATCTCTTCTGTCAGCTGGCCAGGAAGCTGTCTTCCATATTTCTTGGCATAGACGAGTGAGCACCTCCAGTGTTGCATATGTTTGTTGAAACATCTCAATTGATATTCTGTCAATTCCCGGAGCCTTGTTTTTTATTTGCTTTAGAGCCTCGGTTCACAGCATTAAAACCATTCATCATTTGAAAATCCAGGGTTTTACATCTTTGAGAATAAAAGGAAATGTTTAGCACATCTATCAAAGGAAGTGTTTTCTGCCATATATCAACCCTATAGGAAATTTCAATAAAATTCTGTCTGTATTTAAAAAAAAAAAAAAAGCTGCCTTCGAATCAATTCCAACTCATAGGAACCCTATAGGACAGGGCAGAACTGCCTGGTGGTCAACCACTCTTAAGAGATCCATTTTTTCTACCTTCTTATTGGCAGCAGCATAAAACGGAGATCCTATTCAAGGATTAAAAGTCAATACTTACTTTGAGTGCAAATTGTTTATATGATATATAATATCTTTTGTAGGGTTGAAAAGCTGTGGTATGATTAATGATAATTTTATGCGATCTAATCTTACTGGGAAAAAATTTTCATATTCACATTAAAGGAAAATGACAGTCTTAGGAGAAGGAGGAAATAGAGGAGGAAGAGAAGGAAAAGGAGGATGAATAGTACCATAAAAGTAAAAAAAAAAAAATTTATAGTAAATGTTATTTAAATTGCCAAAATAATATGGACATTCCAATATGTAACTACAAATGTACATTCATGGATTGTAAATGGAACTCTTACGACTATTTCACAGAAATACCAAACTCAAGTCCTTTTGAATATTAGAGATTCTTAACCTCTGGACGTTAAGGGGTATATTAGGGGAATAGTTGGGAAACTATGAGAAAGTATAAGGTGTGACATAAAAGGATTATGTAATTGAGAGAAGTAGGGAAATACAATCATCACCACCATAACTAATTTTTCTTAGTGTTCATACTTAGAAAGTAAAATACTAATGACTCCCAACTAAAAGAACTATCTGGACAACCTTCCAGAATAAACACATATGATTTGGTAAAATTATAGCCAAACAGGTGTCATTATGTTGATTCCAACTCACGGTGATCTCATGTGTATCAGAGTAGAACTGTGCTCCATAGGGTTTTCCTTGGCTGATT
Source organism: Loxodonta africana (assembly GCF_030014295.1). NCBI lineage: Eukaryota > Metazoa > Chordata > Mammalia > Proboscidea > Elephantidae > Loxodonta > Loxodonta africana. The sequence continues at coordinate 87,178,098 of NC_087346.1, forward strand.
GTTCAGAAAAAAGTCACTGTGCCTTTCTTTTGGTGCATTTCTAGGTGGACTTGAACTTTCAGCCTTTTGGTTAGCAGCTGAACACAGTAATCTTTTGCACTGTGCTGGGACCCCAGTAGAAATATAACTATATGGAGTTAAAGCTGAGTTAAGACCCTGCTGTGGTCCCTCCTTCTGAGAATGTATGTTAGTAATTAATAATTGTAAATGAGGAGTCAGGATCCCTCTCACTACTGTGTAATAGCTTAATTTCATTTCTTGCTTCCACCACACACACACATAAACAGATTTACACAAATATACATAATAGAGGCCATAAATATCATACCACACATCTCCTTCCAAAGGAACTGACTGATTAGTTTTTTAAAAAGCAGCCCCTATTCTAATAATTTCTCCCTATCAATACTTGAAGATCCTACAAAACAAAACGTTGGCAGTTCCACCGTACCAATGGCACCACAGAACAGAGGTCCAGAGATCTGCTTCCATAAAGATTATAGCCAAAAAATCCTATGGTGCTCAGTTCTATCTTGTAACACATAGGATTGTTATGAGTTGGCATCGATTCTACAGCAACAGATTTAGTTTTGGTTGTCACTGCTTGATTTTTTTCTCTTTTTTGTCAACAAATTAATAAATATTGTTCAATTTTTTTTTTTTTTTTTTGCTGTTTCACGGTGAAGCAGCTTTTTTCTTCACAGGAAATAGAAGAGTTTGTCCAGAGCTCTGGAAAACATGGTGTTGTGGTGTTTACTCTTGGGTCAATGGTCAGTAATGTCACGGAAGAAAGGGCCCATACGATTGCATCTGCCCTGGCTCAGGTTTCACAAAAAGTACATAAAGTGTCTTAATGGTGAGCAAGTACTTCACTAGTCTGTTCAACTCTGTAAAGGGTCTGATTATAGAAATTTTCTGCGGGAAGGTAAACTATCATGATAGCTCCAATTTATCTCAAATTTAAGTTTGGAAGCAAAGATTTTGTGTTAGATGTTAAAATAATATGCGGTCTTTTTTACTGATAATTACTTCAGCATTGACATTGTGATGAGAAATACATATATTCAATAGCTCCAGTGTGACGTTTTGGCATTATAATGATGTTGTAGCTAGGTATACAGGAGTCGCTGAATTCTGTCCTGTCATTTGCTCCTCTTTCTTGCAGGATTCTTGAATCACTACACCAAATGCAGACATTATCAGAAAAGAGTAGAATTTAAATTTGGTGATTAGAATACTAGGTCAGATAGGAAAGTAAAAACTATTTCACAAAACAACAAAGTCTGGGGGACAGAACACTCTAGACAGAAGAACCATGCCATCTTTTTGCAGCAAAAACCTGAAAAACTAAGTAAACAGATAACAAACTACAATCCTGAAGCCCAGAGCATCAAAGACAAGATAAGGAACTTGACCTATCACCAAATGGAATACAAAACTTACAGAGAACAGAGAATGAGGAGAGCTGCCAAGTGGAGGTCCCCTACCAGCTAACATGGTGCTGATTTGTCATTTTGGACTACAGCCACTAAGGAACACAGACAGGGAGCGTGGGAAGGCAACTTCATAGACCTCTCACCAGGAGACAGAGGACCTGGTTACCAGGGATACAAGTTTCCACGCCAAACTTCTTCCTTCTAGTTGGCCTCTAACACTTTTCTGTTGCCCACTGTCACTCAGCCAGAGAAACACCAGCTCACTGCCACCCAAGTCCACCCCACCCTCAAAGGCCAGCACCTTCAGCACGATTTTTTTGATTGTTGTTTTGGCTTTTTTGCTTGTTTTTCCTCTCACCCTTCCTTGATTTCCTTTCTCCTTGCCAGCTAGCTCTGTGTGTAGTACCTGCCCCTTCTTCAAGGGCTGTACCACATTGTTCAACTAGAGAGCCACCAAGCAGGCCTCTCCAGTTCTATGCCACCCCCACCAGCCGGGTCTCTCAGCTCTATTTTTTTTTTCAGTTTCTTCTCTCTCTCCCTTGCTTCCTTTCCTTTATCCTGCCCACCTAACCCTGCACACTGCCTCTGTCCCTTCTTATCAGGTGATGTTGCACTGTTTTGTTAGAGAACCAATGCACACCAACTCCCCAGGTCCAAGCTGCCCCTACTAGCCAGCTCCTTAACTGCAATATTTTGTTTGTTTTTGTTTCTTTTCTCTCTCTCCTTCCTTCCTTTCCTTCCTCCCATCCACCTAGCACTGTGCACCGCTTCCCCTTTCTCAATGGGCTGTGCTGAACCACTCAGCTAGAGAGGCTCTGGCTTACGGCCTCCATGGGTCTCCACCTCCCCTGCAGGCCAGATCTCTCAGCACCATATTTTTTCTTTTTCTTTTTCTCCTTCTCCCTTTTCTTTCTCCCTCCCACCTAGGTCTTGTGCTGCCTCCACCTCTTCCAGAAGGACGGTGTCACAATGCCCAGTGACAGAGACATCAGTGCAGTACCACTCAATTCTGTGACACCTCCAATGGCCAACTACCTCAGCACCATGTTTATTTTTCTTGTTGTTGTTGTATTTGTGTTTTTGGGTATTTTTGTTTGTTTCTTCTCTCCCTTTTCCTTTTTTTCTTTCCTTTCTCCCACTCACCTACACTGTACACCACCTATGCCCCTTCATGACTGGCCAAGCTATGCCAGACAGTGAAAGAGCCATTGCCAGATGGTCACTCCAGGTCTGCCCTGCCCCATGCACCAAATCTTTCCACACCTCCACTTTATTTATTTATTTGTTTTCCTTCTGTTTCTCTCTCTTCATTCTCTCACACACTTAGCTCCACACATCATATCCTCTCCCTTCCCTGCTGCCTAGCTAAACTGTGCACTGAGTGCTGTGCCCCTGAGTGGCACCAGCATATCAGCATATATTCCTGGAAATGGGCCCTAACCCATAAAAGATACACCCTTCCCTGCCTCCCCTGTTAGATGTGCCCTGTTACACTATAGCTGAGCAACTGACCCTGTTGATGGCAAATTTAGTACAATTCCAGTTAAACAGAAATTAAGGGACTATGTAAAAAACAAAGCAAACTTACAAGAATTATTACAGGGAGTCCTTTAGTTAGAGAATCAATAACATCAGACAACAGCCTGAATCTAGGACACAGGACAGCATCAGCCAGATACCAACCTGGGTAATGAACTCTCAAGGATACAACGAAGCTAAAACATCTGTAATGTGGAACTAGAGAAGTCAATCTGTAAATGACAATAACATCAGAACAATAAAAGAGGGAACAATCAGTGTAGGTATAGAACTTTCAAAAAGAAAGGAAGTCAAGGCAATTCAAGGATAAGACTGGTTTAAACTTAGGAAAGTAGGAGTAAATTTGAAGATAACCACAAAGAAAGTTAACAACCCTCTTCATAAAAATAAAGAAGAAAAACATAAAGTCTCAGTAAACACAAAATCTACAAAAACTAAAGAAATAAAAGACTAATCCAAGAAAGAAAAGGAATTCAGCTCAAGAGAGTAAGAGGAACAAAGAAAACATCAGCACCACAAAAAAGCACTATAAAATGATAGCAATAAACTCTCACCTGTCAATAATCACACTAAATATAAATGGCTTAAATGCACCAATAGACAGAGAGTGACAGAATAGATTAAAAACTCTTGACCAAGGAATGTTCTGTCTGTAAGAGACACACCTTAGAAACAAAGACATAAATATATTAAAAATAAAAGGATGAAAAAGTATATATATCTATATTATAATATATATATATATATATATATATATAAGCAAACAGTAACTGAAAAAGAGCAGGACTGGCAAGCTTAATCTCAGATAAAAATAGAATTTAAACAAAAGCCACCATAAAAGACAAGAAAAAAACATTATATAATGATGAAAGAGACAATCCACCATGAGCATATAACCAAATATAAACATTATGCACCCAACTACAGGGCTCCAAAATACATAAAACAGACTGTAACATGCTAAAAAGAGAAATTGACAGTTCCACAATAATAGTAGGAGACTTCAACACACTACTCTTGATGAGACAGAAAAGCTAGAAAGAAACTGAACAGAGATACAGAAGATCTAAAGGCCACAATCAATCAACTTAACCTTGTTTCAACTTAAACTTGTAGACATATATAGAACACTCCATCCAACATTAACAAAGTACAAATTCTTTTCCAGTGCACATGGGTTGTTCTGCAAGATTGACCACATCTTAGGCTACAAAGCAACCCTCAACAAAATCCAAAACACTGAGGTAATACAAATCATCTTCTCTGATCACAACACCATAAAAGCAGAAATGAATACCAGGAAAAAAAATCACATACAAGGAACTGAATAATATCTAGCTGAAAAACCACTGGGTAATAGAAGAAATCAAATATGGAATCAAAAAAATTCCTAAAATCAAATGAGAATGAAAACAGATGACAGCAAAAATTTTCAGACACAGCGAAGGTAGTGCTCAGAGGTCAATTTATAGGAGTAGATGCACGCATGAAAAAAGAAGAAAGGGAAAAATTAAAAAATTAGCTATACAACGTCAACAAATAGAAAGAAAACAGCAAAAGAAGGCCACACCCACCACAAGAAAAAAGGGAATAATAAAGATAGGCTCAGAAATAATTGATATAGAGAATAGAAAAACAACAAAAAGAATCAAAAACACCAAAAATTGGTTCTTTGAAAAAAATCAACAAACCACTGGCCAAACTGATGAAAGAAAAATGAGAGGAAGCAAATAGCCCAAATAAGAAATTAAATGGGGGACATTAAAACAGACCCAACTGAAATGAAACAAATTATAAAAGAGTACCATGAAAAAGTATAATCCAACAAATTTGAACCCTTATGCATTGCTGGTGGCAATGTAAAATGATACAACCATTCTGGACAATGATATGGCACTTCCTTTTAAAAATCTAGAAATACAAATACCATACCATCCAACAACCCCACCTCTAGGAGTATATCCTAAGGAAATAACTGCTGTTACATGAATAGACATATACACATCCATGTTCATCGCAGCATTACAATGTACATGCCCATCAATAGATGAATGGATAAACTATGGTACATACACACAATGGAATGCTATGCAACAATAAAAAAAAATGATCAACTGCAAAAGATCTCACAACATGTATGAATCTGGAGGATATTATGCTGAATGAAATAAGTCAATCACAAGAGGACAGATACTATTTGAGACCACTATTATAAAAACACATGAAAAGATTTACACACAAAAAGGAACAATGTTTTATGGTTAAGGGAGAGGGAAGGAATGGGGAGGGAAAAACACTAACTAGAAAATAGATAAAAGGTAACTTTGGTGAAAGGTAAGAGAGTACACAATACCAGGAGAGTCAGCACAACTTGACCAAGTCAAGGTCATGGAAGCTTTATAGACACATCCAAACTCCCTGGAAGACCGAATTACAGGGCTGAGGTCTGGGGATCATAGTCTTGGGGAACATCTAGCTCAACTGGATTAAGATAGTTGATAAAGAAAATGGTCTACATCCTACTTTGGTGAGAGACACTGGGGTCTTAAAAGCTTGCAAGCAACCATCTAAGATCCCAACCCACCTGGAGCAAAGGAGAATGAAGAACACCAGAGACACAAGGAAAATATTAGCTTAACAGACAAAAGAGCCACTTAAACCAAAGACTTCATTAGCCCGAGACCAGAAAAACTAGATGGTACCTAGCTACCTCCAATGACCACCCTGACAGGGAACAGAGCAGAGTCCCTGAAAGGGCACAAAAAATGTATGGAGCAGAACTCAAATTCATGTAAATAGACAACTTAAGGGTCTTACTGAGACCAGAGGAACCCTCGAAGCCATGGCTCCCAGACACACTGTTAACTCAGTACTAAAGCCATTTGCAAAGTCCACTCTTCAGACAAAGATTAGATTAGCCTATAAAACATAAAATAGTACTGGCGAACAGTGTACTTCTCAGTTCAAGGAGATACACAAGACCAAATGGATGGCTCCTGTATGGAGGCAGGATGGGAAGGCAGGAAGGAACAGGACCTGGCTGCATGGACACAGAAAATCTGGGGTGTAATGGGGGAGTGTGCCATCACATTATAGGGATTGCAATTTGTGTTGTGTAACAATATTTGTATTAATTTTTGTATGAGAAATTAACTTGAGCTGTAAACTTCCACCTAAAGCACAATAAAAAAAAGAAGAAGAAGACGCATTGCACTGGGCAAATTTGCTGCAAAAGAACTCTTTGAAATGTTGAAAAGCAAAGATGTCACCTTGAAGACTAAGGTGCACCTGACCCAAGCCATGGTGTTTTCAATCGCCTCATATGCACATGAAAGCTGGACGATGAATAAGGAAGACCAAAGAAGAGTTGATGCTTCTGAATTGCGGCATTGGCAAAGGATATCAAGTATACCACGAACTGCCAAAGAACGAACAAATCTGCTTGGAAGAAATACAACCAAAATGATCCTTAGAACCAAGGATGACAAGACTATGTCTCACAATCTTTGGACATGTTATCAGGAGGGATCAATCACTGGAGAAGGACGTCATGCTTTCTAAAGTACAGGGTCAGTGAAAAAGAGGAAGACCCTCAAAAACATAGATTAACACAAGGGCTGCAACAATGGGCTCAAGAATAACAAGGATTGTGAGAATAGTACAGGACCAGGCATTGTTTTGGTCTGTTGTACACAGGGCTGCTAAGAGTTACAACCAACAAGACAGTATCTAACAACAGCAACAACATAATTTTGCAGTTCATGGAATAAAGTATTTTCTTTATCTTAATAGGTGGTGTGGTGATTTGATGACAAGAAACCAGATAACTTAGGACCCAATACAAGACTCTATAAGTGGATTCCCCAGAATGACCTCCTTGGTAAGATTACAGAATAAATACTGAAAATATGAGTAACACTCAGAGGGATAATAGTTCAACAGAAAACCAATTTTTCAGCATTTCTTATTTAAAAACTAAAAAATGAAGCATATGTATTTTATATTTATTTTCTTGTTCTAGTGGGGAAAAAAGATGAAATATAACAACTGGCATTTTATTATATACAGTCATAATCCTTCAGGCCAGAAGCAAAGTATCTATTATTTCAGAGGTAATCACCTCTTGTTTGGAATTTTAAAATAGCCTCCTGGATCATTGCTCTGTCCCCTAATACTCTCACCTCATACCTATCCTTTCCAAAGCTACAGAGATAGTTCAAATGCAGATGAACATTAACAGCCCCTCCCTTAGAACCAGTGGCTCTCCATTTTCTATAGGAAAATATCCAAAATCTTTATCATGAACTGATGAAATGTTTCATGATAAAAGATCACCTTCCCTTCTTCTGAATCCAGCATCACCATCATCACACTTCCTCCTGCCTTGTACGCCCTACATATCAGACTCAGTCTTTTTCTCACTGTTTCTCTAAGAGAATATGCTCTGCTGTGTCCCCTTTTTTTGCTCATTTTGTTATTTTTACGCCCTCACTTACTACTCCAGTAGACCTAGTTGTTTCCTGCTCAGAGATCTAAAAAAAAATTGAAATATAGTTTTGTGGGCAAGATAATCTCTTTCCTAGAAATCATTGTCTAATTGAGTTTCTTGTATTTTTCCCATTTTATTTCTAAGAATTATAATGAAATTTTTTGCTAAATTTCACCCATCCCTAGGTCATCCAAAGACCAAAGCTTTTATAACTTATGGTGGAACCAATGGCATCTATGAGGCTATCTACCATGGGATCCCCATGGTGGGCATTCCCTTGTTTGCTGATCAACATTTGCTTACATGAAAGCCAAGGGGGCAGCTGTGAGTCTGGACATGAACACAATGACAAGTACGGATTTGCTCAGTGCTTTGAAGACAGTCATCACTGACCCATCGTGAGTGGTTATAATAAGTCTTCTGTTTGTTTGATCGTTTTTTGATGATGTTGGGGGAATGATATGTCAGGTGTTTGAGGATAATGGCGAAGATTTGAAACAGCCAATAAGGAGAAAGAGAGGAATCACTGTAGTTGGAAATGGAAGAATTATGAGATGAGAACAAATTTGAAGTAGGGACCATGACTGTTATAAAAATACTTCTCTGCACAGTTGTGTGACGCACTCAGCATGCAATTCTAAATGTTTTAAGCTATTCTAAAATCATTACCCCCACGCATCTGTCAGTTTGTGTTACCATGGGGGCTTGTGTGTTGCTGTGATGCTGGAAGCTATGTCACTGGTATTCAAGTATCAGCAGAGTCACCCATGGCACAGGTTTCAGCTAGCTTCAGACTAAGACAAACTAGGAAGAAAGACACAGTTGTCTACTTCTGAAAGTAATTAGCCAGAAAACCTTATGAATACCAGTGGAACATTTTCTCATATAGCACCAGAAGATGAGCCCCTCAGGTTGGAAGGCACTCAAAATACTATGGGGAAAGAGGTGCTTCCTAAAATAGAGTCCAATTTGATGATGTGCACGGAGTCAAGCTTTTGGAATTTTCATATGCTGATGTGGCACGGCTCAAAGTGAGAAGAAACAGCTGCAAACATCCATTAATAACTGGAATGTGAATGTACAAAGTATGAATAGAGGGCCAGTGAAAAAGAGGAAGACCTTGAACAAGATGGATTGACTCAGTGGCTACAACAGTGGGCTCAAGGATAACAATGATTGTGAGGATGGCATAGGACCAGGTATAGCATTTTGTTCTGTTGTACATGGGGTTGCTATAAGTTGGAACTGACCAAACGGCACCTAATAATATACAAAAATAAAATGGTTTCTTTTTAGTAAATCAGCATGACATAATCAACTTCAAATTTCCATTACATGTAATGCTTCCCAAAATTTCTAGCCTAATAATTTGATCCCATCACTAGAAATGGTTTAAAAAATAACTAGGGGTGAAAATATATACAACTAAAACCATGAAAAATGTATATCTCGCACTGGCCTGGACTGAATTACGTCCCCCAAAAATGTATCAGTTCGGCTGGGACATGTCTCTGTATTGTGTGGTTGTCCTCTATTTTGTGATCGTAATTTTAGGTTAGAGAGGATTAGGGTGGAATTGTAATTTTATGTAAAAAAAGATTAAGGTGGGATTGTAACACCCTTACCAGGTCACATCCCTGATCCAATGTAAAGGGAGTTTACCTTGGGTGTGGCCTGCACCATGTTTATTCTCTCAAGAGATAAAATGAAAGCGAAGCTAACAGAGAGTAGGGACCTTATACCACCCAAGAAAAAAGCACTAGGAGCACAATGTGTCCTTTGGACCTGGGGTCCCTGAGCCTGAGAAGCTCCTCGGCCAGGGAAAGATTGATGACAAGGAATCTTCCATCAGAGCCAACAGAGAGAGAAAGCTCTCGCCTGGAGCTGACACCCCAAATTTGGACTTGTAACCACCTAGATTTTGAGAGAATAAATTTCTCTTTGTTAAAGCCACCCACTTGTGGTATTTCTGTTGTAGCAGCACTACATGACTAAGACACAAGCCAAACTCTTTGCATCATAAATGTATGCAAAGCCTTAGTTCTTCTGATTGTGATTATTTTTGGCTTATTTGGAAGAATTGTAAAATTAAAATTGATTGACTTGAAAGATACATGTTGGAATTGTTGTTATTAGGTTTTGTAGAGTCAGTTCCAACTCACAGCTGTCCTTTGCAGAACATAAGGGGACATGGCCCGATCCTGCATCATCCTCCCAATCATTGCTGTGTTTGAGCCCATTGTTGTGTCAATCCATCTCGTTGAGGGTATTGCTCTTTTTCACTGACCCTCTTGTTTACCAAACATGATGTGCTTCTCCAGGAAATGGTCCACTCCGATAAAGTGTCCAAAGTAAATGAGATGAAACCTCATCGTACTCACTTCTAAATAGCATTCTGGCTATACTTTTTCCAAGACAGATTTGTTTCGTGGTATATTCAATATTCTTCACTAATACCATAAAACAAAAGCATAGATTCTTCTTCAGTCTTCCCTCTTCATTGTAAAGCTTTTGTATGCATATGAGGTGATTGAAAATGCCATGGCTTGGGTGAAACACAAGTTAGTCCTCAAACTGACATCTTTGCTTTTCAACACTTTAAAGAGATCTTTTGATGCAGATTTGCCCAACGCAATACGTTGTTTGATTTCTTGACTGCTGCTTCCATGGGTGTTGATTGTGGATCCAGGTAAAATGAAATCCTTGAAAATGTCAATATTCTCTCCGTTTATCATAACGTTGCTTATTGGCCCAGTTGTGAGAGTTTTTGTTTTCTTTATGTTGAAGTGTAATCCATACCGAAGGCTGTAGTCTTTGATCTTCATCAGTTGGAATGTTCCCTGTTCAAAACACAAAATTTATGAAATCAGACATGCGTTAATTTTAATTATATAATTAATACTATTATTATCATAATTATTCTGTGTAGGTTTCCACCTTTTCATTCATACTGACTTTAATAGGAAATAAAATACTTTGAAAATTTATTCGTGATAATAATACCATGGACATTTACATGTTAAACACAGCATGATTTTAATTTTAGTACACTGGTCCTAGAGTGGTTAAGTGCTACGACTGCTAACCTAAAGGTCGGCAGTTCAAATCTGCCAGGCGCTTCTTGGAAACTCCATGGGGCAGTTCTAGTTTGTCCTGTAGGGTCGCTATAGGGTCGCTATGGGTCAGAATCCACTCGGTGGCAACGGGTTTTTTTTTTTTTTTTTTTAATTGCTCATTCAGGAAACCCTAGTGGCTAGTGGTTAAGTGCTAGGGCTGCTAACCAAAGGGCCAGCAGTTCCAATCTGCCAGGCGCTGCTTGGAAACTCTATGGGGCAGTTGTAATTTGTCCTATAAGGTCGATATGAGTCAGAAGCAACTCGACGGCACTGGGTTTTGGTTTTTTTATTGCTCATTCGGAAACCTGGTTCCATATTGATTAAAAGCTACGGCTGCTAACCAAAAGATTGGCAGTTCGAATCCACAAGGCTCCTCTTGGAAACCCTTTGGGGCAGTTCTACTCTGTCCTATAGGGTCGCTATGAGTCTAAATCGACTCAACCGCAACAGGTTGTTTGGTATTGCTCATTCTACATGATTACCATGTTAAGCATATTTTGTTTTTTTTAGTATTTTAAAGGAATATACCTTTCATTTGGTATGTTCATATAAAAGTAAATATCTCTACTATAGATGTCTTTATAAAATTTTAATTGTTAATAAATACAATGGTGATATTGAAATGTGAAGAGAGTTTATTAGCTTATGTCTATTGAATGCTGATCATATGCTGGGCATTTTAGTTAGACTCTTTGCTTGTATTAAGTGACATCATCATTACCTTCTTCCTCTATTATATTCCAAAAATACTTCGGGAGTAGTGGCCTTTCGATTTTGTTTTTTAAGTAACAGAGAGCCAAGTTATCTCCATTGGTATTGATACAATTTCATGCTATAGCACTTTGGTATTCAGAGTTTATAAACCATATGCCTCTATTCACACTTCTCCCTTGATTATAATGATTTTCAACAGAGAAAAAAAAAATACAACTGCAACCCCTTGAAGTGAAATGTTGAGCGATATTCACAATCTAAAATAACAATACTAAAAGGAAAAACAAAAATAACAATAGCAAACATTTACAGAGTGTCTACTGCATGATAGGAACAATTCTAAGCATTCTAAGACTCAAACCATTATTCCTCACAATAATCAGATAAAAGAGGCACTATCCCAGTCTATTCCATTTTAACAAATAGACAACTGAGGCACAGAGAGAATAGATAACTTGCACAGAACAGGCAGCAAGTAAATGTCAGAATCAAATTTCAAACCAAGTCAATCCACTTTCACACATTTAACTACTCTGTCACTGACATAAGATCAATACCAATACTTGGCCAACACTAACTCCTGATCAGCCCTGCCTGGACACATTCCTTGACCTCATGATAGACCAGCCTCCTATTTCTGGATAATGGTATTATTTTTAAACTTGTACACCTGGTCCGTTAACAATTTCTTACTGGATGATTCAAACCCTCCACTCTCAAATGATGGTCTTTTGCTTTTCTTTTTCATTTTTTGCTTTAAACTTAGCACTTTCAAAACTCTATCCTAAAAATACATTTCCTCCCCAAACTTCTCTATTTCTTTACACATTGAAATCGTTTATATTTAGAAATTCTAGCCTGTAAACTAAAATCATCTCAGAGGAAAATAATATATTTTTCTTCCAATCTTATGTGCCACTCATTTTACCATCTGCATGAAAATTTCACTTATTTATCTTTTTGATTTAGTCTCTGAGTTGATGTCTATTTGATTTTTCTTCAGCTATGAAGAGAACGTTATGAGGTTATCAACCATTCATCATGATCAGTCTGTTAAGCCCCTGGATTGAGCCCTCTTCTGGGTCTATTTTGTCATGCACCACAAAGGAGCCAAGCACCTTTACCCAGCCTCCCTCAGCGTGACCTGGTTACCAGTACCACTCTTTGGGTATGATTGGATTTCTACTGGCTTGTGTGGCAATTGTTACTTTTCTTATCCTAAAATGTTGCTTGTTTGGTTATCAAAAGTATTTTTAAGACAGAAAAAAAGAAAAAGAAGGAGTAGGCCTCTTTAAGGCCTAAGGCTAATAGGCATGATAAGTGAGAGCATTACATTTAATTTAACCATTATGGTTCAAGTTGTGGGAAGAGTCTCCCCTACATTTTGCAAAAGCTGAGCCTTTTCTGCTTTCCTCAGATCTTTCACTCTTAGTTAATTGTTATGATGTTGGTTAATCCGTTCTTCCCTAAGGAGGAATAATCCTGTGTGTTTTTTGATGAATTTCTTCTCAATATTCCTCCTGAAATGGACAGTTCCATTTATCAGATAGATTGTGTTCAAGGTATTATTCTCCTTTTGCAAATCCAGAAAAAATTCTACTTTGGTGATGTCTTATGTATCATTTCATAACGGGGACACAAACTAAAATTCACTTGAGCTTCAACCTATTGAGCTGAAAAGCTCAGGAAGCCTGATGTTTTCACTGAGAATTTTCAAAAATATTCTCTACATGGATAATGTGCATTCGTATGGAATACATGTATGCCTCATGAACCATAAAGTATTTCTTCATGAACTTTTTCTTTCTTTTAGAAGTTCTGAGTAGTTTTAACTGGCTTGCTACCTAAAATTGCACAATCCTGTGAAGTCTTTAGTTAGAAAGACTAAAGATATTTTCCACACCAGGGTTGAATATGTTTGAGTTATTGTTTTCCATTTATTGAATGGCCTTTGAAACTGGATAGTAAGACACAAAATAAAAGGAGAGAGTAGTTCCCTTTATCAGGAATGATAGGTGAGGCCCAACGAGTTGAGTCCAATGCCTCTAGATTATAATGTTAAAATATCCTATAATAAGATCTTTCATTTTGGGCCTTAACTTGTCAATTCACACAATTTAATACCTAGGATACTTAGGACAGAAAAATCAAAACTCTATACAAATGTTTTATATAGATTCTTCCCTCAACCCCATTGAAAAAGTAAATTGCAGATAGCATATACAAGCAAATTGTGTTATGTGCAACAATTTTTATAACCTTTGCATTTGAAAGCATTTGAAATGGCAAAAAAAGGTATCCAAACTTCTCTTTGAGTATCAGTAATCAGAACCTGTGGACCCAGAACAAACGAACCACAGACAAGAAAAAAAGATATTTCTTCGTGATTTCTTCTGCCAGATAAGAGAACTTTAAACATTTGGGTGGAATAAAGACATATTTAGCATTTTCGATACCTGGAAATTTTTATAACACTCTTCTATGACAAGCTAGGGGCCCATGGATGGCACAAACAGTTAAGCATTTGAGAACTAACTATAAGGTTTGTGGGTTAACCCATCCAGAAGTCCCTTGGAGGAAAGATTTGGCAATATGTTTCTGAAAGATCACAGCCTTGAAAACTCTGTGGAGTACTCTGCATATGTGGGCCCTCAATGAGTTGTATGCTGCTCTACGGCAACTAGTTAGGTTTGGGTTTTGGTTTCTAAATATCAAAGATATTTTCAGAAATAGTTGTAAATGAAATTAATTATGATAATAAATAATATTTTCTTTCTTTAAACATATCTTTCATTAAACTTTGAATCATGCCATTAAAAAAAATTAATATCACATTACAAGAGAAAAAAGTAATGCATTAATGATTTTTCATTACATTAATATTAGTTTCTTTTTTGTTTTTAAGTGAGAGGATAACTTATACCTACACATTAGTTAGAGACAATAATGTAGCTCAACACTTAGCACCTATGCCCAATTCCTCTCTATTTCTGCTTTCAGGAAGTAACTTTGCACATTTGTTAATGTCTTTGTCCACCTTGACGATCTTTGCAATTCTTAGACCACGTACCAGATACATCAATCTATATCTACTCATGGATGATTAAGGTGCCCTTTTATCCATTTTGATTTTGACAGTTTTTTCACATAAAGCAATATATGTAATTATATTTAGGAAAAGCCATAAACATGAAGGTACATTTGGCAGAAAGTCATAGAAGTCCCACAGTCTATTAAATTCCACAAATTGCAATATTTTCTATGTGGTTGTTTCCTCAGGATTGTCCCAGCAGCTTTCAAATTTCTCAGCAGTCAAAAAAAAGTTTTAATGCAAATAAAAACTTCAAGTAGTCACCTAGAATCACAGAATGAAGGTAATGTTCATCACCTTTACCATCTCTGTGCCATTGATCTTTATTTCAAATCTATTGTTTAAGGACAGGAATATGCCAGCATCACAGTGGTTGGAGACATAAATTAATGATTATGCACTTAATCTTCAAACGAATACAGGAAACTGAGTCTGTCTATGTTGGAGACTGACAGTATGATCAAGAGTTTCTGAATTAATTTCTACGTAAAATGCAATATTTATTAAAGGATATGTCATACAAATATACTAATCACAAGTTTCTTGTTTATTCTTAAATCCCAACAATAATCACAGTAATCACTCAATAATAATAATAAAGAGGACAGGGTACTTGGCAAGAATATGTCATTCCAGTGCTTTCCCTTGATAAAGCTTAACATTCAACCAGCTGGCAAAGAAAAGTGTTTAGAGGACCCAAATTCAACAACATAAAGCTGAATTTGGAGCTGAGATAAAATAACCCAAAAGCTGGCACAGTAGACAATATTTAAATTTTTCTCATGTACTGACATCTTAAAAACTTTTGTGCCTTTAGTCACAGCATTATGGTGAGATTCAGATAAGTGAGAAGCATGACTTTCCTTTGAAAATAAAGTGCGTGAGAGTGGGGTATATAGAGATCAAGTAATAGATTCCTGACAAAGGTCAACTGATATTAGGTACATGGGTCTGCAGTCCCACCTGTGGTCCCCAAATGTATAATCATAATAATAATAGGTTGGAGTTTGGGTGACAATAGTAGCTAGATCAGTCTTGGTCCAAGAGAGTACTTTCTATTCATACTATCCCATCGCCACTCTGTTCATACATCTAGCAAACCAGAGCTAGAGTGACCAATGATTTGGTGAAATCCCTATGGGGGGGGTGGAGCTCTGGTGGAGCAGCAGCTAAGAGTTCAGCTGCTAACCAAAAGGTTGACAGTTTGAATCCACCAGCCGCTCACTGGGAGCTTTATGGAGCAGTTCTACTCTGTTTTATAAGATCACTATGATTTGGAACTGACTGGGCAGCAATGGGTTTTTTGATAGTGCTATTAATTTTTCCAGTTCAAAGTATATGAAAATGTATCACATAGATTCAGTTGCCAAATCCCTCATTATTAACGTGGTTGACCATCTTTTGTATATGTTAATATTTTTATTTCTATAGGGTTTAAATATTTCTTGTTAAGATTATGTTTATTTTATGATGTCTGTTGTTATCGTGGTAAAAACTATAATATTTTATGGTTGATTTTTCTGACATTTAGGAAATCCGTTGACTTCCAATATTACTGTACTCTGTATTCTTACAGAACTTGTAATAGAGTATTACAATTTTCCAGTTGCTACTTCTAAATTTTCTCAGTAGACAGCTATATTATCCAAAGGTGATAACAAATTCTTCTGTGTTCTAGATTTTATTATTTTCTCATATTTTTCTTGACTTATTGAATTAGCCAGGACTTTCAATACAATGCTAAATAGTAAGACTGACAAGTATACACTGTTGTCAGGTTCTTGACTTTCACGATAATAAGTCATCAGGAAAAAGAACAAACCTCAGCTAATTTTAAGTAATTCATACATGTGCTTAAACAGAAAAATTAGTATATATGTCTTTTTAGTTGAAAACACATAACTCCTTCTGACCTCAGCCTTATTTAATCATTTTAGTTTTTGTTTCTTCTAATGTTGATCACATCATACATTTTAGTTAAACAAATCATGATAACCTCTCTTACATATGTATATGTCTTTGTATATGGAGAAAGAAATGAAAGGATACACATGAGGTAATCAACACCAATCATTGGAACGTGCTGCTGCATGGTGGTTGGGGAGGGGAGGGAGGAAATTGGAAGTAAGCCAAAAGAGTGGGTAAGTTTTTAAAAAGCACATTTTATAGAATTGTGATACTTTGTTTATGTAAAATTGAATGTCTGCATGTATATCTTCACTTTTTCTTTTAATCTATTTTGTGTTGCTGTTGTTTAAAATATACAGAACCATACACCATTTCAACAATTTCTACAACTACAATTCAGTGACACTGATCACGTTTGTCGAGTTCTGCTACCATTCTCACTGTCCTTTTCCAGTTTGTTCCTTCCTGTCATGGATTGAATTGTGTTCCCCCCAAAACGTGTGCATCAATTTGGCTGCTCAGTGATTCCTGGTATTGTGTGATTGTTCACCATTTTGTCATCTGATATGACTTCCCTATGTGTTGTAAGCCCTGCCTCTATGATGTTAATGAAGGGGGATGGGCAGCATTTGTGTTGATGAGGCAGGACTCAATCTGCAGGATTGGATTGTGTCTTGAGCCAGTTTCTTTTAGGATATAAAAGAGAGGAGCAACCAGAGAGACATGGGGACCTCATGCCACCCAGAAAGCAGTGACGGGAGCAGAGTGCATTGTTTGTACCTGGAGTTCCTGCGTGGCATATCTCCTAGTCCAGGGAAAGATTGACTAGAAGGACCTTTGTCCAGAGTCAACAGAAAGATAAAGCCTTCCCCTGGAGCTGATGGCCTAAATTGGCCTTCTAGCTCACTAGACTGTGAAAAAATAAATTTCTCTTTGTTAAAGCCATCCACTTGTGGCATTTCTGTTATAGCAGCACTAGATTACTAAGACACTCTGCCATTAACTTAAATCCCCCCCAATGCTGTCAGGTGGATTCTGAATCATAGCTATGCTATAAGACAGGGTAGAACCACCCCGTAGTTTTCAAGGATGTAATCTTTACTGAACAGTAAGCAACATCATGGTAAATGGAGAAAACATAGAAGTTGTCAAGGATTTCATTTTACTTAGATCCACAACCAACACCCATGGAAGCAGCAGTCATGAAATCAAACAGTGTATTGCATTGGGCGAATCTGCTGCAAAGGACCTCTTTAAAGTGTAAAAAAGCAAAGATGTCACTTTGAAGACCAAGATGCACCTCACCCAAGCCATGATATTTCAATAGTCTCATATGCATGCAAAAGCAGGACAATGAATAAGGAAGACCGAAGAAGAAAGACACCTTTGAGTTAGGATGTGTTCGTGAAGAATCTTGAATATACTGTAGACTGTCAGAAGAACAAACAAATCTGTCTTGGAAGAAGTACAGTCAGAATGCTCCTCAGTTGTGGGAATGACAAGATTTTGTATGACATACTTTGGATATTATCAGGAGGGACCAGTCCCTGGAGAAAGACATCATACTCAGTAAAGTAGAAGCTCAGCAAAAGAGAGACAGACCCTCAGGGAGATGGATGGACACGGTGACTAAAATGATGGGCTCAAGCTTAGCAACAATTGTGAGGAAGGTACAGAACCAGGAAGTGTTTTGTTCTGTTGCACACTGGATTGCTATGAGTCAAAACCAACTCAATGGCACCTAACAAAAATAGCAATCTTTACAGAAACAGACTGCCACACCTTTCTCACACAGAGCAACTGGTAAGTTCGAACACCCCACCTTTTGGTTAGCAGCCAAACACTTAACCTACTGAACCAACAGGGCTTCTTAATATAAACTCACTAACTCCTACATTTCTTATCTGACCTTTCAGTAAAACTTCTTAAACATCTGAGTTTTTATTTCTTGGAAATTAATACTTCAACTATCTACAAAACCTTAAAATACACTATAAGTGACTGAAAACATTCCTCTTGAAAAAAGAAATCAGATAAGGATGCCTTTTATTACCACTCTCGTTAAATATTGTGCTGAAAGTCCTAGCTAGAGCAATAAGGCAAGAAAAAGAAATAAAATGCATCCAAATTGGTATGGTTACCATCTGTCTGTCAGTTTGTCATTCTGTGGTAGCTTGCTAGTTGCTGTGATTCTGGAAGCTTTCTCACAGGTATTACAAATACCAGCAGGGTCATCCTTGGTGAATAGGTTTCAGCGGAGCTTCCAGACTAAGACAGACTTGGAAGAAGGACCTGGCAGCGTACTTCTGAAAAAACTGGCTGGTGAAAACCTTATGAATAGCAGTGAAACATTGTCTGATATAATGATGGAAGATGAGCCCCTCAGGTTGGAAGGCACTCAAAATACGACTAAGAAAGAGCTGTCTCCTCAAAGTAGAGTTGACCTTAACGATGTGGATGGAGTCAAGCTTTCAGCACCTCCATTTACTGATGTGGCATGTCTCAAAATGAGAAAAAGAACTGCAAACATCCATTAATGATTGGAACATGTATGTGGGGAGTATGAATTTAGGAAAATTTGAAGTCATCAAAAATGAAGTGAAATGCATAAAGATTGGTATCCTAGGACTTTGTTAACTGAAATGGACTGGTACTGGCCAATTTGAATCAAACAATCATATGGCCTACTACCCCAGGAATGACAATTTGAAGAGGAATGGTGTTGCATTCATCGTCAAAAAGAACATTTCAAGATATATGCTGAAGTACAACACTGTCAGTGACAGCATAATATCCATATACCTACAAGGAAGACCAGTTAATATGACTATTATTCAAATTCACATATGGACCATGAAGGCCAAATATGAAGAAATTGATGATTTTTACCAACTCGTTCTGTTTGAAATTGATCAAACATGCAAGTAAAATGCATTGATGATTACTGGTGATTGGAATGCAAAAGCTGGAACAAAAGAAGGATCAGTAGTTGGAAAATATGGCTTGGGTGGTAGAAACAAAGCCGAAGATCACATGACAGGATTTTGCAAGACCAACAACTTCTCCATTCCAAACACCATTTTACAACCAGAACAGTGACTATACACATGGACCTCACCAGATGGAATACAGAGGAATCAAACCAACTACACTGTGGAAAGAGACAATAGGAAAGCTCAATATCACCAGTCAGCCAGGGACCGACTGTGGAACAGAACATCAATTGTGCATATGCAAGTTCGAGTTGAAGTTGAAGAAAATTCGAACAACTCTACGAGATTCAAATTTTGACCATGAGCTTATCCCACCTGAACTTAGGAACCATCTCAAGAATAGATTTGATGCATTGAACACTAGTGACTGAGAACCAGACAATTTGTGGAAGAACATCAAAAACATTACACATGAAGAAAGGAAGAGGTCATTAAAAAGAGAAGAAAGAAAAGTCCAAAAGAATGTCAAAAGGGACTCTGAAATTTGCTCCTGAATGTACAGTAGCTGAAGCAAAATGAAGAAATGATGACGTAATAGAGCTGAGCAAAAGGTTTCAAGTAGTGGCTTGAGAAGATAAAGTAAAATATTATAAAGAAATGTGCAAAGACCTGGAAATAGAAACCAAATTTGAGAAAACCCTAGGCATTTCTCAAGTTGAAAGAACTGAAGAAAAAATTAAAGCCTCGAGTTGAATACTGAAGGATTCCACAGTGAAAATATTAAATAAGCAGGAAACATCAAAAGAAGGTGAAAGGAATACACAAAATCACTGTACCAAAAAGAATTGGTCAATGTTTAACCATTTCAAGAGATAGCATATGATCAAGAACCAATGGTACTCAAGGAAGAGTTCCAAGCTGCACTGAAGTCACTGGCAAAAAACAAGGCTTCAGAAATTGAGGGACTACCATTTGAGATGTTTCAACAAACAGATGCAGCACTGGATGTGCTCACTAGTCCATGTCAAGAAATTTGAAAGACGGCTACCTTAACAACAGACTAGAAGAGATCTATATTTTTACCCATTTCAAAGAAAGGTGATCCAACAAATTGCCGAAATTTTAGAACAATATCATTAACACAACAAATAGGTAAACAAAAACAGCTGCAGCGTTACATTGACAGGAAACTGCCAGAAATTCACACCGGATTCAGAAGAGGACATGGAATAAGGGATATCATTGCTGATGTCAGATGGATCCTGGCTAAAAGCAAAGAATACCAGAAAGATGTTTGCCTATGTTTCATTGACTATGCAAAGGCATTTGACTGTGTGGATCATAACAAATTATGGGTAACATTGCAAAGAACACTTAATTGTGCTCATGGGGAGCCTGTACATTGACCAAAAGGCAGTCTTTCTAACAGAGCAAGAGGATACTGCATGGTTTAAAGTCAGGAAAGGTGTCTGTCAGGGTAAGCAAATAATCTGAGAAGATGCTCTATAGGAAGAAGAACACAGCATCAGAGCTGAAGAAAGACTCGTGAACAACCTGCAATATGCAGATGACACAACTGTGCTTGCCGAATGTGAAGAGGACTTGAAGCACTTACTGGTGAAGATCAAAGACCACACCCTTTGACACAGATTGTGCCAAAATGTTAGATAAATCCTCACAACTGGACCAATAAGCAAAATCACGATAAATGGAAAAAATTTTGAAGCTATCAAGGTGGGCAAGAAATGAAACGACACAATGCGTTGGGCAAATCTGTTGCAAAAGATCACTTTAAGGTATTAAAAAGCCAAGATTTCACTTTAAGGACTAAGATGTGTCTGACCCAATCATGGTGTTTTCAGTTGTCTCATATGCATGTGAAACCTGGACAATGAATAAGGAAGACCAAGGAAGAATTCATGCATTTGAATTATGATGTTTGTAAAGAGGACTGAATATACCATGGACTGCCAGAAGAATGAACAAAACTCTCCTGGAAGAAGTACAGCCAGAATGCCCACTAGAAGAGAGGATGGTGAGACTATGTCTCACATACTTTGGACTTGTTATCAGGAGGTGACAGTCCCAGGTAAGGACATCATGCTTGCTAAAGTAGAGGGGAAGCAAGAAAGAGGAAGACCTTCAATGAGATGGGTTGACACAGCAGCTGCAACAATGGAATCAGATATAACAATGATTGTGACCATGGCTCATGACTCGGCTATATTTCATTCTGTTGTATATAGGGTTGCTATGAGTCAGAACTATTAAATGTCACCTAACAACAACAACTACAAGCTGGCAAAGAAGAAATAAAACTATCCCTATTCAAGGATAATTAGATCTTATACATAGAAAATCCCAAAGATTTCACAAGAAAGCTACTGGAATTAATTCAAAGAATTAACAAAGTAGCGTAACACAAGGTCAATATACAAAAATTGCATGGATACTTCTATACCAACAAAGAGAAATTCATAAAAGATGTTAGAAAAACATTACCATTAACTGTAGCCCCTCAAAAGATAAAATAATTAGGAATAAATCTAACCAGGATGTAAAAAACCTATACAAAGATAACCACAAAATACTACTCCAGGTAACCAAGGAACAAACAAAAATGGAAAAACATACCATGCTTATGGACAAGAAGACACAACATTGTGAAAATGACAATACTACCCCAAATGAAGTATGGCTCTAAAGCAATCCCAATCCAAATTCCAATAGCATTTTTTAATGAGATAGAAAACTAATCACTAATTTTATATGGAAAGGGAAGACACGCCAGAGAACCAAAGCATTACTGAAGAAGCAAAAAGTAAGAGGCCTCACACTATGTGATCTTAGAAGCTACTATTCAGTCATGGTAGTCAAGTAAACCTGGTACTCATACAACAACAGACAAACAAAATAGAATTTAGAACCCAAATGTAAATTCATTCACCTTTGAACACGTGATCTTTGACAAAGAGCCAAAGTCTATTAATGTGGAAAAGTTAGTCTCTTTAACAAGTGGTGCTGGTAAAACTGGATGTTCATTTGTAAATAAAATAAAATAAAACAATACCCACGCTTCACACCATATGCAAAAACTAACTCAAAATGGATCGAAATCCTAGAGATAAAACCTAAAACTACAAAGATTATGGAAGAAACAGTAGGGACAATGCTAGGGGCCCTAATATATGGCATAAATAAAATACAAAACATAACTAAGAATGCACAAACAGCAGAAGATGAACTAGATTAGTGATACCTCCTAAAAATTAAACACATATTGTAAGATTTCTCCAAAAGAGTAAAAAGAGTACCTACAGACTGTAGAAATAAATTTGGGCTATGACATATCTGATAAGGGTCTAATCTTTAAAATTTACAGAAAACTTCAACAACTCAAAGACAAAAAGATAAACAACCCAGTTAAAAAAATGGGCAAATAATAGGAACAGACACTTCACCAAAGAATGCATTCAGGCTGCTGACAAGCACATGAAGAAATGCTCCCAATCATTAGCCATTAAAACAAAAAATAACCAAACCTGTTGCCTTGGAGTCGATTCCAACTCATAGCAACCCTATAGAGAGATGCAAATCAAAACTACAATGAGATAACATGTCACCCCAATATTACTAACACTAATCAAAAAACAGAAAATAACAAATGTCGAAGAGATCGTGGGGATATTGGAAATCTTATACACTGCTGGTGGGAATATAAAATGGTACGACCACTACGGAAAATATTATGGTGCTTCCTCAAGAAACTAGAAATAGATCCAGCAATCCCACTCCTAGAAATATACCCAGGAAAAATAAGAGCCATTACACAAATAGATATGTTCATACCCTTGTTCACTGCAACAGTATTCACAATAGTAAAAAAGATGGAAACAACTAAGTACCCATCAAAGGATGAATGAATTAACAAACTGTGGTGTGTACACAACAATGGAATACTACAAAACAATAGATAATAATGACAAATCCACAAACCAGCTACAATATGGTTGAATTTGGAGGGCATTATAGGGTCGTTATGAGTCAGAATCCACTTGATGGCAATTTTTTTTTAATTTTTTGGTTTTATGCTAAGTGAAATAAGTCAATCACAAAAGGACAAATGTTGTATGAGACCTCTATTGTAAAGAAACAAGAAAAGGTTTACACAGATGAAAAACAAATGAACAAAAAATTCTTTGATGGTTACCAGGAATAGGACAGACAGGGAGGGAAAATTACCAGACAGATAGAAGACATATATTACTATTGGTGAAGAGAAAGGCAATACACAGTATGGAGGAAGTCAGAAAAATATGACTAAGGCATAGGAGGACGCTGAGAGGAATGCAAGTATAAAGGGCAACAATGGTAACTGGTAATTACTACAGGATGGAAACAATCCTGCAGCAATAATATTAACAAACACTAATTTACAAATTGATACTTAGGTAGATAGGTATGTCAAGAGGTGTAAGGGAACACACCTACCTGCAGATATAGGTTTAGTGGTGGATATTTCTACATACATAACTGTAGAACACACAAGGACCACAGTCGGGGCAACTTCTTAGACGTAACCAAACACCTTGTGAGATGAAGTTTCTAGGTCAAAGGTGAAAGAATATAGTCTCAGGGGACATCTATGGCAATTGGCATAACATAGCTAATAAAGACAAAGGTTTGCATCCTGCTTTGGTGAGAAGCTTTTGAGGTCTTAAAAGCTTGTAAATGGCCATTTTAGACACAGCTATTGGTCTCTAATCGTCTGGAGAGAAGGAGAGTGAAGAAGACCAAAGACTCAAGAGAGCAATTAATCTAAAAGACTAATGGACCACATGAACCCCAACCTACATGACCCTGAGACCAGAAGAACAAGATGGTGCCTGGCTACCACTACCTACCGCTCTGACAGGGATTATAACACAGGATTCTCGAAAAAGGTGGAGAAAAATTATAGACAAATCACATTTACAAAAAAGACCAGACTTAAGGGTCCAACAGAGACTGGAGGAATCCCAGAGACTAAGGCCCTGAGACAGACACCCTTCTGAACTATAATTGAAATCTTTCCCAGAGACCACCTATCAGCCAAATCATAGAAAGGCCCATAATGTAAACACTAATAGCCAAGAAGAAAGTGATCCTTAAAACGATCTATACAAGATCAAAAAAAAAAAAGCAGAGATAAAAAGGCAAGAAGGGGTGAAAATCAGAAAGAAAGGAAATGGGGAAACATGGACAGAAATGGGGAGGGGGCTGACACATCGTGGGGAAAGAAATCAATGTCCTGTGAACACTTACATAGAAACTATCCAATGGGAAGCGAATTTGCTCTGTTAACCCTCACTAACGCACAAAAAAAAAAATTTTAAAGAGGTGGCAGAAACAAATATATATATTTATGTACGTATATGTTTATATACTCTAAGAACATTCCATTTTCTAAAAGAAAGGAAATAATAATTAGGAAAAAACAGAACTTAATTAAGCTTACTTTAAATTCAGAGGTAATTTTATATGTATCACTGGGCACTACGCTAACTTTTAGAAACCCTGGTGGCATAGCGGTTAAGTGCTATGGCTGTTAACCAAAAGGTCGGGAGTTCAAATCTTCCAGGTGATCCTTGGAAACCGTATGCAGCAGTTCTACTCTGTCTTATAGGGTCACTATGAGTCGGAATCGACTCCACAGCAAAGGGCAATGGGTATGCTAACTTTGGAGACTGGGCAGTGCAGTAGTCAAGAGCTCAGGTTGCTAACCAAAATGTCAGCAGTTTGAATCCACCAGCCATTTTTTGGAAACTCTATAGAGGCAGTTCTATTCTGCTCTATGGGGTCACTATGCGTCGGAATCCACTTGCCTACAAGAAGTTTGTTTTTTTGTCAGGTGTGCTAACATCTACGTGTATCATGTGAATTTTTCTTCTCAACACTTCTAATGAGGTTGATACTATTCCATTAAATTGTAAGTACAAGAGGACAGGCATGATGTACATTTCTTTCACCACTGTATACCTAGAGTAAACACAATGCCTTGCACATCGTGTGGTTGCTGTTAGGTGCCATCAAGTCGATTCCAACTTACATTAGCGAACCTCTCCACAAAAGAACAAGACACTGGTCCTGAGCCACCCTCACAATCATTGTTATGCTTAAGGCCATTTTTGTACCCACCCTGTCAATTAATATCATCAAGGGTCATCCTCTTTTTAGGTGACCATCTACTTTACTAAACATGATGTCCTTCACCAGGGATTGATCCTTCCTGATAATGTGTCTATAGTACAGAAGACAAAGTCTCGCCATCCTTGCTTCTAAGGAGCGCTCTAGGTTTATTTCTTCCAAGACAGATTTGTTCATTCATTTGGCAGTTCATAGTATATTCAATATTCTTCACCAACACCATAATTCAAAAGTGTCAATTCTACTTCAGTCTTCCTTATTCATTGTCTAGCTTTCACATGCATATGAGGCGACTGAAAACACCACAGCTTCAGTCAGGTGTGTGTTAGCCTTCAACATGACATCTTTGCATTCTAACACTTTAAACGGGTGTCTGGCAGCGAATTTGCCCAATGCAATGTGTCACTTGATTTCTTGACTGCTACTTCCACGGGTATTGATTGTGAATCCAAGTAGAATGAAGTGCTTGACAACTTCATATTTTATACTTATCATAATGTTGCTTACTGGTACAGTTGTGAGGATTTTCGTTTTCTTTTTGTTGAGATGTAATCCATACTTGAGTCTATAGTCTTTGATTCAAATCACTAAGTGCTTCAAATCCTCTTCATTTTCAGCAAGGAAGATTGTGTCATCTGCATATCAAAGGTTGTTAAGGAGTCTTCCTCCTATCCTGATCTCATGTTTTTCTTCATATAGTCCAGTTCCTCAAATTATTTGCTCAGCATACAGATTAAGTATGGTGAAAGTATACAACCCTGACACACAACTTTCCTAACTTTAAGCTGTGTACTGTCCCCTTGTTCTGTTTGAACAACTACTTCTTGATCTATGCACAGGTTCAGAAAGAGCGTGATTAATGTTCTGGAATTCTCATTCTTCTCAATGTTATCCATAATTTGTTATGATACACACAGTCGAATGCCTTTGCATAGTCAACAAAGCACAGTTAAACATCTTTCTAGTATTCTCTGTTTTCATCCAGGATCCATCTGACATCAACAATGATATCTCTTGTTCTCCATCCTCTTCTGAATCTGGTTTGAATTTCTGGCACTTACCTGTGGATATACTGCTGCAACTGTTTTTGAATTATTTTCAGCAAATTTTCACTTCCATGTGATATTAATGATATTGTTCGATAACTAACGCATACCCGGTGTGGTGATCCAAAACGTTATTCCTGAACGGTCTGGACCATTATTATTCATGTCAGAATTGGGTGGCTGTAGTTTTCCATGTCCTTTAATGACACGGCACATTAGCACTAAGAGACACCCTAAGCGATCTCCTGTACTCCAGACATAATCTTTTTTTAGCAACATTGTGTTATATTTATTCCATTTCCACTTGGAAATCAGGATCATTCACACTACCCAAAATAGTATCTCCCTTATTTACTTGTGGATCCAGAGGCATGAGAAGCCCAAAGTAGCCAGGCAGGATTCTTCCAATTAAATGAAATTAGTGTTGTGTCTTCTGCTAGGAGCATTTCTACCTTTGGAATGAAGATATCTGGACCTGTAGTGCATAGGGTCACTGGGACAAGAAGCAAATATCTTGTGAGTGGGTCCCTTGGGGTAATAGAGAGTGGTGCCACTTCCATTTTCACCCCTGCATTCCTGGACTTGTGAATCCTGGCTATGGGAGAAAGAACACCATATATTGCACACTGGTTTAGAGTATATACAGCCCCCTAGAGAACAATGGAACAACTCTGCAAAGTATTACCAACTAGCTGGCAGTATAATTATGCCTTTAGGAGGCCATTACATCGTTTTACATCGTTCTATGAAGCCAGCTGCTTCAGGATAATAGTGAATAGTGAACATGGTAAGACAAGTGAATTCCAAGAGCATGGGCCAACTGCCACACTTCATTTGCTGTGAAATAAGTCCCTTGATCCAAAGCAATGCTGCGTGGGATACCATGATGGTGCATAAGGCATTCTGTGAGTCCACACAGAGTAGTTTTGGCAGAAGCATTGCATGCAGAGAAGGCAATTCTGTATCCGGAGTAAGTGTCTATCCCGGTAAGAAAGAAACGCTGCCCTTTTCAAGATGGAAGAGGTCTAATATAATCAACATGCCACCAGGTTGTGGGCTGATTGTCTCAAGAAATAGTTCCTTGTCAAGGACTCAGTGTTGGTCTCTGCTGCTGGTAGATTGGGGGCTCAGCAGTGGCTGTAGCCAAGTTGGCCTTGGTGAGTGGTTATACATGTTGCTGAGTCTATGTATAATCTCCATCCCAGCCACCATAATCACCTTGTTCCTTAGCTTATGGAGAATGACAGGAGTGGCTGAGGAAAGAGGGCAATTGGTTTCCATAGAAGGCATGATCCAATCCAATTGACTCTTAAAGTCATCCTCTGCTGAGGTGACTCTTTGGTGATCATTCACATAAGATACAAATATTTTCAGTTCTTTGGCCCTTTCAGAAAGGTCTAGCCAAATATCTCATCTCCACACCTGTTTATCACCAATTTTCTGATCATGTTCTTTCCAAGTCCCTGACCATTCAGCTAATCTTTGGCCATCTCCCATGAAATCAGTACATAATCTCACATCTGGCCTTTTTTTCTTCCAAGCAAAGTGAACAACCAGGTACAGTATTCGAAGTTCTCGCCATTGGAAGGATTTCCCTTCACCACCGCCCTTCAGGGAGGTCCCAGATATGAGCTGCAGTGCTGCCACTAGCCATATTTCAGTGGTGCTTGCATATCATGTTGAACTATCTGTAAACCAGACACGAGTTTTCTCATCCTCAGTCAACTGATCATAATGAACTCTCCGTCAGGCCATACTTGCAAACTAGGGGGAAGGGGAAGGAAGATAATGTGACAGAAATGGAGACCATGGGGATTTAAGCCACTTCCTCATGCAACTTACTTCTGACTTCAGGTCCTGCTCTAGCCCAATCTCATGTATACTACTTCCATTTCATGATGCAGTGCTCCTGTGCACATCTGACTTTATGACTTCATGGGTCAAGCAATACCCAATTCATGATAGACAGTTCATGGGTCAGACAACACCCAGTTGATAATAGACAGTTTGTGATGGTGGCCCATGGTTAGGCATTCGGGCTGTACTAAGGCAGTGTAACAAATCAAAAGCTATTTCTAAAAAGGAGAATAGTAATCTGCAGAGGATGGCAGGGATTGGCTCCAAAATCCTCAGGGTTTGTGCTGTGATTCATGAATAGGGGCCTGAAAAACTACAATGGATCAGCCAGACCATGTGACCTAAGGGGCAGGAAAGCTTGCATAGCAGCCTGAACCTGTTGCAGAGCCTTCTCTTGTTCTGAGTCCCACTCAAAACCCACAGCTTTTGACTTGAAGCCAAGACGGCAGACTAGTCAGATGCGCTAACATCCCACTGCAGTAGAGACCCAAATCACCAAGTAAAACAGATACAGATGTCAATCCTGGAACCCTAAACCTTAAATGAAGGGATAAAGTATTAGTGCAGACGTCACCGAGGAGAAGAAACAGATATTAGGGATGAAACAGAGATACAGAGTGGACTTTCCTGGCCAAGAGGCATGTCTTAGTGTGGTTGTCTCAGAATAAAACCAAGAATCCTGCACATGGAAAGGCACCTCTACAGAACTGCCAGTAGGAGAAAAGGTACAGTGCAGGCACATCCAGGGCTAAGTAAGACCACATTTACTGGCTGCACCTCAAGAAGAGCTCAGACTCCTCCAGGAGAATGTTCCTACAACTCTTACCCCTCCGGTGAACACCAGCTACAACTGTCCCATCCAAGCAACCACGACTGTCGGGAACAACAGTACCAACCCACATTATTGCCCTCCTCCATAAGTTCTCTCTGCCCTGCCTTCTCCCACTTCTCATCTTTCTCCTCCTCCCTGCCACCCGTGGCCCCAAGGGGAATTAGCCCAGACCCTAGGCCCTTCCAAACCATCTCCAGATAACTCCACAACAATAAACATACACATATTGATAATCACAATAAACATAAATTGCTTAAAAGCACCCATAAAAAGTCAGAGAGTGACAGAATGGATTAAAGAAAAATGTCCCATCAGTATGCTCTCTACAAAAGACACACCTTAGACACAAAGACATAAATACATTAAAGATCAAAGGACAGAAAAAAAAATATGAAGCAAAAAACACCCAAAACAGAGCAAAAAAAAATGAAACAAGACCCATACCTCACACTGTGCACAAAAACCAACTCTAAATGGACCAAAATCCTAAATATAAAACCCAACAGGATAAAAATCATGGAAGAATAAAGAGGCACAACACTAGCAGCCCCAATACATGGCATAAACAGTATACAAAACATTACTAACAATGCACAAACACCAGAAGAGAAACTAGATAACTGGGAGGGCCTAAAAATCTAACAAACACCTGTACTCATCCAAAGACTTCACCAAAATAGTAAAAAGGCAACCTACAGACTCAGAAAAAGATTTTGGCTTTGACAATTACTATCAGCATTTGATCTCTAAAATCTACATGACACTGCACAAACTCAACAACAAAAAGACAAATAACCCAATTAAATATGGGTAAAGGATGTGAATAGACACTTCACCAAAGAAGACATTCAGGTGGCTGTCAGATTCATGAGGAATGCTCGTGATCATTAGTGTCACAGATTGAATTGTGCCCCCCAAATATATGTCAACTTGGCTAGGTCATGATCCTCTTGTATGATTGTATGACTGTCTATCATTTTATCTTCTGATATGCTTTTCCTATGTGTTGTAAATCCCATCACTATGATGTAATAAGAGGGATTAGCAATGGTTATATTGATGAGGTCTACAAGACTAGATATGTCTTAAGCCAATCTATGTTGAGACATAACAGAGAGAAATGAGCAGAGAGACATGGGAACCTCATACCACCAAGAAAACAGTGCCAGGAGCACAGCAT
Organism: Loxodonta africana; assembly: GCF_030014295.1. Classification (NCBI taxonomy): domain Eukaryota; kingdom Metazoa; phylum Chordata; class Mammalia; order Proboscidea; family Elephantidae; genus Loxodonta; species Loxodonta africana. Next base: position 87,208,425 of record NC_087346.1, read on the forward strand.
TTCCTTTGGACCTGAGGTTCCTGCACGGAGATGCTCCCAGAACAAGGGAAAACTGATGACAGGGACTTTCCTCCAGAACCAAAAGAAAGAGAAAGCCTACCCCTGGAGTTGGCACCCTGAATTCAGACTTCTAGCCTACTGGACTGTGAGAGAATAAACTTCTCTTTCTTAAACGCATCCACTTGTGGTATTTCTGTTATTATATCAGCACTAGATGACTGAGACAATTAGCCATAGAGACACGGAAATCAAAACTACAATGAGATACCTTCTCACCCCAAAAAGGCTGGCATTAACACCCCTTGAAATGGTTGAATGCCCACCAATTCTTTTTGGTATATTGACTCTGTGTATTTCATCCATCTTTTCCAGATGCTCCCTGCATCATTTAATATTTCCCCATAGAATCCTTCACTATTGCAACTCAAGGTTGATTTTTTTTTTTTTTTGCCAGGGTGGAAAGGTACTTTTATTTTGTTGCAAAAGGAAAGGAGACAGTCAGGGCTGCAGCTACCAAGACTGCTCATCGAGGGTGAGGGGAAAGCTTACTTTTAAGGCATTTATAAGTAGGAAATTCATACAAGTTACATCAGCAACATTCCTTTTTTTATTATTATTTTTACTGTGCTTTAAGTGAAAGTTTACCAAAAAGTCAGTCTCTCATACAAAAACTTCACATATACTTTGCCGTATACTCCTAGTTGCTCTCCCTCTAAAGAGACGCCACAATCCTTCCCTCCACTCTCTATTTTTACGTCCATTCTGCCAGCTTCTGACCCCCTCTGCCCTCTCATCTCTTCTCCAGACAGGAGCTGACAAGGCTTGAATTTTTACTTCAGCTCTTTCAGCTTGAGAAATGCTGTGCATGTTCTTCCCTTTTGGTTTTCTATCTCCAGCTCTTTGCACATGTCAGTCACTATAATACTTCGACTTCTGGAGCAACCCTTTGAAATCTTCTCTTGAGTTTTTTTACTTCCTCATTTCTTCCTTTTACTTTTGCTGCTTGATGCTCAAGAGCAAGTTTCAGAGCTTCTTCTAACATCAGTTTTGTTTTTTTCTTTCTTGTCTTTTTAATGACTTCTTGCTTTCTTCATGCATGGAATGTTAGCAGAAATAAAATCTTGATTACATTTTTCAACATCTCCATCATTTAGAATCATGTCCACAATTTCAGGTGGAACCTGTGGCAGAGGAAACATTTTTATAACCATCATCCAAATCTGTGGGAAAAAATTCCCATTGAAAGCCCACCATCTCAATACGTTCTAATTAAAACTGAATTCTACAGAGCCTGCTTTTCTTTGTCCCACATGCCCACTTCAGTATACTAGAAGTAGGTGACTGCACTGAATGTTTATTTCCCTTAGGATGATGGTGATGGAGGGTCCATCACAAGGAAACAAAAGAGGAAGTCAAGCCTGCGTTTGTCAGTCCAGTAAACTCACCTCATTTGGGGTAAGTGGCTATCACAATTTCATCTGGCCTTCCTTGGAATTGTTTAATATTTTCCCACTTGTTTGCAAAGGCATAGATCATGGAATAGCCATAAGCCATCTTTAGATTTTTTCAAAAACCATCTTTTGTGGAATTCACTGTTGTACCAGATTGTACAAATATTTAAGACGATGTTTCTGACATTCAAAAAGTGGAGGAATAAGGAAAATAAAACATCGAAATCTATGTAACTATTGTTATTTCTAAGACATTGTCACTTCATTTTAAGAAAAATTGGACTTTAATACACTGAGTACCAAACCCAAAAAAACCAAACCCAATGCCTTTGAGTCGATTCCGACTCATAGCGACCCTATAGGACAGAGTAGAACTGCCCCGTAGAGTTTCCAAGGAGCGCCTGGTGGATTCGAACTGCTGACCCTTTGGTTAGCAGCCATAGCACTTAACCACTACTACACAGAGATCTAAACACAAAGGGTATTTGGGGGGGCATAAAGCCGTAGAATACAAGGTCAATAACTGGCTAGTGACAAACCAAGAAAAGCCTTTACCGGAAGCTTTGGAAATACATAGAACTTCAAATCTTCCTTTAAATTGAAGACATATTTCACAATAATACAGTAAGAAAAAAGTCTGGACTTAAGGCAAAACAAATCCATCACTTATCATTAGCATTTGAATGGTACTCTATTTTTTCTCAGAAATCTGCTGCCATCCTTATCTTTGTTTTTCTGTATATAACGTGTCTTTTCTTTCCCCCTTGGGCTGCTTCTACTATTTTTCTTTATCATTGATTGTGAACAATAAAATTATGAATCACCTTGATGTCTTTTTTCCCCCCTCATATTTTTCTTGCTCACACTTTGTGTTCATTGAGCTTCTTGGTTTTATGGATTTATAATTTCAATTAAATATGGAAAATGTTTGGCCATTATTTCTTAAGTATTTTTTCTGTTCCTCCTCTCCTTCTGAGACTCCAATTACATCTCTCTTAGGTGGCATGAAGTTGTCTATAGTTCACGGATACATCATTCATATTTTTTTTTCAGTATTGTGTTCGAATAGCATCTATTGCTGTCTTCAATGCATTAATCTTTGTTTCTGCAGTATCTAATTTATGATTAAATTCAGCTGCATATTTTTATCTCAGCCATTGTAGTTTTCATCTCTAGAAATTCAATTTGGGATTTTTAAAAAATCCTCTTTGTCTCCACTTTTTGAGCGTATTGAATACAGTTATAATGACTTTTAATGTCTTTACCTGCAATTCAAAAACCTGTATCAGTTCTAGACTGTTTTTAACTGATTGAGTTTTCTTTTCATTATTTCATTCTTCTGTGTGTTACCGCGATTAATTACTTTTGATTGGATGCCTGCTGTTGTGAATTTTTCTTTGTTGGGTACTGTATACTTCCATATTTCTATAAATATTCTTAATTATTTTCTAGGACACAGTTAAATTACTCAATAACAGATTGATACATTCAGGTTTTGTGCTCAGTCTAGGGCAAATTATTAGGCATCACTGAGGCAAAACCATCCTTAGGAATCTCTCCAATGCCTGAGAATAAGGAGATTTTCCAATCTGGCTAAGGAGAATAGGCACTTTCTCCAGCCCTGTATGTGTACCTGACACTATTCTCTATTCTTCCAATGGGATTTCCCCATCTTGCAGTAGTTTCCTCATATGCATATTCACAGAGGCAGATTATCCAAGAGGCAAAGTAAGCATGGTGCTTAACTTGCTTACCAGATCATCTGTAGTGAACAATTTCCCACTGTTTCATCATCAAAGATTCTGCTTATAGGTAGGTCTGCCATCAGTGTCTCCCAACCCTACAGCACCTTCCTACTGAATCAAAGACCCTTTTCCAAATGCAGTCTTGAAGGGGACAGATTGCCTAGCAAGCAAGATAAACACAGGCTTACTTGTGCTATTTACTAATCTGCCGTGAACAATTTCACATGAGGCTAGTAAGTAAGCACAAGTCCATTTTTACCTTACTTACTAGGTAATTCGCCCCTAAAAAACCCAGTAATTTGCCCCTACAAATACATATTATTACTCAGTTAAAGTCTCCAGGAGTCCTTTCTGTAGACTTCGAAATTTTCTCTATTTGCCTTTGTCTCTCTGGACCACCAGCTCCATCTTCTTAATTCAGACTCCCTCAAACAATGCCTGGGTTTTTCTTCCTGAGTATGGCTAGGGATTCCTTCAAGGCAGTAAACTGGGGCTGTCATAAGATTCAACTTGTTTGTTTCCTGTGTTTCAGGGTTTATAGTCCTTTGTTGCCCTAATTCCAATTTCTCAAAAGACATTGATCCATACATTTGGTCCAGTACTTTGACTGTATCAAGAAGAAGGGTACATCCAGTTGCCACTTCTCCACCTTGCCTAGAAGCAGAAGTCTGTTTTCATTTCTAAAATATCTAGTAATTACCAGTGGTACCTAACTGCCATCTCATTTTCAGTGTAGTAAACATAATTACAAGAAGTTTTAGTTTATTTTAAACATAACTTAAGCTGGGGTATTTCCTTAATTCCACTTATATTTATGCTTTTTTCCAATAATTTTGCCTCACCATATTACTCCTTTCAGTGTCTTTTGCATGGACAATCAATTTTCCTTTAATTTTGATGTAGGTACTAGTTTAAAATGTACAGAATTAATAGAGGAAAATAAGCCAACTGAAAGCAACATTTTTTAACAGGAAAGTTTACTTGATTTTTCTCCCTTCTTGGTGGTCGAATCCTGACTATAGAATTTAAGTAGGAACCACCTAATAAGAATTTCTCTGTATTTATCTCTGTCAATACCTATTGTTCTTAGCAGTCTTTCAGTTGATTTTGATTCATAGAGACCCCATATTACAGACTGTTTTTCAAGGTTTTCTAGGCTGTAATCTATGAGAGCAGGTCACAAGGTCTTTCTCCTGGGGAGCTGCTGGGTAGGTTCAAACTGCCAACATTTTGATCAGCAGCCAAGTGCATTACCGTTGTACCATCAGGGCTCATTTCATCTCTAACTATACCTATGCCTATATTTATGTATATAGCATACCTGGGGAGAAATTTTTGAAAACAGCCATTTTTAAGACAAGCGGTTTGGTGGGTTAATGGATAATTTAGATCAATTCAACTCATTGAGTAATTAGAATTATATTAAACTAGTGTATTGTTAATGTATATGTAACAATATATGAACCCATTTCTGGTAACTTCAATAAAATAAAGCTGAGTTTGGAGCTGAGAGACAATAACTCAAAAAATGTCACCAAAGGCAATATTTAAAAATTTTTCTCTTGTATGATATCCCAAAAGGTTTGCCTTGGGCACTGCATGAAAGTAAGATTCAGATGTGTGAGAGGCACAGCTTTCTTTAGAAAACAAAGTGTGTGAAAGTAGGGTATTGTCTTAGTTATCTAGTATCACTATAACAGAAACGTCATAAGTGGATGGCTTTAACAAAGAGAAATTTATTCCCTCACAGTCTAAAAGGCTAGAAGTCCATATTCAGGGCACCAGCTGCAAGAGAAGTCTTTCTGTCTCTGTTGGCTTTGTAGGAAGGTCTTTGTCATCAATCTTTCCTTGGTCTAGGACCTTCTCCATGCAGGAACCCAGGATCCAAAAGACCTGCTCTGCTCCTGTTGCTGCCTTGTCAGTGCTTTGAGATCCCATGTCTCTACACTCATTTCTCTCTTTTATATCTTAAAAGACATTGCCTCAAACACATTCCAATCTTGTAGACTAAATCCTGGTTCATTAACATAACTGCCACTAATCCTATCTTATCAACATCATAGAGGTAGGATTTACAACTTACAGAAAAATCATATCAGATGACAAAACGGTGGACAAATACACAACACTGGGAATCATGGCGTAGCCAAATTGATACACATATTTTTGGAGAGACAATCCAATCCATGACATTACACCCTTTGGCCCCCTAAAATTCATGTTCTTGCCACATATAAAACACAATCACCCCAACATATCATACTAAAAGTCTTAAAACAATTCCAACTCCAAAATCCAAAAATTCCTCTTCATCCATGAAATCTAGAATATAAGCTATCTGCTTCAAAAGTACAATGGTGAAACAGTCACAAGCCAGACATTTCTATTGCAAATAGGAGAAATTGGAGGGAAAGAAGGGATAACAGGCACCAAACAAGTCAGCAGAACTCATTACTTTAGCCCTCAAGCCTTTGAAAATAATCCTCTGTTCTCTGAGACCATTTACACAATGGCCCTGCCAGCCAGACTAGGTATTGGCCATGGTCTCTAGATTCTGAGTGGAGGCCCCTGGTCTGGGCTTCAGCTCTGCCTTCCAGGTCCACTGGAATGGCAACTCTGCTCCTGCGGTTTTAGACACATCATTCTCCTAGTCCACCTGACTGGTGACACCACCCTTAGGAATACCAGAGGCCGTGGCTCCACCCTTTTGAAACCCTAAACATCATGGCCATACCCTTTGAGACTGAGGCAGCTCCGCTTCCTGTGTATCTTGTCTCTTCAGCTTCTGATTCCCAGTTTCTTGGCCTCTTGGCCCTCAGGCCTCACACCTGCATCTGCCCCTTCTGGGGGAAGTGTTCTGAAGCTCTGTAGCTCCACCAAAAAGTGCGTGGAGGCACCCCTCTCAACCAGTGTACTTTGGCCAGAAGGCAGTCAACTCTTTTGTTATATGGGTAGCAAGCCTAATGCCACCAATAAGTGCCCAGAGGCACCCCAGCCCACCAGGAAGCCTCCTAAGCTCTGCCACTCAGTTCTCTAGCTCTGTGGGTCAGCTCCAGTGCTGTCTCTTACTGGTCTCCTGTTTCTGATGTTGCTGGTTCTCTAACGCTGTTTCTTGCCATCTGTATTTTCATCAGTGAAATAGCTCTCCTTTTTTCCTTTTGAGTTGTCAACAGAATTGTCTGATGTCCGTAATTCCACCAACAGTCTCTTCAAGGCAAGCTAGGCTTTTATTATTGGGCATTTTCAAACTCTTCCAGCATCTCTCCATTCACAATTTCAAATCCACTTCTATGTTTTATGTATCGATCTGAATATCACCCCACTCCTGGTACCAAACTCTGTCTTAATTATTTAGCACCGCTATAACAGACATACCAAAAGTGGATGACTTTGAAAAATAGAAATTTATTCCCTTACAGTCTAAAAGGTTAGAATTCCAAATTCAGGATACAGGTTCCAGGGAAAGGCTTTCTCTCTCTGTTGTCTCTGGAAGAAGGTCCTTGTCATCCATCTTCCTTTGGCCTAAGAGCTTCACCATGCAGGCACCCTGGCTCCAAGGTACATATTCTGCTCCTGGAGATACTCTGGTCATGATATGAGGTCTCAGATCTCTCTACTCATTACTTTTTTGTATATCTCAAAATAGATTGAGTCAAGACACAATCCAATCTTATACAGTGAGTCCTGCCTCATTAACATAAGTGCTGCGAACCCCATCGCGTCAACATCATAGAGGTAGGATTTAAAACACATAGGAAAATCACATCAAATGACAAAATGGTAGACAATCACACAATATTGGGAATCACGGCCTAGCCAAATTGATACACGTATTTTTGGGGGATACAATTCAATCTATGACAGGTATATAGAGATCAAGTAATAGAACATTGACAAAGGTTAGCTTATCGTAGGTCCATTGTGTATGAAGTCCCACCCTTGGTTCCCAAATGTATTACCAGAATAATGGCAGGTTGGATTTTGGATGACAGTAATATCTAGATCAGCCTTGGTTCAAGAGAGTCCCCTCTGTTGGTGTTATGCCGTCTCCCAGCAAAGCAGAATTGAAGTGGCCAATGATTTGATGCCTCCCGTATGGTGGGTGGGACCCTGGTGGCATAGTGGTTAAGAGTCCTGCTGCTGACCAAAAGATTGGGAATTCAAATCCACCAGTTGCTCACTGAAAACCTGATGCAGCAGTTCTACTCTGTCCTATAGGAACGCTATGAGTTCTAATCAACTGGACAGCAGTGGGGGTTTTGTATTAAAAAAAAAAAAAAGTTATTAATTTTTCCAATTCAAAGTATGTGAAGATGGATAACATTGATTTAATTGGAAAAATCCTTCATTATTAACCTGGTTAGCCATCTTTTTCTCTTTATTATCCATTCAGGTGTTGTGTTCTGTGTCCAACTCAGGTTTTATTTTGGTGATTTCTGCTGACTCTTATTTGGTGTAGGCAGGTTAAAAATGCAGACTTGTTAGTTGTGAAAGGCCAGAATCCCAGGTTATGGATGGCAGTGGCTCAAAATGACTGCCAAATAAATGAGATCAATAAAGGTAAAGTAAACCCTGGAAAAAGTTTATCAAAAAACTTAGGTCAAAGAAGATAAGCTTTCAGAGATTGGTAGATCAATAATACTGAGGACATTCAGAGTGCAAGGGTCAGGATAGGATGAAATAAAAATCAGTGCAGAGGGAGGGAGGGTGGGAGAGGGTTATTTACTGATTAGTTAGTAGATAAGAACTACTTTAGGTGAAGGGAAGGACAATACTCAATACAGGGAAGGTCAGCTCAACTGGACTGGACCAAAGGAAAAGAAGTTTCTGGGATAAACTGAATGCTTCAAAGATCAGGGGAGAAAGGGTGGGGTTTGGGGGACTATGGCTTAAGGGGACTTCTAAGTCAATTGGCAAAATAATTCTATTATGAAAACATTCTGCATCCCACTTTAAAGTGTGGCGTCTGGGGTCTTAAATGATAACAAGCGACCATCTAAAATGCATCAATCAGTCTCAACCAACCTGGATCAAAGGAAAATGAAGAACAACAAGGTCACACGATAACTATGAGCCCAAGAGACAGAAAGGGGCACAGGAACCAGAGACTTACATCATCCTGAGACCAGAAGAACTAGATGGTGTCCGGCCACAACCAATGACTGCTCTGACAGGGAGCACAACAAAGAACCCCTGAGGGAGCAGGAGAACAGTGGGATGCAGACCCCAAATTCTCATAAAAAGACCAGACTTAATGGTCTGACTGAGACTAGAAGACTCCCGGCAGTCATGGTCCCCAAACCTTCTGTTGGCCCAGGACAGGAACCATTCCTGAAGAAAACTCTTCAGGCATGGAAGGGACTGGACAATGGGTAGAAGAGAGATGCTGATGAAGAGTGAGCTGCTTGTATCAGGTGGACACTTGACACTGTTGGCGTCTCCTGTCTGGAGGGGAGATGGGAGGGTAGAGAGGGTTAGAAACCGACAAAACAGTCATGAAAGGAGAGACTGGAAGGAGGAAGCGGGCTGATTCATTAGGGGGAGAGTAAGTGGGAGTATGGAGTAAGGTGTATATAAGCTTATATGTGACAGACTGACTTGACTTGTAAATTTTCTCTTAAAGCACAATAAAAATTACTTTTAAAAAAATCAATGCAATTGCATTGAGCAAGATCACAAGTATAGCAATGAAGTAGAGGATGGGAGATTAAAACCAGGAAAACAATTAGAAGCAAAGGAGCTTTAGATGTACGACATGTAATCTAGAGGGCTCTAATGTAAGAGATTCGTCAATAACTTTTACATTTTAATCTGTAATCTGGCGATTCCTAGAGCCTGTAGGTGATTCCTGTTGGTGGCACTATCACTCAAGTTTCAGTCAAGAAAACAAATTTAGACTAAATAATTAGTTGCTTACAATACCATTTCCCAGTGTAGTAGAAGAGCAAAAGTCCAGAATGATCATCACCTATTTCAGATTTGCCTGTTGTTCAAAAAATCAGGATGTTGCTTAAATTGCTGTTTATGTCAGGAAATCATAGGATTCCACCATCAAGCTTCACAGCTACTCCACAGACTTGGTGCGGTTGTCATGGAAAAGATCACATGCCATTAAGAAACTTTATATCTCTTGAAGCCCATTCGTCTTCCCACTACTGCTAGATGAAGGATAATATGATTTCTTTCTCCGTTGTGCTCTCTGAATCTTAAAAGAGTGCATCTCACTGACAGAACATAACTCACATGAAGGACCCTAAAACGAGTAGTCTAGAAAATGTAATTCCAAGTGACACATATGAGAACGTATAAGGGAGTGATAAATATTGGTGCCAAAAACAAAGACAAAATGATTTCCAACACAGGAGCAGAACCCAATCTCAGAATTTATTTCTAGACAAGATAGGTAGAAACAAGTTAAAAAGAGCTTTTCTTAGCAGATCTACCCAGAACCTTCTCTAGTTTTACATGAGTTCCTACTTTCAGAATCTAAGTTTGTTCAAGAATTGGAAAACTAATTTGCCCATTGCAAATAATTTGGTCAAGATCATGAGATAACACCTAAGATTCCTATTTTCCCGCTCAATCAATAAGCAATGATCTTTGAATCTTTTTCAACTTTATTTAGCCAGTCTTACTCAATATTCATTTATCCAATAACAGACAGCTTATCTGCTATGTATAGCATACCATGTCAGACAGTATAGTGAATATTAATAAGATACTGAACCTACTCTCAAAGATCTTAAAATTTAATAGGGAACAAAAATTATATACAGACCACTACACCACCAGGGTTTCCAGATATACAGTTTAGCATAGCAAAAATCAGAATATGACAATGTCAGATGTGAACTATCAAGTTCACGTCTTTTTTGTTTATATAGAAAATAGCTTTTCTACCTATTTCAATTATATAAATAACTCATATTCTAGGTAATAATTTAGGGAATACAAAAAAGTATAAATAAAATTCACCTAAATTTCCACCTATCTGTGGTAACCTTCCTTAACTCTGTAATGATTATAATATCATATAACATCTTACCTTTGTGAATATATTCGTAGTTATTGTTGCTGTTAGGTGCCTTCGAGTTGGTTTCGACTCATAGTGACCCTATTCACAATAGAATGTCTTGTACCATCCTCACAATTTTTGCTGTGCTTGAGCCCATTGTTGCAGCATATATACAGATATTTAATTTTACATAAATGAGGGACCATAATTCTACCAAATATGCTTTTTTTTTTAAATCACCCACTCTTTTGGCTTACCTCCAATTTCCTCCCTCCCCTGGCCAACCAGCATGCAGCAGCACCCCACCATACAATTGATTACCTCATGTGTATCCTTTCATTCCTGTTTCCATATACAAACACACACACATATGTAAGGCAAGTTATCATGACTTGTTTAACTAAAGTGTATGATGTGATCAACATCAGAAGAAACAAAAACTAAAATGATTAAATAAGGCTGCAGTCAGAAGGAGATATGTGTTTTCAACTAAAAACACATATATACTAATTGATCTGTTCAATCACATGTATGATTACTTACATTTTTGCTAAGGTTTGTTTTCTTTTTCCTAATGACTTATTATTATGAAAGTCAAGAAACTGATAACAGTATTTAGTTGTCAATCTTACTCTTCAGCATTGTTCTGTAAGTCCTAGCCCATTCAGTAAGTCAAGAAAAACATGTGAAAAGAATACAGTTTAGAACATAGGAAATGCATTTGTCATCACTTGTGGATAATATGGTTGTATATTGAGAAAATTTTAAGGTAGCCTCTGAAAAATTATAATATGCTATTTAAAAGTTCTGAAATTTCCTTAAAAAACTGAACACTTCAAAAGCCAGCATAGCAGGGGTGGGGGTTTGAGGACCATGGTTTCAGGGGACATCTAAGTCAATTGACGTAAGAAAATCTATTAAGAAAACATTCTGCATCCCACTTTGGAGAGTGGTGTCTGCAGTCGTAAACACTAACATGTGGCCATCTAAGGTGCCTCAATGGGTCTCAACCCACCTGGAACAAGGAAGAATGAAGAGCACCAAAGGCACAAAATAATCATGAGCCTAAGGGACAAAAAGGATGACATAAACCAGAGACTACATCAGCCTGAGACCAGAAGAGCTGGATGGTACCTGGCCACAACCAATGACTGCCCTGACAGGATACTAAACAGAGAAACCCTGAGGGAGCAGGAGAGCAGTGGGATGCAGACCCCAAGATCTTGTGAAAAGGCCAGACTTAATGGTCAGACTGGGACTGGAGGAACCCCGGAGGTCATGGACTCTAGACCTTCTGTTACCCCAGGGCAGGAACCATTCCCAAAGCCAACTCTTCAGACAGGGATTGGACTGGAATAGAGGACGGAAAATGAGACTGGTGAAGAACAATCTTCTTGGATCAAGTCGACACTTGAGACTATGTTGGCATCTCCTGTCGGGAGGGGAGATGAGAGGGAAGAGGTATCCAGAAGCTACCCAAATGTATACGAGAGAGAGAGAGGGGAGGGAAGTACTGTGCTATCTCATCAGAGGGAGAACAATTAGGAGTGTATAGCAAGGTGTATGGAAATTTTTATATGAGAGACTACCCTGATCTGCAAACTTTCACTTAAAGCACAATTAAAAAAAAAAAATTATACATTGAAAGAAAAGTTAAAAAAATACATATCTGTAAGAAGTTCAAATATAGCAATATTAGAGATCAGTGGATTTCCTGTCAGCAAAAAAAATCATAAAATATATTACAGATTTTATCACAATACCGACAGACACCATAAAAGAAACATAATCTTAACAAGAAAATTTTAAATCCTATAGAAATAAAACATTAACGTTTAGTGAAGAATATAAACAAAGACATGATAAGATAGAAAGACTTGCTATGTACATGGATGAATAATCTCAACATTTAAATGCTACTCTTCAAATAGCTCTAGGAATTCAGTACATTTATTTCAAATATTTTGGAGAAAGACACAAATATTATACTAGGTTATTCTGGAATAGTAAATGCACAGCAATAAGAAAAAAATTGAAACTAAGAATACACACTAGGGTGGGTCACAGTTATTAAAACACTGTAACACTGGTGCAGAAACAGATGTGTAGATCAGTGAACAGACTAGAATCCAAAACAGATCCAGGTAAATTGATCTGGTGTATGTCAAAATTCAATGTATGATAAAGGCTACATTTAAAATTATTTAGACATGATTACTCATTAATACATGGTATAGGGACAATTATACAATGAGGTCCCCATGTCATATTGTCACAAAAACAAATTTCAGATTGAATTGCAGAGTTAAATCCATAAATAAACATTTAGTTGTTAAAATATATATATATACAGTACATGTTTTAGAATCTTGGGAATAAAAATAGCACAAAACTAAGAATCCATAAATAATTTACATATTCAACAATATAAAAATTTACATTTTTATATGGAAGATGCCATAAAAAAAGTAAAAAATAACCTATAGATTAGTAGCGGACACTGACAACACCTATCACAAACAAAAAACTGGTACTCATCTATGTAAAACCAAAAATCAAACCCTTTGCTGTCAAGTTGACTCCGACTCATAGTGTCTCTATACTACAGAGAAGAACTGCCCTCCAGGGTTCTCAAGGAGCAGCTGGTGCATTCAAACTGCTCACCTTTTGGTTAGCAGGCTAGCTCTTAACCACTGTGCCACCTGAGCTCTGCTCATATATATTCGACTCATGTTTGTAATGTTTTAATAAAAGGTAAAGTCATAGACATATATGACCGGAGAATAGAAAAGGCAATTACCAGGAAAAGGAATGTAAATAGTTAAACTAATTTATGAAAACATTCTATATATCAAATATACAAATGATTAGGGAATTGTAAATTAAAACAAAAAGGACATAGAATCATTTTCCTGTCACATTGGCAGGAATTTAACTTTTCCATAAAGAAAATTGGCAAGTCTAATAGACTGCTGATGAAAGAGTAAATTGCACAAGTATTTGGAAAGTAATTTTACAACACCTATTAAAATGTAAAATGATCAAGACATATCACCTCTAGAGCCATTCTCGATTCTTCTCTATCTTATTAAAAAGAGTGTGACTGTAAAATGTATGTATCAGAATATTCAGTACAGCCCAGTTACAGTAATAAACTTTAGGAGCTCTGTAACTGTCCAAGTATAAATGAGTGTATAAAGACATTTTGGTACATCTGTACATACGAAAAGATGAATGCGTTAAAAAGATGAAAAGCCAGGCCAAAAAACATTGATTCAGAAATATGTACCTGACACATGATAGAGTAGAAAAAAAAAATTACTTGCAGAAATGTATATATAAACCACATTTATCTAAATCAATAATTTTAAAACATTGTATACAAATTAGGCTACTTAAAGAGGAAAGAGTCTGTAATACTGAACATCAAACTGGTGACATGTTCACACTGGAAATAATTGGAAAGTGAGGTTACCATATTTACTTTATGAACTCATTAATTTTTTATTATATGTTCAGAGAACATGTATTACCTTCTCTTTTAATTTTTTTGTTGTTATTGTTTAGAATACACACAACGGTCCACCATTTCAAATTTCTACACCTACAATTCAGTGACACTGGCTATATTCTGCAAGCTGTGCAATAATTCTCACTCTCCTTTTCCAGATTCTTCCTCCCCCATTAATATAAAGCCCCACCCACTGCCGTAGGGTCAATTCCAACCCATAGCTACAGTATAGGACAGGGTAGAATCATCCCATAATTTCTGTAATTGTTACTGACTAATAAGTAACATCTTGATAAATGGAGAAAATACTGAAGTTGTCAAGGATTTCATTTTACTTGGATCCACAACCAATACCCATGGAAGCAGTAGTAAGGAAGTCAAAGGGTTTATTACATTAAACAAATCTGATGCAAAAGATCTCTTTTTTGAGATTTTGAGGACACAGGTGCACCTGACTCAAGCCATAGCATCTCAGTTGCCTCATATGCATGACAAAGCTGAACAATGAATGAAGCCTGAAGAAGAATGATGTCTTTGAACTATGGTGTTGGTGAAGAATATTGAATATACTGTGGACTGACAGAAGAACAAACAAACCTGTCTTGGAAGAAGTACTACCATAATGCTTCTTAGATGCGAGAATGGCGATATTTCACCTAACATATTTTGGACACATTACCAAGAGGGACCAATCCCTGGAGAAGGACATCACGTTTGATAAAGAAGAGGGTCAGCTAAAGAGAGGAAGACCCTCAAGAAGGCAGATGGATGCAGCGGTTACAACAATGGGCTCAAGCTTAACAATGATTGTGAGAATGGTGCAGAACTGGAAAGTGTTTTGTTTTGTTGTACATTGGGTCACTATGAGTTCGAACAATCTCAATGGCACCTAACAACAACAATCTTTAAGGAAGCAGACTGCCACAGCTTTCTCAAGCAGAGGAACTGGTGGGCACAAACCACCAACTTTTTGGTTAGCAGCCAAACACTTAACCCATTGCACCACCAGGGCTTCTTCATATAAACTCATTAACCCCTAAGTTTCTTATCTCACCTTTCAAGTTGCTGTTGTCAATTTGATCCCATATAGATAGATCTTGAAAGAGCGTAATGCCCAAGGCACAGTTCCTTTACTTTTTTTTTTAATTAATTTTTATTAAGCTTCAAGTGAACATTTACCATTCCAATCAGTCTGTCACATGTAGGTTTACATACATCTTACTCCCTTCTCCCACTTGCTCTCCCCCTATTGAGTCAACCCTTTCAGTCTCTCGTTTTGTGCCAATTTTGCCATCTTCCCTCTCTCTCTATCTTCCCATCCCCCCTCCAGTCAAGAGTTGCCAACACACTCTCCAGTGTCCACCTGATTTAATTAGCTCACTCTTCATCAGCATCTCTCTCCCCCCCACTGACCAGTCCTTTTCATGCCTGATGAGTTGTCTTCAGGGATGGTTCCTATCCTGTGCCATCAGAAGTTCTGGGGAGCATTGTCTCTGGGATTCCTCTAGTCGCAGTTATACCATTAGGTATGGTCTTTTCATGAGAATTTGGGGTCTGCATCCCATTGGTCTCCTGCTCCCTCAGGAGTTGTCTGTTGTGCTCCCTGACAGGGCAGACATCGATTGTGGCCGGGCACCAACTAGTTCTTCTGGTCTCAGGATAATGTAGGTCTCTGGTTCATGTGGCCCTTTCTGTCTCTTGGGTTCTTAGTTGTCGTGTGACCTTGGTGTTCTTCCTTTGCCTTTGCTCCAGGTGGGTTGAGACCAATTGATGTATCTTAGATGGCCGCTTGTTGGCATTTAGGACCCCAGGCGCCACATTTCAAAGTGGGATGCAGAATGTTTTCATAATAGAATTATTTTGCCCATTGACTTAGAAGTCCCCTCAAACCAAGTTCCCCAGACCCTAGCCCCTGCTCCGCTGACCTTTGAAGCTTTCATTTTATCCCGGAAACCTCTCTGCTTTTAGTCCAGTCCAATTAGGCTGACCTTCCTTGTATTGAACACATACCACAAAAGTATGTGTTCTTCTCCGTTTTTTCTATTTCTCAAGATCTTATAATAGTGGTCTTACATAATATTTGTCCTTTTGCCTCTGACTCATTTCGCTCAGCATAATGCCTTCCAGATTCCTCCATGTTATGAAATGTTTCACAGATTCCTCACTGTTCTTTATCGATGCGTAGTATTCCATTGTGTGAATATACCACAATTTATTTACCCATTCATCCGTTGATGGACATCTTGGTTGCTTCCAGCTTTTTGCTATTGTAAACAGAGCTGCAATAAACATGGGTGTGCATATATCTGTTCCTGTGAAGGCTCTTGTATCTCTAGGGTATATTCCGAGGAGTGGGATTTCTGGGTTGTATGGTAGTTCTATTTCCAACTGTTTAAGATAACGCCAGATGGATTTCCAAAGTGGTTGTACCATTTTACAATCCCACCAGCAGTGTATGAGAGTTCCAATCTCTCCACAGCCTCTCCAACATTTATTATTTTGTGTTTTTTGGATTAATGCCAGTCTAGTTGGTGTGAGATGGAATCTCATCATAGTTTTAATTTGCATTTCTCTAATGGCTAATGATCGGGAGCATTTTCTCATGTATCTGTTGGCTGCCCGAATATCTTCTTTAGTGAAATGTGTGTTCATAGCCTTTGCCCACTTCTTCATTGGGTTGTTTGTCTTTTTGTCGTTGAGTTTTGACAGAATCATGTAGATTTTAGAGATCAGGCGCTGGTCTGAGATGTCATAGCTGAAAATTCTTTCCCAGTCTGTAGGTGGTCTTTTTACTCTTTTGGTGAAGTCTTTAGAGGAGCATAGGTGTTTGATTTTTAGGAGCTCCCAGTTATCTGGTTTCTCTTCATCATTTTTGGTAATGTTTTGTATTCTGTTTATGCCCTGTATTAGGGCTCCTAGGGTTGATCCTATTTTTTCTTCCATGATCTTTATCGTTTTAGTCTTTATGTTTAGGTCTTTGATCCACTTGGAGTTAGTTTTTGTGCATGGTGTGAGGTATGGGTCCTGTTTCATTCTTTTGCAAATGGATATCCAGTTATGCCAGCACCATTTGTTAAAAAGACTATCATTTCCCCAATTGACTGACACTGGTCCTTTGTCAAATATCAGCTGCTCATACGTGGATGGATTTATATCTGGGTTCTCAATTCTGTTCCATTGGTCTATGTGCCTGTTGTTGTACCAGTACCAGGCTGTTTTGACTACTGTAGCTGTATAATAGGTTCTGAAATCAGGTAGAGTGAGGCCTCCCACTTTCTTCTTCTTTTTCAGTAATGCTTTGCTTATCCGGGGGTTCTTTTCCTTCCATATGAAATTCGTGATTTGTTTCTCTATCCCCTTAAAATATGACATTGGTATTTGGATTGGAAGTGCGTTATATGTATAGATGGCTTTTGGTAGAATAGACATTTTTACTATGTTAAGTCTTCCTATCCATGAGCAGGGTATGTTTTTCCACTTAAGTATGTCTTTTTGAATTTCTTCTAGCGCTGTTTTATAGTTTTCTTTGTATAGGTCTTTTACATCTTTGGTAAGATTTATTCCTAAGTATTTTATCTTCTTGGGGGCTACTGTGAATGGTATTGATTTGGTGATTTCCTCTTCGGTGTTCTTTTTGTTGATGTAGAGGAATCCAAGTGATTTTTGTATGTTTATTTTATAACCTGAGACTCTGCCAAACTCTTCTATTAGTTTCAGTAGTTTTCTGGAGGATTCCTTAGGGTTTTCCATGTATACGGTCATGTCATCTGCAAATAGTGATAGCTTTACTTCCTCCTTACCAATCTGGATACGCTTTATTTCTTTGTCTAGCCTAATTGCCCTGGCTAGGACTTCAAATACGATGTTGAATAAGAGCGGTGATAAAGGGCATCCTTGTCTGGTTCCGGTTATCAAGGGAAAGGCTTTCAGGTTCTCTCCATTTAGAGTGATATTGGTTGTTGGCTTTGCATAGATGCCCTTTATTATGTTGAGGAATTTTCCTTCAATTCCTGTTTTGGTAAGAGTTTTTATCATAAATGGGTGTTGAACTTTGTCAAATGCCTTTTCTGCATCTATTGATAAGATCATGTGGTTTTTATCTTTTGTTTTATTTATGTGATGGATTACATTAATGGTTTTTCTGATATTAAACCAGCCTTGCATACTTGGTATAAATCCCACTTGATCATGGTAAATTATTTTTTTGATGTGTTGTTGGATTCTATTGGCTAGAATTTTGTTGAGGATTTTTGCATCTATGTTCATGAGGGATATAGGTCTAAAATTTTCCTTTTTTGTAATGTCTTTACCTGGTTTTGGTATCAGGGAGATGGTAGCTTCATAGAATGAGTTGGGTAGTATTCTGTCTTTTTCTATGCTTTGAAATACCTTCAATAGTAATGGTGTTAAGTCTTCTCTGAAGGTTTGGTAGAACTCTGCAGTGAAGCCGTCTGGGCCAGGACTTTTTTTTGTTGGAAGTTTTTTGATTACCGTTTCAATCTCTTTTTTTGTTATGGGTCTATTTAGTTGTTCTACTTCTGAATGTGTTAGTTTAGGTAGGTAGTATTGTTCCAAGAATTTATCCATTTCTTCTAGGTTTTCAAATTTGTTAGAGTACAATTTTTCGTAGTAATCTGAAATGATTCTTTTAATTTCATTTGGCTCTCTTGTGATGTGGTCCTTCTCGTTTCTTTTTCGGGTTATTTGTTTCCTTTCCTGTTTTTCTTTAGTCAGTCTAGCCAATGGTTTATCAATTTTGTTAATTTTTTCAAAGAACCAGCTTTTGGCTTTGTTAATTTTTTCAATTGTTTTTCTGTTCTCTAATTCATTTAGTTCAGCTCTAATTTTTATTATTTGTTTTCTTCTGGTGCCTGATGGGTTCTTTTGTTGCTCACTTTCTATTTGTTCAAGTTGTCGGGACAGTTCTCTGATTTTGGCTCTTTCTTCTTTTTGTATGTGTGCATTTATCGATATAAATTGGCCTCTGAGCACTGCTTTTGCTGTGTCCCAGAGGTTTTGATAGGAAGTATTTTCATTCTCGTTGCTTTCTATGAATTTCCTTATTCCCTCCTTGATGTCTTCTATAACCCAGTCTTTTTTCAGGAGGGTATTGTTCATTTTCCAAGTATTTGATTTCTTTTCCCTAGTTTTTCTGTTATTGATTTCTAGTTTCATTGCCTTGTGGTCTGAGAAGATGCTTTGTAATATTTCGATGTTTTGGATTCTGCAAAGATTTGTTTTATGACCTAATATGTGGTCTATTCTAGAGAATGTTCCATGTGCGCTAGAAAAAAAAGTACATTTTGCAACAGTTGGGTGGAGAGTTCTGTATAAGTCTATGAGGTCAAGTTGGTTGATTGTTGTAAGTAGGTCTTCCTTGTCTCTATTGAGCTTCTTACTGGATGTCCTGTCCTTCTCCGAAAGTGGTGTGTTGAAGTCTCCTACTATGAATGTGGAGGTGTCTATCTCAGTTTTCAGTTCTGTTAAAATTTGATTTATGTATCTTGCAGCCCTGTCATTGGGTGCGTAAATATTTAATATGGTTATGTCTTCCTGATCAATTGTCCCTTTTATCATTATGTAGTGTCCTTCTTTATCCTTTGTGGCGGATTTAAGTCTAAAGTCTATTTTGTCAGAAATTAATATTGCTACTCCTCTTCTTTTTTGCTTATTGTTTGCTTGATATATATTTTTCCATCCTTTGAGTTTTAGTTTGTTTGTGTCTCTAAGTCTAAGGTGTGTCTCTTGTAGGCAGCATATAGATGGATCGTGTTTCTTTATCCAGTCCGTGACTCTCTGTCTCTTTATTGGTGCATTTAGTCCATTTACATTCAGCGTAATTATCGATAAAGAAGTTTTTAGTGCTGTCATTTTGATGCCTTTTCATGTGTGTTGTTGGCCATTTCATTTTTCCACATACTTTTTTGTGCTGAGACGTTTTTCTTCGTAGCTTGTGAGATCCTCATTTTCATAATGTTTAACTTTGTGTTTGTTGAGTTGTTACGTTTTTCTTGGCTTTTTTCTTGAGTTATGGAATTGATATTCCTTTTTGTGGTTACCTTATTATTTACCCCTATTTTTCTAAGTAAAAACCTAACTTGTTTCGTTCTATATCGCCTTGTATCACTCTCCATCTGGCAGTTCAATGCCTCCTATATTTAGTCCCTCTTTTTGATTATTGTGATTGTTTATCTATTGATTTCCATGATTTCCTATTATGTGTATTATTTTCTTTATTTATTTGTTTTTTAGAATTAGTCTTAATTTGTTTGTTTTTGTGCTTTCCCTATTTGAGTTGCTTTGATATCAGGGCGTTCTGTTTTGTGACCTTGTATTGTGCTGGTACCTGATATTATTGGTCATCGGGCCAAACAATCTCCTTTAGCATTTCTTGCAGTCTTGGTTTAGTTTTTGCAAATTCTCTAAACTTGTGTTTATCTGTAAATATTTTAATTTCTCCTTCATATTTCAGAGAGAGTTTTGCTGGATATATGATCCTTGGCTGGCAGTTTTTCTCCTTCAGTGCTCTGTATACGTCGTCCCATTCTCTTCTTGCCTGCATGGTTTCTGCTGAGTAGTCTGAACTTATTCTTATTGATTCTCCCTTGAAGGAAACCTTTCTTTTCTTCCCGACTGCTTTTAAAATTTTCTCTTTATCTTTGGTTTTGGCAAGTTTGATGATAATATGTCTTGGTGTTTTTCTTTTTGGATCAATCTTAAATGGGGTTCGATGAGCATCTTGGGTAGATATCTTTTCGTCTTTCATGATGTCAGGGAAGCTTTGTGTCAGGAGTTCTTCAACTATTTTCTCTGTGTTTTCTGTCCCTCCTCCCTGTTCTGGGACTCCAATCACCCGCAAGTTATCCTTCTTGATAGAGTCCCAAATGATTCTTAGGGTTTCTTCATTTTTTTTAATTCTTTTATCTGATTTTTTTTCAGCTATGTTGGTGTTGATTCCCTGGTCCTCCAGAAGTCCCAGTCTACATTCTAATTGCTCGAGTCTGCTCCTCTGACTTTCTATTGCATTGTCTAATTTTGTAATTTTATTGTTAATCTTTTGGATTTCTACATGCTGTCTCTCTATGGATTCTTGCAACTTATTAATTTTTCCAGTATGTTCTTGAATAATCTTTTTGAGTTCTTCAACAGTTTTATCAGTGTGTTCCTTGGCTTTTTCTGCATTTATCCTAATTTCATTTGTGATATCTTTAAGCATTCTGTAAATTAGTTTTTTATATTCTGTATCTGATAATTCCAGGATTTTATCTTCGTTTGGGAAAGATTTTGATTCTTTTGTTTGGGGGGTTGGAGAAGCTGTCATGGTCTGTTTCTTTATGTGGTTTGATATGGACTGCTGTCTCCGAGCCATCACTGGGAAACTAGTTTTTCCAGGTAATCAGCTAAAAAAAATGCAGTCAGATCCCTATCTGAATTCTGCTTCTGGCTTAGGGTATTCGGATGCTAATGGAGTCACCTGGGGAGGGTGGGGGAGGGATCAGAGAGCTAGGAGTGTAGCACCGCAGAATATAGAGCTGATCACCATGTTCACGCTCCGCCCCCGTCGGCCAAAATCCGGGCAGGACGGCTCCCCGGTTGGGACGCTACTCTCTCCACTCCGAGACCCGTCACTTCCTCCCGAGGACTTCTCCCTCCAGTGCGCGGCACCGCTCGGGCGAACTGGATGGGCATCACCTGCACGACCAGGTGGGCCCGCCCCCTGGGTCAATTCAGGGGAATATAATTGGACCCCGCGCTCACGCCCTGCCCGCTTTTGCCAAAATCCCAGCGGGACGGCTCCCCGGCTGGGACGCTGCTCTCCCCGCTCCAAGACCAGTCACTTCCTCCCAGGGACTTCTCCCTCCGGTGCGCCACGCCACACGCGCGAATTGGGTGGGCGCCCCGGGGTCCCTTTAGGGAAATATAGCTGACCCCAGATCCAAGATCAGTCACTGCCTCCCGGGTGCTTCTCCCTCCGGCTGCGCCGCTACGCCGCCTGCGCCAACCAGCTAGACTCTCTCCCGGGATGGGTTCGGGGGGGTAGGGCTGGGCCCCTTGTCTGTGCCGTCTGCCCCCCTGGGCTCTGCCCCAGATCAGGCTCCAAAGGTCACCTGCCTGGTACACTGGCTCCTAGTTCTGAAAATGGTCGCTGTCTGCCTGTATTTGTTCGTTTTCCGTCTCTAAGTCTGTGCTTGTTGTTCAGAGTTCGTAGATTGTTATGTATGTGATCGAATCACTTGTTTTTCCGTGTCTTTGTTGCAAGAGGGATCTGCGGTAGCATCCACCTAGTCCGCCATCTTGGCCCCGCCTCCCGCAGTTCCTTTATTAATTAAGCTAAAAGTATTGTTTGGTTTTAAGAAGATTTCAGGGGATATTTTTGATTTAAGTTTGAAAGATTACTCAGGGGTTCATCCACTCTCCATGGCTCCAGAAAGTCTGGAATCCATGAGAATCTGAAATTCTGGTCTGCATTTTTCCCCCGTTTGATCAGTGTTCTTCTGTAGAATCTTTAGTCAAAATATTTAGAATTGGTAGCCAGGCACAATCCAGTTCTGGTCTCCTGGGAAAGGAGGCACTTTTTCATGGAGGCAATAAGCCATACATTCCATTTCCTCCTCTTATTCCTGACTCTTCTTCTTTTTCTGTTGCTGCAGATGATTAGAAACCAATTTTGTGCCTTGGATGGTCACTTTGAATCTATTAAGAACCCAGAAACTACACAATGAACTAGGATGTAGCACAGAAGCCCTAAATGTGTTGTTAGGACAATAAACTGAGGTGCTCTTAAAGTGGAAAACGTGAACCTAAACCTCGAAGCCAAGAAATCAAATTCCATGAGCAGTCTCAGCAGCTATTTTTTTTTTTTTTTAAATCATTGCAAATCTATCAGTCACAAGATAGATTGACACAGTGGTTGCAACAATGGGCTCAAACATAACATCTATTGTGGGGATGATGCTAGACCAGGTAGTGTTTAATATGTTGTCCATAGAGTCACTATGAGTTGAAATAGGCAAAACGACCTAACAAAAACAAATTCCTAAGTAATACACCTGACAAGCCTCAGGACTCATCATTTTTAATGATATGACAAAGTAAGATTTGTGAGCACTTTAGAAAAGTGACCATGACATTCTATGGCCAGATGAAAACATAACCAGGAGAAAACTTACTTCAGAAAGGAAGCTACATCTATGACAAAATATTGTGTTAAGTCAGAGACATTCAGGTATTGGTTTTATATAATATCATGCATATATTGTCTGTCCCTTTAATTTGGGAACTGTCCCTGCTGATATATTTCCAGTGGAGCTAACCATGAGAGCCCATGTCCCTCATGCCTTCCAGCTGACTAGTTAAGACAACCCCGTTTCCCTGGACACACAGATAAAACCAGGCATGGCACAATAAAACTATCATGGCTATTCAGTCCTTTTGAGGAACTGATAGAGACCCTGGATAGAGAAAAGGTCTCTCTCCTTTTGATCCCACAGCTATATGGATAATAAAAGCCTGGAGCTGGTGGGCCATTTTCAGAACATTTACAGTATGCCTGAGAATAAAGCCATCACAGAATAAAGCAAAGTCAAAAGAGAATAGTTATACACCTGAGTTCAAATTCACCCCCTTGAACTTTTACTCTAGCCAATAAAATCAATGATTTTTGTAAACTCCAAATGACTGAATTTTCCTTTTCACCTGAATTATGTTTGCAATACACTTTTAGAATCACAGAATTTTACAGTCCATAAAGAAACCATGCCTTTCACAGTGAGAAAGGCTATCATAAATGTCTCATCAAAAATCTATCATGGGTATCAATATTATTTGGACTCCTGTGTGCAGAAAATAATTATTTGACAATCTTTTACATAATGTTCCTCTGTTAGATTTTTCATCTAAAAAATTGGGAGCAGGGATATGAGTTACTGTGAGTATTAAATGAGCAACTCCAGTATTCAAAATAAGGCCTGATACTTGGTAAAGAATTAATAAAGGCTAAAAGCTTTTTAAGATTAACTGTATATTTAGCACTTTAATATCCAAGATACAAAGCCCAAGTTGACATTTCAGTGATTGGACTCCTTAGGAAAGCCCTCTGCTTAACGAGAAATCCTCAAGGAAATGGGAATATTTAATGTCTCCAGTAAAATTTAGCAACATTTACATTTATTATTCTCTGTTTTGTTTTGTTTTTCCCCCAAAATGATGAAGTCGCTTCTTAAGAAAAAGCAAATTGAGTAAAGACATGTTATTTAATGAAATTTGTATTTTTATTTGTAAATCTAGGATAGACAGTAAAGCTTACAACGTGATGTTTTCACAATTATGGACAAGGATGACGGTATCTCAGTTGCCCTAGTTGCCACCTGATTAGTCTTAAGACACCTTATTAAGTCTAAAGTCTGCCCTCCCAATCTGTGTGTTCAGCTTCCACTGATTCAACCAACCACAGATGGAAAATATTTGAGAAGGAAAAAAAGAAGTTTCCAAAAGCAAAACTTGAATTTGATGCACACTAAGCAATAGCCGAAAGAAGTGATGTATAAGCATATCTTGCTGTAGCCGCACTCCATTTCACAGATCTTCAGTCTCTAGCCAACAGTGGTATTTAAGCATTGTTTGCCTGGTGTCTTGTTAATTCACTACTTGTGTTGTGTGCACTCATTGTTCACTAAGTTTGTTCTCTACTTGTGTTGTCTGCACCATTTGTTTCTGTGAAAAAATGGCTCCTAAAAATCAATTAACTGGTCAGAGGGTTAGTTTTTCAGTCTATTTTAAAAGTAAATTAGAAAATATCTGCAAAGTAGTACACTTAGAAAAGATGGAAAACAGTAGGCAGATAACCTAAAATTAACAGGAAAAATAAATTCTGTGACCAGTTTACACTCAAAAATATTATGAAATGAATAAAAGCTTATCCAAAAATATCAGCATATCATATTTTTCTGCAATAACCCATGCCTTCTAAGATTGTTTGCCAACTGCTCCATTCCCCTTGGGTATTCTCATTAGCTCTGTTATGGCATTTTTTAAGATGTTGTTGTAAAAAAAAAAAAAAAATTAGCATATCACTTTTACAAAATTACCTTGCTGGGGAGGGAGCTTTGGCAAACAAAGGTAGAAGGTATATATTATTTGCATAAAAATACAGTAAATCAGTTGTATACCATCAGTCCTTACAATAAAAATAGAAATAAGCTTTCAATATTTTTGGCTTAGGTTGCTTTAGGAAAAAGTGGCAAATGGGCTTATTAAAATTTGTACCAAAAGTTTTTCATTTATGTCTACTTATGCCTAGCAAATAAAATTCAAAAAAGATAAAAACAAAAATAACAGAAAAGTGTGGCTCTTTCCAATTTATTTTATACAAAATGGTAGCAATATAGAATATGGGAAGCCTCCACTGCCGACACACAGGTTGTGAACATTCCAAGCCAATGTACACTGTTTGGAGGGGAAGGTTTAACAATAGCAGCAACCATACTACTGAACATAAGAAGATTTACTTTTCAAGATGATCTAAAATTAGATAGCAATGTCTTCTTACTATTGTCCTCATCATTGAAGACTGAAGGAAAATAAAAAGTGGCATTATAAGTATTAAAAAAGAGGGAAGGAAGGGAGAAACCAAGAGGCTTTGACAACACTGTCATACAGTCAAACCATCATACTCCAATATTTGCTTGCTTGATGGCAGCATTATTTTACTGAACTGCGTGCAACTACATGTAGAAATACATCAAAGCAAAATGTCAAGGCAGTTATAAATCAAGATCCAAAGAAAACAAACAATTACCATAGGATGGCCAACTGTAAGTGGATGAACATTTACAAAAGAATGAATCAATACCTACATTTTTGGACTGTTTCCATTCAGGCCGATAAGTCTCAATTTAATTGCAAACTGTGCATTTTTGGTGGACTAGAGTTCTTCCAGTTCTTACTAAACTGCATGCTTGGAACAGAGAGGGTCATAATAAATCCTTCTACACATGAACTTTAAGTAGACAGCTGAAAATAAATTTATTACTTGTAAACATACACCAAAAAAAAAGAAAAACAAGATTTTTTTTAATCTTTAAACAATCAGTGCTTCCAAAAGTGCTTATCTTCAATATCAGACTCTCTTCTTCCAGTCTCTGTCCTGTTCTCATAATCCACAGTCACTCTTTTACTGTTTCTCTATATACTCCTTTATCTTGCTCTCTATCTCTTCCGTTATCTGTGGGGAAGTCTGGATCTTGAATTCCAAACTATTTCACAGGGTCTGCCTCTCAGGCTATGAGTCAGAATCCACAGGACAGAAACAGTTTTTTTTGTTTGTTTGTTAGCTTGTTTTTTTATTCCTCAGGCCACTGACAGCTGCTTGGGAGTGATGAAGGAAATCATCCAGGCTCATGTCATATCCATACTTGAAAACAGAAGAAACAGGTTAGGCATGTCAAAAATTTCAAATGGAATTGGAGTCCCTCCGTTGTACTTATTATCAGTAGACAGAAAACCTAGAGAAATGCAGTTATTAGGTCACAGAATGTAATTTTGGCATTGCTTAGAAGAAGGATTTCGATGCCTCAGTAATCAAAATGTACAACAGAGGATTTTCAAATCTTATTAAAAATCACCTCAATCATGAGGTGTCCTATTTAAATTTAATGACTTTTCCATTCAGTTTCTTTAATAAGATTAATGTATGAATGATTTTTTGCAACAGGTTAACTGAACTTTTTCCTTCCTTCAATTCTAGAAATGAATGTGAACCAACTCTGTCCCCTTAAGGTGAAATTAGGAATGTTTATGCTCTAGGTTTTCTTTCAAACTAAACTGTTGTTAATAAAAGATTTATGGAATTTGAAGGAAATGTAAGAAAACATGTCCTTCAGTAAGAATCTCAAGTCTATGCTACAGAGAGCCAACAATGCACAAAAGATGAAGGAAGACAAGAAGGGTAAGAAGAGCAACTGTGTACCTGAGTGCGAGGGAAGGCTGTAACCGTGGCTACTTCTAAGCATTACCACTGCTCTAATTTAATCTTCCTAGAGGGTATCTTTAGTTGGCTACTCACTTTTACTTACTAAACCTGCTCCTTTTTCAAGTCAGCTTAAATGAATGCCCAGACATAAGGCTCAAAAACACAATTACACACTATTATATATAAAGAATATGTGAATTTTATATAAGCATGAAATATACACATACTAACCAAAAAAATTACTACATATAGGTCAAAGAAATAGTAGAGCTTGTTAAAAAGGGCAAGTATCCTTAGCAAAGGAATTTTGGAATGAAATACTATTTTGAAAAGCATCATCCATAAAAGGCATTTTTAAAAAACATGGCGAGCATTTTGTCAACTGTGATCTCATTCTACGTAAGTTTCTAATTCCTTCTTGTGTGACTAACTGGGAAAAACTACTAATTTTATTTTTAATTGTCAGTTCAGAAGAAAGGCCTGGTGATTTACTTCTGAAAAATCATCCATGAAAATGCTATGGAACACAGTTCTATTCTGCCACATGTGGGTCGCCACCAGTTGAGTCAATTCTGGATCATTGAGACCCTATGTGTCAGGGTAAAACCATGTTCCATACAGTTTCCAATGGAAGTAGATCAGGAGGCCTTTCTTCCTGGGCTCTTCTGGGTGGACTCAAATCACAAAACTTTTGGTTAGTACCCGAACATATTAGCCATCTGCACTACCTAGGGACTCCATTAGTCAGTTAAAAACCAAAAAGAAAAAAACAAATCCATTGCCATTGAGTCAATTCTGATTTACAGGGACAATGTAGGAGAGAATATAACTGACCCATAAGGTTCCTAAGGATGTAATCTATATGGGAGCATACAGCCATAACTTTCTCCTGAGAAGCGGTGGGTGGGTTCAATCAACTGATTTGTGGTTAAAACCCAAGTCATTGTCCTCTGTGCCACCAGGGCTCCTCATTAGTCAATTAGGATCTTCAAGTTCTTTTACTGGATGTTGCATGCCCTAATATGGTTTAATTTTGAACCATTAATTTTTTTATGAGAATAAGGAAATAATAATGAAAACACATAGAAGTATTCCAAAGATAAGGCAGGTAAATATTGCTTTAATCAGCCCTCTCAAATATGTATGTTCTTTATCTTAGGAGGAACATAAAAGAATGTTTACTTGACTCAGTACACATTCAAGCAAGGAAAACAAACATCCAACATTTTATATGGTACTTTAACAACCAAACTACCTGTCCAAGGCTATCAAACTAATATGAACATAAGGTAATCTTCCAACAAGTGCCAGGAGACAATTTCTACTATTAAAAACAAAGTAGTATTTAAAAAAAAATTAATAAACTCTGTTCTATTAGCATAATTAACACCCAGAAGCCATACACTAGAAATTGTTGTATTCTTTAACATCAGTTTTTCATTTCTTAGCATCATTATATGAACCAGAGGCAGAGGAGAGGTGAAACAATTCATGTGGTTACCAGTTACAAAAAAATTTGATAAAAATAAAAGTAAATTAATGATTTGGGTGAATATCTGTCAACAAAATTAATGTGAATCATGTACCCTACGAAATTTAATTGAGTCCCAATATATAAAAAGCTTAGAAATACCCATTAGCAATATCAATTACACAATTATACACCCTCAATAATTGACATGGTAACTTTTCAAAGACCAGATCATTAAGCAAAATTGTTGTATGCAAAAATGGATGATGACCACATAAAATGGCTGGTGACTACAGCATTACATAACTGCCACATTATATTGTTATAATTAACTGCCAAATTACATCATTACATAATGCACAAATCACATCATTACATAACTGCAAAATTACACCATTAAGTTACTGCCAAACCACTGAGAATTGTGACCCAGCCAAGCTGACCTATAACTTTAACCATCGAATCCAGTGTTACCCTGACCTCGCACCTCTCCTTCATTACTGCCAGATGTACGTAGTTAATGCTCGAAATAATCAGATAGATTTTTTTACTATTTTGGGTCATAAATGCAAAAAGTCAGATATGTGGTAGACGATAAATGAGGAGAATGTGTAACTGCAGACTAAAACAGAGAAAGAAAATATACTAGGTAGTATATATCTAGCTTTACATGGGAGTCCTATATAGGAATTATATAAATTACCTAAACTTCAGCAGTAAGTTTGTCGTTTTGTCAGTAAAATAAATATAGTCTATCTAAATAATCCAAAGGGACACGATCATTTTAAATAAAAACAAGTTATAAGTTGCTCCATAACACCCTGATTAAGATATGAAATGGTCCACCATTCAACATAATCTGATATTTCTGACATTTAAATTAACTACAGAATTCTAAGTAGTTCCCTCATACTTTTGCCTCCTCGAGCACTTACTACTCATTTATCTCTTATTTCATGTGGTACTGGATAATGACTTGAGTAAGAGGGATAGGCTTGAAGAGGTGGAGCATGAAGTTGATATCATGGATGATGTGGAGACTGTCCCATTCCTGGAAAAGTGGGCTAAAAAAAAAAAAAGAGAACCACTTCGATAAGAATCTACCAGGAGGCGGAGCCAAAATGGTGACTTTGTCACACTCACCGTAGCATCCTTCTGCACCAAAGACCCAAAAAGCCGAGCAAAGCAGATGCGGGTAACAGTCCACAAATCCTGAATATCAAAAAAGAAAGTCTAAGGACTGAACCAAACACCAATTGGAAGGAATAAGGAAACCAATGAAAGAAGAGTAACACAGAACAGAGAGGCTCAGCCAGTCATCCTAGCCTCTTGTAGATGACTTAGGAGAAAGCCAGCATCTACCTTGGATGAAGAAAATAGAAAGGTAACTTCACAACTTTACCAAAAGGGACAGAGAACATCTATACATGTGCATAAAAAGTAGCAGAGAAAGGGAGGGTGCTAGATAAGAACTGGAGATACTCAGGAATGCCGGCCCTTGAACACAGGGGTGAGTGTGTGCATGAGCCAGTGGACTCAAGGATTGTCAGCAGAAGCTCTCTCATTCAACAATTCCCTGGGCAGCCCCCCCAAATTTGCACTTGAAATACAATGCACCTTGCTTGCTGGATGCAGTGGACACAAGGTGCCCTAGCACCTGCATATCCTAGCTGGAAGAACACACACCCACACACTGTATCCTGATCTGAGGCTGTAGAGAGTCCCCTACCTCAATCACCTTGCCTGATGGAGGATCATAACAAGAGCCTGTACTCTTCCCCCTACCTTACCCAACCCCATTCACTACATCCCTTGCCCACTCAAAGAGTTAAAGTAGGCATGCCCCCATGCATATGCCCATCTGCCACCTACCCTCCCACCCAAGGGCTCAGTGGAGGGCAGCAGCAGCAGGACAGTGACAGAGCTCATCCACCTCTCCCTCTTCTTTCCCCCAACTGGCATGAGGCAGTGTCTCTCAGTGTGCATCTACCAGGTGCAACTGCATCCCTTAACCCACACAATGAAGGGTAGAAGAGCTGTGACTATGCATGCACCCCCCATAGCTCCTTCCTACCTCCCTCTACCTGACGCAAATTGCACAACTGTGCTCTCATCCATTAGGCCCAACTCTCTCCCTTAACCGACCCAGTGAGGGCAGAGGAACTGTAACTGTACCCACATCACAACACAGCCCCTTCCTTCCTCACCCCTCCACAAACTGATGTGAGGTGTCACCATTGTGCACACTGCCAGGGGAGCCTCCATTCATTAACTGGCCCAATGAGGGACAAAGGAAACACGACCACATGTGCATCTGCCAACAGCCCCTTCTTCCCTTCCCTCACCTGATAAGAGGAAGCACCTCTGGTCATATATCTGCTAGCTGTAGACCTACGCCTTAAGCTACCCAGCTTTCTCCATCCCCCTACCTGATGTGAGTTGGCACCATAGTGGATGCATCTGCCAGGCTCTACTCCATCCCCTTAACCCACCCATCAAAGGACAAAAGAGATGTTACTGTATGCGTATCCACCTGCAGTGCCTTCCTCTCTCCCCTCATCTGATGCAAGGCAGTACCTCTGTGTGTGCATCTGCCAAGCTCAACTCCATTCCCTAACCCATCCAGTAAGAGACACTGGAGACCTGACTGTGAGCACATCCTCCACAGCCGTTTCCTCCTTCCATTCACCTGACAGGAGGTAACACCAATGTGCTTACATTTGCAAGGCCCAAATCCATTCCTTAACCTAGCAAGCAAGGGGCAAAGGGGATACAACTACACAAGCATTCAACCTAAGGCCCTTTCCTTCTTCCCCTGCCCAGTGCAGGGCAGAAGATGAGTGAGTGCCTGCATACCCCTCCACTACGCCTTCCTCCCTCTTCTAGCCCCAGACACACAGATGCAGTGAGACTGAATGAAAATAAACCTACTGTTCCTTCTGCCATCTTCCTACCCAGGAGGAGGTGAAGGTAGAGCATTTATGTGAATGTCTCTACCGGCCACACCCCCCTTTCAAGCAGAGAGAGGTGGCGAGCACACAGCCACTTGCCCACCCCAACCGCAACATCACCTGCTCCATCTGCACAGAGAGAATCATTTTCCACTCTTCAGCCACCGCACTGAAGACAGACAGAAGCCAAAGCACAACCAACCCACACTCAGCTATCCTGCAAGATCAATAACAGGGACTAGAGCTCAGCTCCCACATCTACTTACCAATCCACTCACCCAAACACAGGTAGAGAGGGCTCTAGCACACCAGTCCGGCAACCAGAGCACCACTACAGCCTCACCTGCCAAGAAACACCAAAACAAAACAACAAGAAGCAACAAAGAATTATACAAATTAAAAATAAATACAATAATCACTTAATGTCTTTCTTGGAGTAACAGACCATAGAAAACCACCTAAAGAGGAAGGGTAAGATGACCCCAGCAAATGACCATAATAAAGAGCCAGAAATCCTCCCTGAAGAAGAAAACTTAATGGAGCTTCCTGATAAGGAATTTAAAAACTTATGTATAGAGTCTTCAATGGAATCAAGGAAAACAAAGACAAAACTATGAAAAACACAGACAAAACCAAAGAAAGCACAGACAAAACAGTAGAAGGATTCAGGAAAACAATACAGGAACAAAATGCCAAAATGGAAACAATACAGAAAGAGCAACTAAAAATCCAGAATATTGACAATAAAATTGCAGAAATTGACAACTCAGTGAAAAGTTACAGGAGTAGACTTGAAACAATGGAAGACAAAGTCAGAGAATGGAAGAACGATTGCTTGATACTAACCTGTTCAGGGAACAACTAAAAAAAAAAATGAATGAAAAAAACCTAAGACACCATCAAGAGGAATAGCTTACGTGTGACTGGAAACACAAAATGGGAGGAGTCAACAAAAAACACAGAGAAAATTGTTGAACATAGGCTGACAGAAAACATCCTTAACAAAATGAAAGATGGGAAGATAACTGTACCAGAAGCACAATGAACCCCATACAAGGTAGATCCTAATAGAACACGGAGATATAGCAAAATGAAACTTTCCAAATCCAAAGATAAAGAAAGAATCCTGAAAGCAGCTTGGAAAAAAAGAAAGATTCTCTAAAAAGTTACATTGATAACACTAAGTTCTGATTAGTCTGCAGAAACAGACAGAAAAGAAAGCAATTAGATAATATATACAAAACTTAGAAAGAAAAAAAAATGCCACACAAGAATTATATATCCAGCAAAATTATTCCTCAAATATGATGGCTAAATTAGGACATTTCCAGAGAAACAGAAAGTAAAGGAATTTGTAAAAACCAGACCAGCTCTACAAGAAATTGTACAGGGAGTCCTTCAGAAAGAAAGCCAACAACACAGTAGACAACAACCTGAGATTAAAGTGCATGACAATATCTTGGGATATCAACCCAGATAAAGAATTCTCAAAAATAAAATAGAGCTAAAAGATGGGAAACAAGGAATCAGAACTGTGAATCTATAACTGATGACCACTTCAAAATATAAGGAAGGAAAAAAAGGTATAGGTTTAGAGCTTCTATGTGGGGAGGAAATCAAGGTGACATAAGACATAAATTACTACTTTAAACTTAGGAAGACAAAGGTAAATTTCAGGGTAACCACAAAAAAAGTTTAACAAACCTACTCATCAGCATATAAAAGAAGAAAATCATAAAGATTCAGCACACAGAAAAGCAAAAACAATGAAGGAAATGAAAAGACACACCACAGTAATAAATAAATAAGTAAATAAATAAGCACAGAAAATTAAGTGGAATGAAGAAACAGTCAACAACAGACACACACACACAAAAATCATAAGGCAATAACAGCAATAAATTCATGCCTATGACGGCAGTGGGTGTTTTTTTAGTTGGTATGAATAATTACATGGAATATTAAAAAAAAATTTTTTTTAATTGCACAAGTAAAGAGATATAAAGTGGCAGAATGGATTAAAAATATGACCATCAATATGCTGTCTGCAAGAGATACCTTAGCCCAAAGATATAAAAAAACTAAAACTTAAAGAATGGAAAAAGAAATACCAAGCAAGCAATAACCAAAAAAGAGCAGGAGTGACAGTATAAAATAGATTATAGAGCAAAATTACTATAAAAGAAAAGGAAGAACGTTATGTAATGATTAAAGGGTCAATACACCAAGAGGATATAACCATAATAAATATATCTGCACCCACAAAGAGAGCTCCAAAATACATAAAAGAAATTCCAACAGCACTGAAAAGAGAAATAGACATTCCACAATAATACTAGGAGACTTTAACACACCACATTCAATCAAAGAAAAAACACCCAGAAAGAAACTCAACAAAGACACAGAAGATCTTAATACCACAATCAACTAACTTCACAGACATATTCAGACCATTTCACTCAAATGCAGAGAAGTACACATTCTTCTCCAATGCCCATGGGCCATTCCCCAGAACAGACCATCGTTTTAGGCCACAAAGCAAGCATTAACAAATTCAAACATCAAAATAATGCAAAACATCTTCTCTGACCTCAATGCTATAAAAGAAGAAATCAATAACAGGAAGGGTGAGGGGAAAAAAAAAAAAAAATGAATGGAAACTAAATAATATCCTGCTTAAAAACCACAGGGCAACAGAAGAAATCAAACTTGAAATTAATTCCTAAAATCAAATGAGAATGAAAACATGACATACCAAAACCTTTGGAAAAGAGCACACTAGCTTTTAAAGGTCTATATATATATATATATATATATATATATATATATATTTATGTATTAATAAATGCACACATCAAAAAAGAAGAAAGGACAAAAATCAAAACATTAACCCTAAACCTTGAGCAATTAGAAACAGAGCAGCAAATAAAGCCCACAGTCACCACGAAAAAAATTAATAATAAAAATTAGAGGAGAAAAAAAATAAAAGAGAGAACAGAAAAACTATAGAAAGAATCAAGAAGGCTAAATGCTGCTTTTTTGATAGGATTAATAAAATTGACAAACCACTGGCCAAATTGACAGAAGAAAAACAGGAGAAGATGCAAAAAACCTAAAAAAGAAATAATACAGGTGACATTACAACAAAACCAACTACTGAAATACAAAGGATCCTAACAGATTACTAAGAAAAACTGTGCTCCAACAAATTTTAAGGCCTAAAGGAAATGGGCAAATTTCTAGAAACTCACTACCTGCTTAAATTAACACAAACTGGGGTAGGGGTAGAAAATTTGAAGACTCTTACAAAAGAAGAAAATGTAGGGGTTATAAAAAAAGGGGGGGGGCCTGGTCCGGAGGACTTGACTAGAGAATTCCACCAAAAATTTCAAGAATTGTTGACACCAATTTTACTCAAACTATTTCAGAACATAGAAAAGGGAAGAATACTCCCAAATTCATTGTATGAATCCAGCATAACCCTAATACCAAAGCCAGGCAAGGACACCACTAAAAAAGAAATCTACAGACTGATATCCTTTGTGAAAATAGATGCCAAAATTCTAATCAATAGAATTCAACATCATATGAAAAGAATAACACATCACTGACATGTGGGATTAATACGAGGCGTGGAAGTTTGG
Source organism: Loxodonta africana (assembly GCF_030014295.1). NCBI lineage: Eukaryota > Metazoa > Chordata > Mammalia > Proboscidea > Elephantidae > Loxodonta > Loxodonta africana. The sequence continues at coordinate 87,243,183 of NC_087346.1, forward strand.
TTCAGCACTAGAAAATCAGTCAACGTAATACACTATATAAGTAAAACAAAGGAAAGAAACACATGGTCATATGAATTGATAAAGAAAAGGCATTTGATAAAATCCAAAACCCATTTCTGATAAAAAAAAATCAGCAAAACAGGAATAGAAGGGAAATACCTCAACATAACAAAAGAAATTTAGTCAAAATGAACAGCCATCATTATCCTCAGTGGAAAGAATCTGAAAGCATCCACATTGGAAAGGAAGAAGTAAAGGTAACCCTATTCACAATTGATATGATCCTATACATAGAAAATACTAAGGACTCCACAAGAAAGCTATTGGAACTAGTAGAACTAATAGAAGCATTCTGCAAAGTGACAGGATACAAGATTAACATACAAAAATCAGCTGGATTCATATTCATCAACAAAGAGAACTCTGAAAAAGAAATCAGGAAAACAATATCATTTACAATAGACTGCAAAAGGCAAAATACTCAAGAATAAATCTAACAGGAATGAAAAAGACTTCTACAAAGAAAACCACAAAATAATATTTCAAAAAATGAAAAGAGACTACATACATGGAAAAACATACTATGCTCTTGCATAGGAAGACTTAACATTGTGAAAATGTCAATACTACCAAAAGTGATATATAGATATTAATGTAATCCTGATCCAAATCCCACTAGCATTCTTCATGGAGATGGAAAAAAATAATCAATAACTTTATATGCAAGGGAATATGTCCCTTAATAAGTGAAGCTTTATTCAAATAGGAGAACAAAGTAGGAGGTGTCACCTTATGTGCTCTCAGTACCTACTATACAACCAGGGTAGTTAAAAAAGCTTGGTACTAGAACAATAACAGACACATAGACAAATAGAACAGAATTCAGAAGCCAGACGTAAAGCCATCCACCTATGGACAGCCAAACTTCAAAAAAGGATTAAAGGTTATTGAATGTGGAAGATACTATCTCTCCAACAAATGATGCTGCCAAAATTGAGTATTTACCTATAAAAAAATGAAACAGGATTCATAACCCACACCATACACAAAAACTAACTCAAAATTGATCAAGACCTAAATATAAAACTAAAAACTATAAATATTACTGAAGAAAAATAGGGACAATGCTTGGAGCCTGAATAGATGGCATAAAGAGATTACCAAACATAAGTAAAAATGCACCCACAGAAAAGGATGAACTAGATAAATGGGACTTCCTAAAAATTAAAAAAAAAAAAAAAAATTATGCTCAACAAAAGACTTTTCCAAAAAGTAAATAGAGAACACACAGACTAGGAAAAAAAATTCTGGCTACAACATACCCAAAAATTGTCTCAGCTCTAAAATTTATGGAAAATTTTAACACCTCAACAAAAAAAGACAATCCAATTAAAAAATGGACAAATGATATGAACAGACACTTCACCAAAGAAGATGCTCAAGCTGCTAATAAACATATGAAGACATGCTTGAGATCATTAGCAATTAGAATGAAGCAAGTCAAAGCCACAAGGAGATACCATCTAACCCGACATTACTAGCACCAATCAAAAAACAGAAAATAACAAATGTTGGCAAGGATGTGAGGAGATTGCAACTCTTATAACATTGCTGGTGGGAAAGTAAAATGATACAACCACTATGGAAAATGTTATGATACGTCCTCAAAAAGCTAGAAATAGAAATATCATATGATCCAGAAATCCCACTCATAAGCATATACAGTAAAGAAATAAGAGCCATGACACAAATAGACATATGCACACCAATGTTCATTGCATCATTATTCAAAATAGCAAAAAGTAGAAGCAAACAAAGTGCCCTTGAACAGATGAAAAGATTAACAAATTGGTACATACATAGGAACAATGGAATACTAAGCAACGGTAAAGAATAATGATCAATCCATGAAACATCTGACAACACAGATGAATCTGGAGGGCATTATGTCGAGCGAAAAGAGACAATCACAAAAACACAAGTAATGTATGAGACCACTTTTGTAAAGTAACAACAAAAGGTTTACAAACAAGGAAAAAAAAAAGACTTTCATAACCATCAAAGAGATGGAAGGAGTAGGAAAGAAAAATTAGCAAAGAGGTAGTAAAAAAAGTAGACATTAGTTAATATCAGTGAAAGAAAAGACATTACACAATATGGGAGAAGTCAGTACAACACGACAAAGGTAAGAGTGGACCTGAGAAGAATGTAGAAATAATGGACAACTATGGTAACTATTTTTTTTTTTTTTATGGTAACTATCAGCATAGACAATCCTGTACAACAAAATCAAAAAAAGGTAATCTACAAATGCATACATAGAAAGATGATAGATAGATGGATATGCCAAGAGGTAAGGGATGGGGTAAGAAACCACACCCACCATGAGATACTGGTTTATTGATGGAAATTTCTAAACACATTTCTGTAGGTGCTCTTCATATATTAATATAGACAATACGGCCCCCAAGTGGAGCAGTTGGGGAAACTTCTTAGATATAACTAAACACCTCACAGGATGTATTTCCCAGGCTCAAAGTTAAAAGACCATAGAGTCAGAGGAAATCTAAGTCAATTGGCACAACACAGTCCTTGAAGACAATGCTCTACATCCTCCTTTGGTGAATAGCGACTGGGGTCGTAAAAGCTTGCCAACTGCAATCTAAGATAAAACTATCAGTCTCTTCTAGTCCCAAGCAGAGAAGAGGGAAAAAAAAAAACGAGACTCAAGGTAGCAATTAGTCCAAAGGACTAATGAACCCCATGAACCACAGTCTCTAAGACAAAAACAAAATGGGGCCCAGATACCGCTACCAACTGCTCTGTCTGAGATTACAACAGAGGATCCCAGACAGAACAAGAGAAAAATCTAGAACAAAAGATCAAATTCACAAAAAAAGACCAGACTTATCAGTCTGACAGAGACTAGAGGGACCCTGAGACTATGGCCCTCAGATATCCTTCTATCTCAGAATTGAAGTCACACCCAAAGTTCACCTTTCAGATGGAGATTAGGCAGGACTTTAAGACAAACACTGGTGGCATAGTGGTTAAAAGCTATAGCTGCTAACCAGAACTTCAGCAGTTTGAATTCACCAGGCACTTCTTGGTAACTCCATGGGGAAGTTCTACTCTGTCTTATAGGATCACTATGAGTCAGAATCAACTCGATGGCAATGGGTCTGTTTTTTTCTTTTTTATAAGACAAACAAAAATGTACATGAGAAATGAGCTACTTAGAGCAATCAAGTATACAAGACCAAATGGGTAACTCCTACCCAGGAACAAAGATGAGGGGGTGGGAAGGCACAAGAAATGGGAAGAATGGCCATAGTGAACCTGGGGTGGAAAGGAAAGGGGGTGAGTGCTGACACAATGAGGGATTCCAACTAATGCTAAGAACAATTTGTGTATACATATTTGAAGGAGAAACTAATTTGCTCTCTAAGCTTTCACCAAAATTACAATTAAGAAAAGAAATTACATAGCATTCCTGTAAACAGACCATTCGTGGAATCTCCACACCCAAAACACATCCTAAACAATTTATTCTGAAATAGCCGTTCAATTAGATGATATTAAGTTACGTCAAAATGCTCTCTTTATTTCATTGCTAAAAGTATACTGTGTGTAATAAATGCTCTAATTTCAGATTATTAAGATTTAATATTTTTACACTGTTCTACCCATATTATTTGAATACTAAGAGAAATAGCAAATGCATAGTGCTTACTATGAGCAAGGCGCGGACCTAAACAATTTAAATGTCTCATATAATTCTCACAGCAAGCCTATGAGATAGATACTATTATTCCTAGCTTACAAAAGGGAAAACTGAGGCATCAAGTGGTTAAGTAACTTGGTTTAGATCACATTACTAGTAGTGGGTAGACCCAGAATACAACAGCAGACATTCTGGCTCTAGAATACATTATCTTCACCACTATGCGCAATTCAATTCCTAAAAAAATAAAAATTAAAAACACACAGAATCTAATAAACTCTTACATGACATTATAAAATGGATGAAGGACAAATTCAAAGACAACCTTCTTAGTGTCAAATCATACAAGATAATGTAAAAAAATTCATTACTTAAAATTCATAGAATCTAAACAAATCTTATAAATTGTATAAGTAGTATAAAACTATATGTTGCCTTAAGTAAAATAAGAGTCAGATAAAAATGCTACATTAAAGACAACATTAAAAAAAATTAAGAAACAGCTACTTAAACTTCTGAGTTTTTATTTCGTGGAAGTTAATACTTCAACTATCTCAAGTACCTTAAAATACACTCTAAGTTACTGAAAGCATTCCCCTTGAGAACAGCAACCAGACAAAGATGCTTTTAAACACCACTCTTGTTCAACATTGTGCTGAAAGTCCTTGCTACAGCAATAAGGCAAGGAAAAGAAATGAAGGGCATCCAAATTAGTAAGTCAAGTGTCTGTCAGTTTGTCATACTGTGGTGGCTTGCATATTGCTGTGATCCTGGAAGTTTTGCAACTGGTATTTCAAATACCAGCAGGGTCACTCTTGGTGAAGAGGTTTCAGTGAGCTTCCAGATGAAGACAGACTAGGAAGAAGGACTTTGCAGTTTGCTTCTGAATAAACTGACCAGTGAAAACCTTACAAATAGCAATGGCACATTGTCTGATGTAATGCCGGAAGATGAGCCCCTAATGTTGGAAGGCACTCCAAGTACAACTGGGGAAGAGCTGCCTCCTAAAAGCAGAGTCATCCTTAATGACATGGATGAAGTCAAGCTCTCAGGACTTCCATTTGCTGATGTTGCATGTGTGAAAATTAGAAAAAAAAAACAGTTGCAAAAATGAATTAATAATCAGAACATAAATGTATCAAGTATGAATCTGGGAAAATAGTAAGTCCTCAAAAATGAAATGGAGGAGGTGGAGCCAAGATGGTGGAACAGACAGATGCCTCCGGCGAGCCCTCTTTACAACAAAGACCCAAATAAACAAGTGAAACGAGTATATTTGTTACAACATGGGAAATGGGAACCCTGAGCTTCAAAGGTAAGCTTAGAAAATGAACTCAGGGGTAGGCAGAGGAAGAGACCATTCAGAAGTGAAGAGGAGTTACCAGATCTGAATCGCAGGGAGCCCTCAGGCACCATTCCTGGAGCAGCGGCAGGCTGGTACCAGCGTTTGCAGCAATTTCCTCAGGGAGAAGCAGCCAGCCACACAGCCTACTCACACTTTCGGAACCGGAGAAGAATGGCCCTCTAAGCAAAAGCTGCGTACTTGTATATGTTTTACCATGCCCCTCCACCCCAGGCCAACTTCAGTGGCTGAATTCCCTGGGCAGGAGATAGGCACTGTTGAGCACCTATAGCCATCCTCCCGGCCTTGGGGAAGGGAAAAAATTTGCAATTGTGGGAAAAGATAATTTGCTATCTCCACTAACCAGGGGAGCTCAGAACAGAAGTGGCTCCTGTCCAGGCATAAACCGTCCACGGACTTTGAGCACCTTTCCCTTCTGTATGGACCTGTTTGTGCCTCTTTTGGGAGAATAGACCCTTGTTGGCAGACTCCAACCATTTCAGCTGTGCAGTGGAGAGCTGGGTGTTTGATGTTTGAAATTGCTTGGCCTATTAAACAAGGTCCTCTCCCACCCACCTCAGGGACCTAAGGACTGGTAGCTCCACTCAGGTCACCCAGCCACTTGTGACAGGGGTCCAAAGAAAACTGGTACTTCCCAGTCCTTACAACCAAAAACTTTGGGTGCCCATGGACTCTCTGCAGAAGCCATTCACCTGCACACTCTAGGGAACAGGGACATGCTTTTCTCAGAGACACTTGGGGGTCTGTTCTCAGCCCTGTGCCTTGTCAGAGCATGATCTCCTACTGCAACCAGATACCGGTATACACGCCAATCACCCCTGCCCCTCTAAGACTGTAGGACAGAGCCTGTACCACACACTTGATGATCACCTACCTGGAAACATGAGCTGAATTCATATGAGAAAACTGCACGGACTCCTAGACTGATATATATGATAACAGGTCTAACCATCTGGGGACATCAGAGCCCCAAAGTCTAAAATAATAAAGCTAGCTCACTCAAGCAACACATATAGGTATACCAAAACAAAACAAAGAAGAAGCTAAGACCCAGTAAGCAAGCATAAACTAACACAATAGCTTATAGATGACTCAGAGACAGCAGTCACTATCAAGTCACATAAAGAAACAGAACATGATCCCCTCAACAGGCTCTCAAAACAAAGAATCCAGGGATCTTCTACATCAAAGTGCATTCCTGGAATAACCAGAGACAGAATATGAAAGTTTAATATACAGAACCCTTCAAGACATCAGAAAGGAAATGAGGAAATACGCAGAACAAAACAAGGAACACACAGATAAAGCAACTGAAGAAATTACAAAGATTATTCAGGAACATAATGAAAAGTTTAATAAGCTGGAGAAGTCCATAAACAGACAGCAATCAGAAATTCAGAAGATTAACAATAAAATTACAGAAGTAGACAACTCGATAGAAAGTCAGAGGAACAGAATTGAGCAAGCAGAAGCTAGAATTTCTGAACTTGAAGATAAATCACTTGGCACTAATATATTTGAAGAAAATCAGATAAAAGAATTAAAAATAATGAAGAAAGCTTAAGAATCATGTGGGACTCTATGAAGAGAAATAACCTACGAGTGATTGGAGTACAAAACAGGGAGGGATAATAGAAAATACAGAGAGAATTGCTGAAGATTTGTTGGCAGAAAACTTCCCTGATGTCATGAAAGATGAGTTGATATATATCCAAGATGCTAATTGAACTCCACGTAGGCTAGATTTCAAAAGCAAGTCACCAAGACATATTACAATCAAACTTGCTAAAACCAAAGATACAGAAAGAATTCTAAGAGCAGTGAGGGATAAACAAAAAGTCACCTCAAAAGGGGAGCCAATAAGAATAAGCTTGGACTACTCGGCAGAAACCATGCAGGCAAGAAGGCAATGGGATGACATATTTAAAAAATTGAAGGAAAAAAACTGCCTGCTAAGAATCATGTATCAAGCAAAACTGTCTCTTAAATATGAAGGTGAAATTAAAACATTTCCAGATAAACACAAGTTTAGAGGATTCATAAAAACCAAACCAAAACTACAAGAAATGCTAAAGGGAGTACTTTGGTTAGAAAGTCAATAATATCAGGTATCAACCCAAGACTAGAACACTGGGCAGAGAAATCAGAAGCCAACCCAGACAGGCAAATGCAAAAAAACAAAGCAAGATTATAAAAAAAAAAGCTCAAAAGAGGTTAATGGGGGCAGGGGGCAAGCTGGCTGACTAGGTAGAAGCTACCTCGGATCCCTCTTGAAACAAAGACTTGGAAAAACAAGTGAATCGATCACATACATGACAATCTACTAACCCTGACCATCAAACACAGATCTAAAGAGTTGACCTGACTGACAGAGACTGAGAACGAAAAACCACGGGGAAGCAGTAACTGTTTTCAGAGCCTGGAGCCAGCATCCCAGTCAGGAAACCTTGGCTCCAGGCTTTGGATTGGGCGTAGAGGAGCTGAGCAGGGCATCCTGAGACAGCACAAACACGGGACACAGCCCTAGCCCCCAGAAGTGACATCGAGGGAAGCCCAGACAGTGCACACAGACAGCGCAACGACACGGCTGACAGGAGGAGAAGTCACAGGGAGGCAGCGATTAGTTTTGCAGCCAGGAGTGTGGCGTCCCAGCCAGGGAACCTTGGCGCTGGACTTTGGACTGGGAGCAGAGGAACCGACCACAGCTTCTGAGACAGCACAAGCATGGGATGCGGGCCTGACCCTCAGGGGCAATCTCTACCCAGCCAGCGCACACAGTCGACGCGCCCCTCTCCCCTCGAAGATCTGAGATAAAATAGTCATCCCAAGCAAGATAAGTAAATTTGTCTATATTCCGGGGTGCTACTCTCTCCTATTTATCTGAACCCTCCTCTCCCCTTCCCAGGTGGCTTCATTAACATTGGAATTTCCTGAGCCAGAGAGTGAAGTGCACTGCGGTTTTTCTTTCTTTTTTTTTTTTTTTGATCATTTTCTAACCGGTTCTCCTGGCCTGAGAGAAGCAGCTACAAAAAACCCAGGGACCAAAAATCCTTCCCTAATTGGACTAAAAACACAGAACCAGCTCCAGCCAAACATGTGATCCACAGTCATGGGCTTTCATCCCTACAGGGAACTAGGTGGCTATTATAATGCAAAGGCATTTCTGATAGGGATCTGACTATAATTGTTTTAGTGGATTACTGGAAAGACAAGTTTCCCAGGTCTGATATCTCTGCATATTCAACAGAGCCCTCACTGACCCACAACAGGGAACTGAGGGCTGAAGCTCCCCCCAGACCACCTAGCCTCCTGCCTTAGGGATCTAAGGAGGGTGACACCCACCAATCTGTAGAGATACTTAAATTGGGAGCCTAAGGTACAGATGCAGAGCCCACCCACCAAAGTGCTTTAGGAACAGAGACACACCTACCTCACTGACACTTGGGGGAAGCCTGTCAGCATCCTCCCCCACCTGGAGTGTGATCCCCTGCTGCTACTAGAATCTGGTGCACACAACTATCACCACTACTTCTCTAGGTGGATAGGCGACAGTCTGCACCACACACTTGATGACCCAAAATCAAATTCTACTCAAGAATAGTGGGTGGACTCTTAGGCTTATATACCTGGTAACAGCCCAAACTAGCTGGTAATAGGACATAAGTGATTCAAGGGCTACAACAATCAAGACAGCACAATCTAGTAGCCCACCTATGTATATTGAAAGAAAACAAAACAAGATAAGACTCAGTGAGCAAATATAGAATAAATCACTACAATATCTTAGAGATGGCTCAGAAACAGCAGTTGATATCAAACCACGTAAAGAAGCAGACCATGATTGCTTCTACAACTCCCCAAATTAAAGAATCAAAATCTTTCCCAAATGAAGATACAATCCTGGGATTGCCAGATACAGAATATAAAAAACGAATTTACAGAATGCTTCAAGACATCAGGGATGACCTCAGAAATGAAATAAGGCAATCTACAGAAAAAGACAAGGAACACACTGATAAAGCACTAGAATAAATCAAAAAGATTATTCAAGAACATTGTGGAAAAATTAATAAGTTGCAAGAATCCATAAAGAGACAGCATTCAGAAGTCCAAAAGATTAACAATAAAATTACAGAATTAGACAATGCAATAGGAAGTCAGAGGAGAAGACTTGAGCAATTGGAATGCAGAGTGGGAGATCTGGAGGACCAGGGAACTGACACTAATATAGCTGAAAAAAAATCATATAAAGAATTTAAAAAAATGAAGAAACCCTAAGAATCATGTGGGACTCTATCAAGAAGAATAACTTGCGTGTGATTGGAGTTCCAGAACAGGGAGGGATAACAGAAAACACAGAGAGAACTGTTGAAGATCTGTTGGCAGAAAACTTCCCTGACATCATGAAAGACAAAAAGATAGCTATCCAAGATGCTCATCGAACCCCATTTAAGATTGATCCAAAAAGAAAATCACCAAGACATATTATCATCAAACTTGCCAAAACCAAAGATAAAGAGAAAATTTAAAAGCAGCCAGGGAGAAAAGAAAGGTCTCCTACAAAGGAGAATCAATAAGAATAAGTTCAGACTACTCAGCAGAAACCATACAGTCAAGAAGGAAATGGGATGACATACATAGAGCACTGATGGAGAAAAACTGCCAGCCAAGGATCATATATCCAGCAAAACTCTCTCTAAAATATGAAGGCAAAATTAAAACATTTACAGATAAACTGAAGCTTAGAGAATTTCCAAAAACCAAACCAAAGCTACAAGAAATGCTAAAGGAAATTATTTGGTCAGAAAACCAATAATATCAGATACCAGCACAACACAAGGTCACAGAACAGAACATCCTGATATCAACCCATATAGGGAAATCACAAAAAACAAATTAAGATTAATTTTAAAAAAGAAAAAAACGCTCAAAACAGGGAATCATTGAAGTCAACATGTAAAAGATCACAATAATCAAAAAGAGGGAGTAAATACAGGTGGCAAAGAACTGCCATATGGAGAGGGATACAAGGCAATGCAGGACAATACAAGTTAGGTTTTTACTTAGAAAAATAGGTGTAAATATTAAGGTAAACACAAAGAGGTATAACAACTCCATAACTCAAAATAAAAACCAAGAAAAACATAACGACTCAGCAAACATAAAGCCAAATTCTATGAAAATAAGGAACAAACAATTTACAAAGAAAAAAGTCTCAGCACAAAAGAGTAAGTGGAAAAAGGAAATTGTCAACAACACACATAAAAAGGCATCAAAATGACAGCACTAAACACATACTTATCTGTAATTACGCTGAATGTAAATGGACTAAAAGCACCAATAAAGAGACAGAGAGTCTCAGACTGGATAAAGAAACACAATCCGTCTCTATGCTGCCTACAAGAGACACACTTTAGACTTAGAGACACAAACAAACTAAAACTCAAAGGATGGAAAAAAATATATCAAGCAAACAAGCAAAAAAAACAGGAGTAGCAATATTAATTTCTGACAAAATAGACTTTAAACTTAAATCCACCACAAAGGATAAAGAAGGACACTGCAGAATGATTAAAGGGACAATTGACCAGGAAGATATAACCATATTAAATATTTATGCACCCAGTGACAGGGCTGCAAGATACATAAAACAAACTTTACAAAATTGAAAAGTGAGATAGACACCTCCACAATTATAGTAGACTTCAACACACCACTTTCGGAGGACAGGACATCCACTAAGAAGCTCAATAGAGACACAGAAGACCTAATTGCTACAATCAACCAACTTGACCTCATTGACTTATACAGAACACTTCACCCAACTGCTGCAAAGTATACTTTTTTTTCTAGTGCACATGGAACATTCTCCAGAATAGATCATATATTAGGTCATAAAACAAACCTCTGTAGAATCCAAAACATCAAAATATTACAAAGTATCTTCTCAGACCATAAGGCCATAAAAGTGGAAATCAATAACAGAAAAATTAGGGAAAAGAAATCAAATACTTGGAAACTGAACAATACCCTGCTGAAAAAAGACTGGGTTATAGGAGACATTAAGGAGCAAATAAAAAAATTCGTAGAAAGCAACGAGAATGAAAACACTTCCTAACAAAACCTCTGGGACACAGCAAAAGCAGTGCTCACAGGTCAACTTATACTGATAAATGCATACATACAAAAAGAAGAAAGAGCCAAAATCAGAGAACTGTCCCTACAACTTGAACAAATAGAAAGTGTGCAACAAAACAATCCATCAGGCACCAGAAGAAAACAAATAATAAAAATTAGAGCTGAACTAAATGAATTAGAGAACAGAAAAAACAATTGAAAGAATTAACAAAGCCAAAAGCTGGTTCTTTAAAAAAATTAACAAAATTGATAAACCATTGGCCAGACTGACTAAAGAAATACAGGAAAGGAAACAAATAACCCAAATAAGAAACGAGATGGGCCACATCACAACAGACCCAACTGAAATTAAAAGAATCATATCA